>NC_046224.1:72222280-72528780 GCF_009819885.2 Catharus ustulatus | reverse complement strand
GCTGCAGGTTCAGCCTTGCAGAGCTCATTCACACAGCTATGTCCATTCCCCTCTGAAGAACTGCAGCTTAGAAAGGAACAAGGTCTTGAAGTGAGGTTGAGAACAAAGTGATTGTTTTACTGCACAGGTAATAGGGATAATAGGATTTGAAAAACTTACAGCCAAGTTCCTGCTGCTCTATCTGATACAAGACTGAGGGACAACATTTTGCCTGTCTTCCTCTTTGGTCAAGAAGAAAACATTTCAAGTTACATTCTCTATAAATAAAGCTGGAAGGAAATTGGCCTGAAGGGATAAATTGGACAGATGTGTCACCTTCCATTATGCAGACAAAACAAATAGCTGTGTTTTGTGAAAGTAAAAAAAAAATCAAATTACCAATTACACAATGCAAAAACACTCCTCTATAAATGAGCAGGGTCCCAGCACCTGTGGTAAACTTGGTGCTTGCAAATCTGGTTCTTTCTATGGCTGTGTGCTGACTTCATGCTCCTTTGGTACTGAACAACTTGCATTATAAACACCTTCCAAATCCTGAGAATTTTATTTAAATTTACTCCCTAATAATCTTATCAAAAGGAGACAATGTAAAAAAAACCTGCTGTTTCCATTGTACAAAGACAGTGAGCATAATCAGATTTATTTGTTCAAGTTTCTGTTTATTTTCCTCTTTGTAGAATATTTTTTAGAGGAGGAAGTTGGCTTTTAAAGCAAGAGAAGTCAGAAACCATACTTTTGTCTAGTTTTGAGAGATGAAAAATGAATTCATTGAAGTCTGGTTGAGGAGCTGGTTAAAATTCTGACTTTCTCTAACAGTGGGCAATGTGTTCTACAACTCTTTTTTTTTTTTGGATTTGATCTAAAAAATCTGTCAAAGCAAATAAACAAGTTATTCCCTTTTGCATTTGCAATAGAGACTGTTCTAAATCTCATACTGAACTGTCACAGGAAACTTTCTTGCTAGTGTTTAGGGTGGTAGGAGAACCCTGAAGTCCTGTCTGTTTCTGGACATGTAAGCATCGCGTGGCATTTTTGGTTTTGTTTTGGTTTAGTTTGGTGTCTCAGTCTTGGGGTACAGGGAGAATTCCATCTTGGTTTATGGTGTCTTCCCAATTGTCTGCAGTCAGGCACAGTAATTTCCTTTCCTTCCAGCCCTCTCCCTCACCATGATGCTTATAAGAAATGTTAAATAGATGCTTTCTTAAGACCCCAGAGGTGGATATATCTGCAACACAGCTAAAGCAATTCCAGTGAATGCTCTGTGCCCTAGAAGGGTCTTGTTTTTTGGTGTTTGATTTATTTTTTTAAAGCCTTACTGTAGTTCATAAGCAATTTTAACAAAATTTAGGGGTATATGTAAACATCTTTTAGTCAGTCATGTTTTCAAACACTGAAAAACAGACTATGTGCTCTCTGCAAGTCTGTGCTCATTATTGCAGCAGGTCCTAGCTTTGATTCTGCACAGGCAATTAAAAGAAGAGTTAAGTCAAATGAGAGACTGCATCCAGTGCACAAGATATCCATTCCTTCATTCTGGATTTTAAAATATAAAAGTGAGATATTAAAAAAATCCACCTTTTTAAGCCTGCAAAATTAAGAACCCGTGGAGTAATTCCTGCCTGCATGTGCCAGCCTATGTGGTTTTAATTCAGTTCTTCTGCCTGTTTTAATTATGATCCTATAGTGTTTTTCTGACAGGATCCCTGCTTCATTTGATGAACAAGAGAGATGGCACTCATTTCATAACCTTCATTTAAAAATTCAATAATCTTCATTGTTTGGCACGAGGACTCTTGCACCCCATTACTAAAACTCTGAAGAAATAATTAATTATTTTTCCTGTAGGTTTTTTTAGCAGTGCCAAGTTTTGAAGTACTGCAAAGGCTTTCTTCTATTTTCACACCAAACCCATGAAGTGAGGGGATGATGCAGTCACCATTTTACATCCAAAAAACAAATTAAGCTCATGGCTTCATTGAGTTGAAATTACGCACTTGTTTATAATATGTCAAACCTGCAATTTTTCAGGCTCCTGGCTGTTGTATCAGGATTTTGTTGTTTCAGTGACTAGGTTCTCATGTGAGTTGCAGCTGGGATTTCTGCAGAATCATACAAAAAATCAAAGCACAGTATTCATGTCTACTGCAAAAATGTAAATTTTTAATGATCACTCAGTCATTGATGGACAGACTTAGAATCCAGGTTTTGGTCAACTTTCACTTGTGTTTTCTTCCTGTACTGTACCTAAACTCTTTTAATTTGGACCCAGCCAAGAAACATTTTTCTAAATATATTCATATTTTCTTGAGCTTCTTTAAGTTTTTCAGTCAAATCCAAGCTGACACATCTTCTCTCCACCTTTTTCCTTAGCACCCAAAACCTGCGTTGGTCACCAATGCAAAACTCAGTGATACTTCATTTCAGAAATGAAAATGTCCCAACACACTCAACCTGAGGCATACCCTGAGCATGGAGAACTTGAATCTTAGTGGCTTCAGTTTTTAATGAGTTTCCTGGACTTCAAGCAAGACCTTATAAATAGGAAGTATTATTATGCAATCTTAATAATAGGTTATGTTACCAATTTGCTCACAACAAACCAGTCAGCATAACTGAAATTTCTAGGTGTACTGTGGTTATTAAAAATTAGTGTTCTGTGACTTGCTGCTGGCTTCCTAGCATAAATGTATTGGGGAAAAAAAAAAAAGGGAAAAAGAAAAACTAATGTTTTTGCTCTTTAAACTTGGTTTTCTTCAATTTTCTCCAAAACTTAATGGATCATATATTGTGAAAAAAGTTTTAGTTGTACTTGGCTTCTTACTCCATCCTTATAAGGGATCATTTTCTTTTAACTGACGGTTTCTGTAAACTCGACATAAAATCATAGATTCAGGGAATTGCTTGGGATGGGAAGGGACCTTAAAGATCATTTCATTCCTGCCATGGTCAGGGACACCTTCCACTATCCCAGGCTGCCCAGAGCCCCCTCCAGCCTGGCCTTGAACACTCCCAGGGATTAGCCAAGATGAAACCAATTAACAGAGAGTGTTTTTTCACCCAGGTGAGACAACACTGCTCTGGTTGTATAAAAGGTGTGGAAAATGGCCCTGGTAGCCACTGTGAATAACTCAGGGATATAATCTATGGAATTTCCTACCTACAGGCACCAGTCTCTAGTACCTTTTTTTATTCTGAGGATGGAGATGGAATTTTCCAATGAATCTGCCACTGAGATGAAGTTTTTCTTCTGGAACAAACTTCTGAATTAGCCAGAACAGCCTCAGGCACAGACATGCCTGGAACACACAGCTGGAAAACTGAAATAGTGGCTGCTCCAGCAGCAACAGGGCCAGGTTTTAGCTTGATGCTATTGCATGTAACTCAGAATGGTCCTGAGTTGGTCTCCTGGGCTTACACTGAGCTACCAAATGACTGCTTACTGTTCTTTATGTCACTGGTGTGTTTATCCTACAGCTAAATTAAGAACAGTTAACCAGGATTAAACGAGCATGAAAGAAATTTATTGGATTTTCAGCTCTTGAAGCAGATTAATTCCAGCTCAGATTCTCTCACAGGTTTGGAATTCTCCTGAGAGCTCAGTTTAGGTGACAGATTTCACTGCTGGAAATTGAGGTAGCCAGCCTAGGTGAAGCACCCCCAAAGGAAAGTGTTCGTCAGCCAAGACAGAGGTGAAGCACATTGCTGTGCAGTAGGGCTGAAGCCTTGGAAAGCTATTCCTTTGGAGAACTGGGGAAGTAGCCTTGACTCAGAGGCTGTCAGAAAAATATGGGTTTAGCCCTGAACACTGTATGCTCAGCTACTGTACTTTGCTTTCTTGATTTCTACTATTCCCATGGGCTATCACAGTTATTCTTTTTTCCTTCATCTTCTATTTAGTAGGGATATTCTGGGTCTCCTCCTGAACTTACCTGCTCTAAGAATAGTGTTCAAGGCAACCTTAGGAAAATTTGTTGTGGCTGTTTTTCAAGAAATTTATCATGTTAACATGCTAAGCTTTCTAAATTAATTTTCAAGAATCTTACATTCCCAAAGTGTCAAATTCAGTGAGGCATCTCTGAACACCAGGAGATCTAAAATAATTTCCAGGTTCTGCTGCTGCTCTGCTGTGATAGGTCTCTCACTTGTAAAACATAGGTACCAGTTGTGTTCAAGTACCTGGAAGTCTAGGAGAGAAGTATCATACTCAGGATAAAGTGTGCCATAGCAAAGAATGTGTGGCAGTGTTTTATAAACAACTCTGAAACATCTGAAAGGTTGTACTTGTAGTACTGGGAATGTGTTTTTACTACATACTTCCTCTGGGTTTTTTCTTTTTGTTTTATAGATCATATTTCGTTCTGAGTTTTGCTGACATCTCCCATGTGCTGCAGGACAGTTGGGGCATGTCTCCTTTTTTATAGTCACAGCCTGTTTATGAATCAAAATAAAGAAATGAAGCTCCTGTCACAAAGCCCCAGCACTTATACCAGAGGTTGATGACGTTCTCAACCAATATACAATAACATTTTGTAAACCACTTCTCCCTAGGTGATGGCAGGTTTCAGGGATTAAAATATAATACAAGGTGTATAATTCCATTTCCAGCCTTGCAATTCTTCCTATAATAATAATAATAATAAACTGATTATTCTTTTAACTTTAAGCTTCCTGCCCTATTTCTGAGTGGTGCTGAACATCCACTGCTCCCAAGGAAATCAGAGTTGTGCATGCCCATTGCTCCTCTGCACCAAATGTCTGGAGCACCAAGTTCTGTGTGCCAGTTGGGTATTAACTCAAAATTACAACAGCAAGTATAGTGAGCTGGTCTACTTGTTTTGTTTTATTCCAGTTAGGGTAATTTGAATCATTTTTGTGAGCTTAGTTAAAATAATGAAAAAATTAATTCTGTGAAGGGAAATGAGATTTTCCTTTCAAATAACAGCAGGAGGAAAGGTTCTACACTAAAGTGTCATGTGTTATTTGAAGACAGAGCATTTTAAGGTTTTGGTTTTGGGTATTTTTTAGTAATCTTTTAAGACCATTGATATTTTTCCTAAAAAATTCTGCACCAAGAGTGAGTGTCAGTCAAGGTGAGTGCTGGGAATTTGGGTAAGCAAGGCACGGGTGATGGACTCTAGACCTGCTGAGTCTCTAAGCAGAAAAAAAAAGGTACAGCCAGCCACAAATCGGAGCTGTTGAGAAACAGCAAAAAGATTATGAAAATTATAACCTCTGGTGCCTTGTGCCATTTAGAATTCATCTTACTGCACAACCTGGTGCCCTTTCAGGTGAACTGGAGCCCTGGCCACATTTCAAGTCTTTGTCCTACCTTACAGGTTCGTTTGAGCCTATAAACAAAGACCAAACCTGTGACTCACCTGTAACTTTGAACAGATCCCACTGTGGCTCTTTTGTGTTAGCAGGAGGAGATCCTGGCACTGAACCTTGGCTGTGTTCTTTTGTTGATTGAGGGAGGCTCTGTGGAGGTGCTCTGAAAATTTGAGTTCAGTCGAAAAAGACAGGAATTCTCACTTTTTTCCAAGTCTGGCCAAATTTTTTTTCCAGGGTGGAGAACAGAGTATATTTTATTGGAACAAGGAGAGGTAGTATCCCCTAGATTAATACCTCTGCTTCCTTTATGGAGTAAGTTTAGCAGAGCTGCAGGGAAGGCTTCTGGTGGTGTATCCAGGAAGGAGCTTCCCTCTAGCTGAGTCCCTGGGAGCTGCACTGGCCTTGTGGCTGCTCAGGACAGCTATTTGCACATCCAACGTGTTATTAAAATGCCAACCAACACATTTTGCCTTTTTGCAGTCTTTTTAATGTTCTCACAAGTTCACAGAGAATGACTGAGCATATTTGTAATTCTGGCTGGAGTTGGTCTCATTCAGCTGAAGGAGCATAATCTGCACCTCTTGATGTTTGCAGAAATTCAGCACATCCATTTTTCAGACAAAACCAGACTATACCTCTTGGGATATGAGCCTTGCTTGGAGCGTTGGTTGCCCCGAGTCAGCTTGTGCTGCTCCTGCACTGCTGCCTGCCCCTGCCCTGGTGGGATCCCAGCTCTGGCACCATGAGGCTCCAGGCAGCTCAGGCACAGCCTGGGCACAGAGGCTCGGTCCCCTTGTGTCATGCTCTCAGGTCATCCACAGCTGTGGGTGGTGGCGAGTTCTGTGATGGGAGAGGCACAAGCTCAGTTGGCACAGCCTGTGCAGGACAGTGGCAGCCCAGGCAGGAGCTCACAGGTGACATTTGCTGTCAGGTGTTCTGCCAGGGCTCGTATTGGCAAAATAACAGGGAAACCCACTGCTCTGGATTAATATGCTGAATCACCGGTGCCTATTGAACTTTCACTGAATATTAACTTCTCCTGCACTTGGCAAACAAACTTAGTAAAAGGTTATCACGCCAGCCTGAGCTATTGATTGGGATGCAGATCTGCTAGAGCTCACCCCTGCCAGCTCTGCCTGAAGGTGGGTGTCCTGATGCACTTTCCGTGCCATGGTGATGAGAATTGGTCAACTGTTCTGTGTCTGGTGTCAGCTGGATCCATCTGCCTTTTGAGATAAAGCCATCTTCTCCTGCTCTGGTGGTAATTGTTAGCAACTTACTATTTAATCTGGTTTATGTTGTGCTTTTTATTTTTTGTTTGTTTGTTTGTTTTTTTGCTAGAACTATTCTACAATTCTGATTAGACTAAAGGTCAAGTTTGGCAGTCTCTTTCCATAAACTCTAGAGTAAGCCTTTCTGATATCAAAGGGGTTGTTTGGATATAACTAGTGGAAGAATTGGCTCCTGTACTCTTGCTCAAGAGAAGTCAAAAGGTCAAAGTCCACCTAAAGATTCATGTTATCATCAGAAATGCAAATAAAGGAGGCGGGAGTCACGAGGCTGGATGGAGGATGATGGGTCAGCATCTTGGGCACTCCCAGATGTGTGGAAATCCCAAAGGGAACCTGCAGGCATTAGGTCTAGGGATACCATAAATTCCTTATTTCAGTGGGCTCTCTGCAGTGGATGGGACCACAGCAACATGAAATTTGATTGAGACATTTCCTATCCTTCAGACTGGAGAGGGCAGGTGAGACATCCTGTTTGTACCCAGATTTGCTATGCAAATCATGCACTCTTTTCCCATGAAGTAATTCCTTTGACTGCAGTCCAGTAATTTACATTTTAGCATCACTGGGCATCCAATGTCCCATTTCATGGTGTTGCTTTGTTGAAGAGTATTAACTCTGCAATATCAGAGATGCAATTAATTAATCAATTAGACTTTACCTGGATAATGCAATAATAGTAGGCATCACATATTCCCCAAATGTTCATCCTCTCAAAGAAACTGTGGCTTGGAATGAGTAGATGTGCATTTTTATCAAGTTTGCAGAGGTTTATTTTTAGATGACAGAGCACTTCAGAGTTGTAATTTGCATTACTCTGCTTTCCTGTGAGTAGGATTTCGAGGAGCAGGGAAGCAACCTTTGAAAGGTGGCTCCCTCGGACAGCTGGCAATAAAAGGCTGTGTCAATAAGCATTACAGAGCTGATAAGGGTCTGTGACTTGGACTGTATGCAAAAGTGAAATGAACTCGCGTTCCTACTGATGGTGACGTGCGAGGTTGGTGCAAACTACTGAAATATTGGATTGCAAATCCTCTCTTGGCAGTAAAACCCAGTACAACTTGATTGTTATAGGGAGGCATAGAGCTGTGCAATCAAACCAACACCGTGCTTGAAACTAGCTCCTAAGAAAGGGTTATAAAGTCTGAAGGAAGTTTAAAAGTGATTTTTAAATTCTTTTTCCTAGTGTTCTGTAATTCTCATTCCTGTGCCTTTTTGATTGTGCACTTCACCTCAGGAATGGTCACAGCTGAGGAAGGGAGTCCTGCTCAAGTCCAAAAGGTCAATGAGAGGGACAGAGAGGCACTTCCCTTTCCTTTTTTGTTTGTGTGTTGGTGTCTTTTTTCAATACAAGTGATGAATGTGAAAGCAGTAAAGATTAAGATTAAAAACTGGGATTTGAGGGAAAGAGCCACTTCCCATAAGGACATTAAAGCTGTGAATGTTCTGGTAGTGAAACTGCTGGAAGCAAAGAATGGAGTAAAAGAGTAAAAGTCAGTTGATTTTTTTTTTTTTTTTTTTTTTTTTTTTTTTTTTTTTTGGTGAAACTGCAGGATGATAAAAGCAGGACAGTGGATTTAAAATTGGAAAAATAAAATAAAACCAAGCCAGGGGTTACATCCTATCCATAAATTTCCTGTGTTCTTATAGCCATTTTTAAATAAATTTAACTCCAGGAAAGGAATGGTCCAAAGGACTTAAGACTTTTCTACATTAGTGGAAACTTCACTGAAGTTACAAGAGTTTCAGTGTGAATTCCTCCTCAAGGACTAATCAACTAATCATATTTGATAATGTAATTAGACTCCAAGAGGCAGCAAAAATGGTGAGTCTGTTCCCTCAGCTACAAAAGTGCTAAAGATGGTGGGCTTATCATGCTTCAGTGGACAACCTAAAAGTGATTTATGCTCTCACTTATCTGAATGAAAGGCACTGGCATTGCTGCTGTTTCTGCAGTTCCTGGATGCTTGCTGCTTTCTTACTGGCTGCAAAAAATGGAAAACTTGACTAGTAGTGACTGTACAGACAGCTGAAGAAATTATAGGAAAGAAAAAAACAAAACAGAGTGACAGGTCTAGCCAGGCTTGGGACACACAGCAGCGCTCCATTGATTTAGGAGCCAATTGGCTCAGAGTGGAATTTGTTGTTTTTTTACCTCACAATGTTACATGTGTTACATGTCAAAAGGACTTTAAAAAATTTTAAAAAAAGCAGAGGAAAACCAAATAAGCTTAATTCCCAACCCTCTTTAGACACAGCTGCAGTGGTCTTTGTGCACCAGTGTTCACTGGTTTGTATGTGGCTGCAGGCACCTCACCTCTCCCATTTGCTCTTTCAGAATGAGAATTTGAGTTGACTTTTTGAGAGATGGACTCCCAGCTCCAGGATGGAAGCTTGATGTTCTCCCAGCTCCAAGGTTCAGGCTCTTATCCATCCCCTGGAGCTAAAAACAAGGTGGTGCTAAACCTTTCCCACTCTTTACAGAACATAATTTTCAGGATATTTTCAAATGAATAGAGGTTACAGTTAAAAACTTCCATTCACACATCTTCCCTATTGGTTTAGTTGCTGCCATTGTTCTATTTCCAGATCACAAAGATTCTGTAAAATCATCTTATTTGTCATGACACTGCTGCTATTCACAGCTTGGGGAAACACCATCCTCCTCCTCCTCCTCTTTGGCAGGGTTACAGCAATTACTGAACCTGACCTCACTGCCGATCCTTCAGCAAGATCCATGCAGGGCACAGACTGCCAGCAAAGGGCAAACATTGCACGGCTATATGTGCACACAAATGGTCCCCTGGGGTTTCCTGTGTCTGTTATTTTGACTGCAATCCAGATTTATGAGGTCAATTGAAAGAAATTACAGAAGAAATTGCTTTCTTCTCATGTCACCCTGCTGTTTTTCTGAGCACCTCTGGACTAGCTCTTTATGCAGGAGCTGTTCTTCCTTGCCCATCTATTCAGGTTTGCTGTCTGTTATGCCTCAGCAGAAAGGATACCAAGAAAGCTCTTGATTTGCTTAACTGAATCAAAATCAAGTGTGGTTTGTCCACGATCATTTTAGGTCTCCATTGTCATAATGTACCTGGCCTTTTTACTTAGCTCAATTGCTCTGTGGTTTGAGTGGTGAGGAAAGAGTCCTGATGTGTTTGTACCATCCAACTTTTCAACACCATCCACTGCATTTCTCATAAGAGCACACTTGGAAAGAAAAATCCCTTTTTGCCACATGGATAGATTTTAGATAATTTTTTCCAGGAACAGGCACCTTAACAGAACAGGAGCTGAGGGGTTTTTTTGTCTTCTTAAAGAACTGATTGCAACTCCAAAGTATAGTTTATTGCGTATTTGATGTAACCTTATACAGCTGTTAGCTGTTTATACAAGAAGATAGAACTATGTAGTTTAAGTCAAAATGTGCAAAGCTGAGCCAAAATATGTCCATAACTTGCAGCTCTAAAGCTTCCTGCCTCAAGGCTATCTTCAAGCAGAAGCCATAAAGTTCAATCCTATTATTTTTACTGATTATATAGCTCATGGATTTTCCAGCCTGATGATTACTGGATTGCATGTGCTTACCAAGTTCCTATGGTCTGTTTCACCCACAGGTAACATTGGCATATTTTTAATTAGCTGGACTGAACTATTAAGGACATTTTTTATCCTGTGGGATCGAAGGTGTGAGCTAACCCTATTAGACAGTTGAGGCATTGGTGTGGGGAGGATTTCAAACCCATCTTTGAGCCCAAACTCTGGTGTCTGGAAAGGAAAATAAATGCACAGTACGGCTGCAAAGGAGAATTAAAACTCCTGCATCCTCAGGCTGACTGCTCATTGAGAAGGCAGTAGTAGGAGAAAGCAATCTACCAGGTAGTTTAATTAGTACTCAGCAGTCCCCACATTCCACAGCTTTGTGTACCAAACCCAAAACCACAGTTTGGCAAAAGACTTGCTCCTAACAAGCCAAAACTTTTGCTCTTCTTCCATGTGCCCATCCTGCCTTTTGATAGATTTATTACAAGATGGAGTGTAATTCTAAACACAAAAAGAGGGTTCAAGTTTTAGAAAATAGGTTGAGTTCTACTCTACAGTTCTGATAAAGAAAAATCCGACCTTAACTTCTCTTGGATTTTAGTAGGGGGTTTTGCTTATTAGGGAACACGCACAGAAACAGCCATGAGTCTTTGTATAAAATTGCCTTTTAGGCATAATTCACCACTGGCTTTTACAGATGCGTTTTTAGTACTCTGAGGCTTAGTCAAAAGAACAGAAAACTTGAATATATGTATCCTTATTGGTCCAAGAACAGATAACATGACTGAAACAAGAATATTAATCTAATCTTTATATAGTCATACATCCAGAAGTGGAACTTCTGGGCCTTTAAGCTTGAACTTTATAAAATATTCTTGTTCTAATAAGAAGTATCACATTATCACCTTGTCTACTTAAATGCATGTTTTAAATGATGGATTAGTGGCTATTTTGGGTGCATTTTTACTGTGTTATTATCTTGAGTCTCACTTAACTTAGGCAACTGTTTGCAAAGTTATAAACCTGTTCTCTTTATATGCCAAACTCAATCATGATCTCTTTTTTCCTCTATGCTTTAGTCACACTTTCAAAAGAAGCGTAGTACACAGTTCCAGAGTGTTGTATTGATGTATTCTTGATTTATTTTTATTACACTGTTAGCAAGAGAAAAGAGGACAGCTTTCAATGAATTTATGCAGAAAGACAGGTAAAAAAATAACTAAGAGCTCCCATAAAATGATAATTTCTGGAAGTGGGATATCTGTGGAGACACTGCAATCATTTCAGTGAAGAGGAAAGATTATGTTAGCAATCACTGCCTCTCTCAAAGGCTGCATGGTTGATAACATTGGTGCATCCCAATCCTTTAATTGCAGTCTTGACTGTTTGCAGCACTGGTTGGTTGGATCTGTAGAGATATCTGGCAATAAATGCAACCCATGTCACTTAGTGTGATTGTACATGATCTACAGGCCTGGTCCACATCAAATAGTAAGTAATCAGTAGAAGTAAAGCAGGAGCAACTATGGCAGAAGGGAGCCCTTGCCCAGTACCCTGATCTTTTTACATATTAGCATTCCCAGAAACCAAGCCTTGAAGGGCATTAGATGCTTAAATGCAGTTCCAGGCCTTTTATCCCCACTGAAGTACGAGTATTGCCTAAATGTACTAAATGTACTAAAAATGGCAGGTTTTCTCCCTGGAGATCTCGCTGAGCAGTGTTAGATGTGCAGGTCAACACTTAATTTTGCCATTTGACAGGCAAATGGAGAGTTAAATAGAGAAGTTTTCCACCTGCAGTAGTTTGGGTGCAGAGGGAGTTTGAACAAAGGTTGCAAACCAGTCCCTGTTGCACCAACAAGGAAATCCCAAGCAGAGCCACCTTGGCAGTTTTTCCCAAGGTTTCACCAGGGGAGTCTTTTGGAAGTGCTGCCAGGATGGGGGCTGTCCCAGACATGCAGCAGAGCATCTCCCCTGCCAAGCCTGACCACTCCGTGGGCTGTGGCAGCTGGCCCTGGGCCCTCTGGAAAATGGAGCTTGCAGTGAGCTTTCATCACTTCATGACCACAAAAGAAATAACCCTGCTGAGGGAATAGCAAAAGGCTGCAAGATTCACCACAGCTTTTATAAGGTGCTTTGCTCTCTCAGAGTGCTGCAGAAATCTGACATCTCCTCTGGAAGACACTGATAGGTTTTAAGAGCAGGTTTCCTGATAAAGAAATAAAAAATGACAATGTCTGAG
This sequence comes from Catharus ustulatus, assembly GCF_009819885.2. Lineage (NCBI taxonomy): Eukaryota > Metazoa > Chordata > Aves > Passeriformes > Turdidae > Catharus > Catharus ustulatus. The sequence goes on along the minus strand of NC_046224.1, from coordinate 72,516,378 downwards.
TATAAGCTGTGCTGACTAGGCTACTGATAGTTGGGTAGAGAAAGATAATATGCAGACAGATTTCCTCCCTTTCCCCACTTTCCCCCAAATTTCAGTTACAATAGTAGCCCACTCTCTGGAAGAACAACTTCCTCAAGGGCCTTGTATGTCTGGAGAGCTCTGCACTACTTTGCTTTTTGATAATGGACATTTTAAAAAAAATGTGTAAAAAGATTTTAAAAAATGCTTGAATAGTAAGAGATGTGTACATCTGTGAGAGTACTTTCTGGGAAATTCTGAAGTAGAAATTTATCTTTGTCAGCTTCAAGAAGTGCTTTGAATTAGTGATATATCATAGAGTAAGCTCTGAGATTATCTGTACATATCCTGTGCAGAGCCAGTGCTAGGAAGCAAAGAATTGAAACTGCCAGGAGTACAGGAAGCCAGCAGCAAAGATGAAATTACAGGGGAAAAAAAAATTTAGGAACAATCCTAAAGTTGCCATATATGTCATGGATGTATTAAGCAGTGTGTGAGAGCTTGAACTGCGGCTTGCACAAAGCCAGAATGGATCAGACAGTGATGGCATGAGGAGGATGTCAGTGATCACTGCAGCATTCCCCTTCAGCTGTCAGATGCTCCTGGGGGAGGAGTGGGAGCTGAACAGCTGAGCAAGAAGCCAAGTTTGGGAGGTGTAAGGAAAAACAGCATCTGCCACAGCATTGCTGCTTTTGTGGAGCTCGTCCCTGCTGCTCACTTGGGGGCTGTGGATGAGGAGCCTTTTGGGAGCCCCTGCCTCTGTGGGAAGTGAGCAGACCCTGCAGCTGGATCTCTGCTTGCCAGCCTGCATGGGCACATCTTCTGGGACTCTGGGGAAGGGAGGCTGTACAAGAGGCTACTTCAACATTTATTCTGGCTCCTTTCAGTTATCCATTCCTAGATAAACTCTCTCAAACCTGGTGCCAGAACTGTGAGGTGCTGGTCAGTTTTTGTAAGGCTGCCTGAATGACTCATGTCATTTCTCAGATTACTGATAAAACAGGGGGAGGATTTAAAAAAAAAAAAAAGTCCAATAGGATAGAAAGCTCTTGGCGAGCCTGAGCTGTCATTTTGTAGGCACAATTACTTCTGGTCGAGGTGGGTCTGTGAAATTTGAGGCTGAACCCATGCTGGAGTGTCTTGGGTTGGATTAGAGGGATTCAGGTTGATGAGCAAAGTCCTGCCTGGAGACGTGAATAGAAAACCTGGCCTAGCTCCCCTGTTCCTGACTGCAGTAGTTCTTTCCTGTGAATGGAGGGCACCAATATGTCAGTTTGCTGGAAAGCAAAACAAAGGGCAAAAGGCTACTCTGTTCTTCTAGTGAGTGTGCAAATTTTAGTAGTTATCAGTGATGAATGAGCTCATTGATCAGTGTTTAGGTTGTTGATATAATGAATTATCCTAACAGAGGTACCAAAGCAGTAAATACTTCAGTCACAGTGCCTAGAAATCCTGTTAGAAAGTTGGCTAAGGGAGCTGGGAATATGACACAAAGCAATGCAGACTGTGGAAGTGGTGGAACCTAGAATTGTTCAGAAGGTGCATAGATGTGGCACCTGGGAATAGGTTTTATTGTGAGCTCGATGATCATGGAGGCCTTTTCCAGCCCAAAGGATTCCTGTGATTCTCTGATTCTATGACACAGATCAGTGGTTTACATCCAGCCCACTTCTTTTGGAGTTGGGCTTTTGGCTCTGGATCTCTGTGGAAGATGTTTCCTAACCTTCTTCTGTTGTAAATATGTCTAGGTATCAACAGTTCTGTAATAAGCAGCATTTCCTACAAGGAAGGCAATGTGAATATAGACTAATTAAAGTTCATAATTAAAGCCTCTGCAAGAACAGCATTGAAAAGAATTCACAGTTGTCTTTTAAACAGATCCTTCTTGGCCACAATTGTAACACAGTGCTGATCTAGGACAGTAAAACTGTCCCTGGGTATTGTTCATTTCTTACAAATGAAAAAATGAATGATCTTTAACAACACAAATTAAGCTGGCACCTTTCTCAGGCATTGGAATCAACTCAGTAAATCTGGGGGAAAAATTTAAGTTTGGCACTTGGTAAGTTTGTATGCAAAGAAATTATAAAGGGGACATCCTCCTAGCTGAATTTTTCCAAACTCTCATCACTTTTTGTGGCTTTGCTTGTTGAACATTTCAATATCTTCCTTTGTCTCCATAAATCCATTATAGCGTTCAAGACATGAGCACAGCAGCGTGGTTTTGGCAGGGGTTAGGTTCAGAATTGGGAGACATTGTTCATTTTGTTTGTCTGCATCATGTTCTAAAATACCAGAGTGCTTTGTTCCCCTTTTGCAGCAATGTGAAGAGGCACCAGTTTACATCCTGGGGGGAGAGGCCATGACTTCAGTAAGGGATGATTAAGATCTCAGCTCCAGCACCCACACTCAATTCTGCACTCAAATACTTGCCTTTAGAGTTTCCTACATCAGTGTGTGTGTCTTGACTGATATGTTCTCCTTTTCTCCATAACAGCCAGCCAAGAGAGTGCTCTAATAATTCAGATTGAAAGAGGAATGATGAAAATTGATGGTCCAGATGTAGATGAGAAGAGACAAAGAATTTTCTTTCACACTACAACCACGAAAAAAAAGATTTGCTCTTACTTTCATTCAATCCTTCAAAGTCAGCAGGTCACATTTAAAACAATTTCAGGAAAAACACTCACTGGGCAAAATATTTGTGTTAATTTTGGTGACATTTCATCAGCTCCCACACCAAGGCTTTGTCTCTGCCTGCTCAGAGAGTGCAGTTCAGGCAGGACCCAGAGCTGAGCAGAAGAGTAGAACCAGAACCTCTCCTGGGAAGGAGAGCCCAAGGAAGGAGCACATCTGGGGGTAAGGCAGGGGGAAGGAGCAAAGGGGATGTGCTCAGATGGAAGGAATCAACCAAGGCCTGTCCTGCCCTGCTGGAGGGTCATTTGGGGCCATTTCTTCTGGGCATTTTGAAAGAACAGACTCTGGTTCAGAGACTTGAAAATCTGCTTTAAGGGTGTGTGTTTAAAAAGAAGGTTGTTCTTGGAACCAAAGCTAAACTTTAGGAATCCAGAATTAAAGGAATAGAGGTAGAGTACAGGGAGAAATTAGAGTAATGTTCAGCCCTTGTCCTGTGGTCAGGCAGACTTGGTCAACACCTTGTTTTCACCACAACTGCTAGTAATCTGAGTCATTTATACAATTAGTTCTTGGTATGTGCATAGTTGGAAGAGAAAAGCATTTCTGGTGGTTGAACTATTTGGTTAACTGCTATCAGCTAATAATTTTTTTCCTATGTATGGCCTGATTATTTTTTTCTATGTTAGTTACAAATCTCCCCTTTAAATTTAAGTACAAAACCCCAGTAGAGATCACAGTAAGCATTGCACTGTGTTATTAGCTCTTACAGCACCAAAACCCCCAATGAAGTAGAGACAGTAAAGAAAGGGAACAGCATAATAATTTTGGTCTGTGCTTCTTGTTTCTATGACTGACTAGCAGGACCACCAGAAAATCCTTCAACTTTTCCTGCTGCAGTGACAAGACAATTTTAATATTTCTACTGAACTTCATTTAATATGGGCTTAATAAATTCCCATAAAGTGCTTCGATCAGTTTATTTAAGTATGAGGCATGATTGAAGCAAGGCCTGCTCTTGATGCTATATTTTCTAGTGCAGGAGAAACCTGGAAAAATATTTTGCACATTCCCTGTATGCTCTATCTTCCTTACTTTTCCCCAAGGAAAGAAAAGTGTAATGGCAAAAAGTATTTAGCCAATTTTTTGTGGAGGAGAAAAGCAAAATTCCTTACTGAAAAGTAGGACAATTGTACCAAAAGTAGGGCAGCTGACTGCACGTTAAGTACCTTTGGATTATGTGCTTGTAGCATGCTTGTTTTGCACACACAATTGGTTCAAAGCAGGACTCCCCACACGAGTTCATGAGGAAGATTTATCTCGCCAGATAAAACTACAGCACCACATCAAATGGGGTCAGAGCACACCTGTCAAGAAAATAATCTGGAGAGCAGCTCTAACTGCCTGAGTTTATGTGAAAAACAAAAATGTCACTGGCACTTAGGCTAGAGATCAAATCAGATGGGGAAAATGGAGATCAGTGCTGCTGGAGCAGGTTACACAGCCTGGAATTCTAGACCTGGGCAGCTAAACCTGTGCTTAGAGTAACTGCATAACCTGTGGGTGTTTTGTGCCTTTGAGGATGAGATCGTTGCAATGAGCTCATGATGCAATGAGATCCTTGCAATGTCGGCAAAGGGTGCAGAAGAAAATACAACGGGGAATTTTTTGAACTTCTGATTTTTCACAAAGGGTTAATGGATAAATGGCTTTTGGGGGGTTGGGTGGCACTTTTTGGAAGGCAGTATTTCCAGGATCCCCTGTCCAGAAGCCATGGATCTCTAAGGACATAATGGGTGGACTGGTTATTTACATTTCATGAGATGGGGAGTGGCAGCTCTGGGGCTGTGTCCTCTCCAAGTGCAGAGTCCAGGTAAAACATTCCTGGCCAGACCTAGGAAGAAGCCCTGCTCCAGGGGACAACCCAGAGCTTTGAGTTGGGCTGCTCAGCTTCTTACACTGCACGTGAGAAGTTCCCAGGACATCCTTCTCACAAGCTTTATCCTGTTCCATTTGAAAATTAGCTTACACAGGTGTATCTGTGATTTTATTTTTTAGGAGCCATGCTGAAATATGATCTGACAGGGCAAAAGGTGTGTGGGAGAGTGAGGGCATACTGGGATGCAGAAACTTGGTATAACTGCAGGGCACTGCTCCTTTCCTTCAAAATGAATAGGTATATTTGCAAGCAGGGCTTGCCTGGTCTGTCAGTTTGAACCAGGGACCTTCCAGTTCTGTTTGTCTACAGTCAACATGATGCTTGTATTGGTAAGAGGGAAGGGCCAGACCTCTTTAAAATTAAATCTGCAGATAACCTTGTAAAGGAGAAATTTCCCCCACGAGTGCCAGAAAAAAACGTTAAGCACCCAAGGCACAGAAATCGGTTTTTCCCTGGTTTTAAATTGTAAAGACTTCATAAAATGAGTTAATAAAGGCAGTGGCTGTGAAGAGATGTCTCAGAGTATAGAGGTGGAAGTCAGATCTGAAACATAATTTGCGTTTGAGTGGTGCAGCCAGAAATTAGGTTTCCCTTGGAGTTTCTAAGAGATTGAAAAGAAGTGTGGGTGTTCTCTCTCAAGTACATCTGTGTCTGACCCACAAAGTGTCTAGTTGGGATTTAAGTAAAATAAAAGCAGAGCTTCAACATCAGAACTCCCATGTTGCTAAGCTATGTAAGGATTCGCTGTGGGGAGTGCCAATGTGCAGCTGAAAGTTTTGATTCTGCAGTTTCTCCTTAGAATATAACTCAAATTGGAAAAAATTGTTGCATTATACTATGACTGTCTGCTTCCTCCTGCAAGTGAAAATGTATCCCTATTCTTTTTTTTTAATTTTTTTAACCCTTATCCTGTTACTTTAATGTTGATTTCTATTCAAAGTACCTCACTTGTGCCATAAGTAACTTCCACTTCTTGTGATTTTGCAAACATGAATGCATTCATCATGTCTTGATTAGACACTAGAAGGTCCAGCCACAACTATTTAGTGGGGCAGAATAAATGACTCCATTTCTGTACCTGTGCAACTTTATCAGTGCTAAGTAGTTTTACAAATGCATTGAAATCATCTCTAATTTCAGTCAAGGTTACATAAATTAAAGCTTATTGAAGAATGAGTGCTCTTTCTGGCCAACCCAAGTCTCCCAATCCACAATTATATAAACTGTCATATATAGAATATTTCTTCTGCTGAGCATTATATAAATTATTACTAATCATATACCCCTCTGAGAGATTCTTGCTGAACTAAATTTACTGCAGTGAGCAGAGATTCAGTTTTAAGGAAAGCTGATAGTGTGAGGAAATTAAAGAACCATGGACAACAGCTCTGGTGAAGATTTGGACTACAGTTATTAAAAGAGGCAGAGAGGTAGGTAGGTTTCTGCAAGCTCAAGTGCCAGGTGTGGGTAAATATATAAATACTTCAGACACCTCAGACTTCAAATAAGACAGCATCCCCCTAATAACTTTGTATATTTTGATCTTTGTGTGATGAGGATTTTCAGGGAAAAGAAGGTAATTTGTCAAGCATTTGCTGAGTGAAGAGCTTCCAACATTTCAGCAGCCCCAGTGCCTGTTCAGAGTCTGGACAGTTAAGCTATGTTTTCACTGACTGTGGTGACCATTACTGGAGCTGTCTGCCCTAACTGAGAAGTTACTGAGGAACTGAAGGGCCACAATAATTTCTCTGTAACCTCTGGAAATCTTTTTCTCAGCAAGAGCTCCCCACTCTTCCATGAGTGTCCATGAACCTTGTAGCTCTCTCCTTCCCTGTTTTTGGTGTTAAGGGGATTGCTTTGCTCAGTTCAGAGCAGACGTTTGCATGTGCCCATCCCTGGAGGTGTTCCAGGCCAGGCTGGGTGGGGCTGTGCGCAGCCAGGTCTGGTGGAAGCTGTCCCTGGCCATGGCAAGGGACTGGAGCTGGATGGGCTCAAAGTCCCTTTCAACCCAGACCATTCCATAATTTGATTATGTCTGAGAATAAAAACCGCTGCCAAACATGAACATTTCAAACAGGTGCAAGGATGCTTTGCTTTTTCTCAGCATAAGGCAGAGGTTCCTAGTGCAGTGAGGAAAGCTCATTATACAGAATAAAAGTGGGATCTGTTGACAGGAGATACAGTTTGAGTGCTATCAAACATACCTTTATTCCCTTTTCCACCCAGTCTCTTTGCTTTCACATGACTGCTGTTCAGGATTTCACTTTCAAATAAATATTTGGCACTTGTATCCATAAGGACAAACAAATAGGCAGAGAAAAATTTGCCTGAGTAAGCAAACATTCCTATTCAAAATTCTGTGGCTAGATGAACAGATAAGTGACAACAGTGATGAATAAATAGTGCCTGGGCCTGCAAAAGCCCAGCATTTGAAAGTATAAACAAAGCAGTACAGAAAACAGATGGATTCATTTTAAGTTTTATCCTTTTTCAGTCAAGAGATGCTAATGAGGCAACTCCACTTTGCGCCATGACCCTGGCACGGTGTGTGCCAGCACCAGCCAGGGCATGGAATGGAGCAGGGTCTGGGGGCCAGCACACAGGGCAAGGCAGTATTACCAGAACTGCAGAAAAGCCAGTGTGGATCCATCTTCCTGCTGAGCAGTGGCTGGAGAGAGCTGCAAGTACCATGGCTCAGCAATGGGTACGTGCATGTGTTTGCGCTGGTCTCGCACAGCACAGGGACCTGGGCTGGGGGACAGGGGAGGGCTGGTGCTGGGATGAGCTGAAATCTGGTCAGGGTTTTCAGGGAACTCCATCAGATCAGCCCCTGTGTCCTTGAGGCTGGCCAGAGCTCAGTGGGTGTCAGAGGTAGGCGCAGTAAATTCAGCAATGGGCACCCCTGCCACGCTCCTTGCTGAGGAGATCAGCCTTTGCCTGCTCCTGGAGCCCAGCAACCAAGGCTGCTATCAAAACACAGCTCATGGGGCTCTCTGTTTCAAACTGCTGAAAACTAATTTTAAATGTAACAAAGTTATGCTTTAAATGAAACTCCGAATTTGAAAATTTGGCAAGCTCTGGTGCAAATACTCAAAAAATAACACGTCTGGACAAAAAGCCAAGAAAAATTATGTCTTTGTCTGCCTATGTGGATTTGGATACTGTTTCTAGAAGGAAATTATAAGAGAAATAACATCTCCCAATGACAATTGCCTATTCTTTAAGGTCTCCGGGGAAATTTCTAGCAGCAGGTCTCAGCTTTCCTGTGTTTTCATCCACCCTGAGCCTGCTGCTGCCCGCTGCTCTTCTGCACATTCTCCTCCCTGTGCTGCCCCTTTATCTCCTTCTTCCTTGTGCCTTTGACACTGTTTGCTTTTAGAAGGAAAGCTGCTCCCCTATTTTGCCCCACAGCTTTCTCCTTGCATCATTGGTTACTCAAATATATTTCTTTCTATTTTAAAAAGTCCATTATTTAGCAGAGATGTGTCCAACCTGTGCTGCTAACAGATGAAATTACTTTTGCTAGAACTATCTAAAGTCACTTTTCACACATGTTTTCCTTCCAGGCATTGTGAAAACTACTCCTGGTCTTTGATCCTCTTCTGGGAAACTCTCAGGTGAGCCAGGTATAATTATGGGCTTCACAGCCAGCACTGGTGGGAGCTGTGTTGGGACACCTGTGAGCTGGAATGTGTCTTACCATTTAGAAAAAGTATTTTATGGCTACATGAAAGGTGATGGGAATGTATAGCTGTAAGGTTATTTTAGAGAGAAGCCAAGAAAAAACACAGCTGTGACTTCTCAGCAAGCAGGGAGTTTAATTGATTAAAAAGAAAAAAAAATGTTAAAAAAAAACAACCCTGATGCTCCCTGCTTTCCCATTCATTTTTCATGTCATGTAACTCATCTTCAGTACCCTCAGTTAAAGGTTTTCATAAAGTAAGATATTCATATATATATACACACATTCATTTATATTTGAGGTATAATTTCCCTACAGTAACTTTGTGTTCCTCCATGAGGCTCAGTGAAGAATTGACCCTAATTCTTTGGCTGCACAAGAGCAAGAGGCCTAATGGTTCTTCTGTGCTTAGACATATTTGCTGGAAGGAGTTTAATAGCATAATAATGTTGCTGCCTTCCACTGTCATTTCTTAGGTTATCTGTCATCTGGTTGATTGGAACAAACTCCCGAAAGAGTTCTGGTATTCCAGTCCATTTCCTAATCAAATATGTTCATTACTTATGTAATTTTCCTTGTCCTGTAGGGGAGGGACATGTGTATTATTGTCCATTCCATGCAGATTTTGAAATTAAAATCATATCATAGTCCCATTTCCCATCCTTCCCTATGCTTGATTCCCTTTTATCCCTTGATTATCTTTTATCTAGTCCCTTGGAGGATGCCATCATGCTTGTACCTTCTCACCAAGCAAGTTGAGTTATCAAATATATCCAAACATTTTTGACAACCAGGGGAGGCTTTAGGAGATTGCAGAGGAGCCCTGTACCATGTTCACCACCCAGCCACTGAGTTTCCTTGATTGCTGTTATAATTTTGTTGCATCAATCAGCCACAACATGATAATAGTCATGTAAGACAAGCAATTACTAGGTTTCCTGGGCTGGTCCAACCACAGGGACTAGTCCTAATTTAAAGAAGCTGTAACTGCCAGTGTATGTGTATGTGTTTTTCTTAAACATTTCTAACTATATTTATCAAGTGAAATAAAAACTTGTATTCCCTCTTGTTCTCCTGCAGGGGCTGTGCCTAATCCTGGGATTACTGACATCTGTACATCATTTCAGTGGTAAATTACAGCTGGGACATGCTAACCCCAAAGTGTGAGTAAGAGCTGTTCGTAAATGAGTGGAAACTCCTTGGCAATTTATGGTCAAATTATAATAATTAGCTTAGTCTTCATTCTCTTTTGATGGTTGTATAAAATTTGTGCTATTTTCTTAGCACCAGAGTTGTTTGTTTAATCAGCAACAATAATGGTCTTTCTGGTGAAAATTAGACTGCAATGAATCCTCATTTTGTGTTAATTGTCTCACTAACAACTTCTTCTCCCCTTCCCCCACACAAGCAGAGGAATGATGGAAATCTGGAATTAATATTTCCGTGGAGATGATGTAATTTCCTGAGTTACTCCAAAATAATCTGAATTTGAAAACTCTTAACTACTAATTTGAGGGAAAACATAATAAATAATACAACTATATTAATGGGTAAAACATATAATCTCATTTTAGGTAGTTCATACCCAGTTCTCTAATAATGTATTCTGTGCTTATAATAATGTATTTTTTGTGCTAACAGGTTAAGCACAAGAAATACAATGTTGAAACTCAAAATTTGTGCTATTTATCTCTGTTGCTAGTGAATAAGATTAGAGTAACTCTTTATGCATCTGTTAAAAGCTACTCTCCTTGAAAAAAATTAAAATAATAATGAATAATTAGTTTTTTATTTATAAGAGGATTGGGCAAATTGTAAAGAGGTTAGAGATTAACTTTATTTCTCAAAATGAAGCGGTTCCAGCCCTTGTATCCATGTCATGACTATTCAAGGAAAAATAAAATTAAAGCCCTTTTTTTAGACAAGGGCTGAAAATTTAAATAGCAGTCTAAGATTCCCATGCTGCAGTGAATTTGGCCTTTGACTGCCATATTTCGTATTGTTCTGGTGCAATAGCAGTTCTGGGATAGCTTTGCTCACCATGGAAAACAGGCCATGGGGCAGATGAATGAGATTGTACTGGCTTCGTTAGGAGTATCAAATGCTTAATTGAGAAACCACAATGAAATTCAGAAAAACTTTTCCAAATCATCACCCTCTTTGGAGATGCCTGAATTCTGGAAGTTTGGAAAGATTCTGCAACTTCTCAACAAATGATGTTTTGTTAGTATCACCTAGAATTTGAGGTATAACAGTTAGAAGAAATAGAAAAGAGAAGCTGTTTTTAGGAGATGATCCTTGTTGTGTGTTTATGTATAAAAGATATCTAATCTTGTGCAAGCACAGTGCTTAGGGAAATGGCTGAGTGCTGGACATGGTGGATTAAGGTTTATGGTTGCACTTGATGATCTTAAGGGACTTTTCCAATCCAAAAGATTCTGATTCTCTGAAACAAGTCTTGCTGAAATTCAGATATATTTCCATATTTCCAAGATGCTGGGAGTTCATACAGACAATCACTGGCTCTATCTCCAGTGGTTTATATCATATTATAAGATTATTTTTTATGCAGGTCAAAAACATTGATTCTTATGCTGCCTATTCCATTGAGTATATATGTTCTATTTTACTCATCTTTTACTGCTTCTAAGTAGTTTTCAATAAGTTACATTGTGAGCGTCAGCTTCAAATAGTCTTTGACTCCTAGCTGACAAATCTGTACCCTTTGCGGGTAGAAGAAATAGTGTTCTAAAAATGGGAAGTATAATTATTATTTTACTGACTATGCAAATTTGGTTCATAGTTCCTCTTTCTCTTTGTTCAGTTCATTTATTGTGTGGTTTTTTTAAGCCTCTATGCTTCCAAATATTTTTTGTAAGTTCCTAATTAAATGTAAGATTATATGTAAGCATATGTGTCAGTTTAAGTTAAATGATGTTGACTCTGTCCAGAAAAAAATCAACTTTACATCTCATATTAATTATTTTCTTAGTCTGTACATGCTTGTCTAGAAGAAAGAAAATTTAAGTTAATTCAGTAGGTCTGAGAACACTGAGGGAGTCTTGATTTTAGCACGGGTTTCTAGCTACTTGATAATTGTAATTGTGCAATTGTAGGTATTTTATTTTCCTAAAATACCCCAGAAACAACTTTTCTTGCATTGGTAATTATTCTGTGCTTACTTGCTTATAATTTCAACATTTGTCCATTCTCTGGGAATAATCACAAACACCTGAATTGTACAAGATTTCTGTAATTGAGTCCTCTCCCTTCTATATCATAAATTTAAGTATTAATGGGAAACTGTTTCAAAATCAACTTCTGGTTGTTTGTAGAAAAGTCCCCACATGGCATCTGGAGCTGTTAGGAATAGTGGGCATAGGATAAGAGTTTAGTTGATAGCCTTTGCGGACTTCCCAGGAGTTAAATTTTAATAGTGAGTATTGAACTTGGATTTCCCCTTACAGAAAACATTGAAGGGACTAGAGAACTTTAAATGCATGTAAACTGGGGTTTGATAGATTAGAATAAGAATTCTCTTCTAATTTAGAAGAAAACAACTAAACCTGAACACGAGTCATACATTTATTAGCTCATTCATCCTAAAAAACCCTAGGTTTAAAATAAAAAATATGGATGATGCAAACCCTCAGTGTGTTTTTTGTTTGGTTTTGGGTTTTGTTTGGTTGTTTAGTTTTGTGGAAATCTTACAGTCCTTGCTGCTCCATTTCCAATGAGGGAAAGGTTCACTTTTACTGAAATTGTGGCTGGAATGAGTTTCTATCCACAATCTCTCAACACAAATAAATGTACACATGTTTCTATATGTGTCTGTGTATACATACATCCATCCTATCCATCTACAGGTATGTAAATATTCTTATTTTAATCACTCAAGCACACAGTTCAGTCAGCCTGCCCATGCACTGAAGTTTTGTGTTTGCAAGACAGGGAACTAAATATTGAGAGAATATGTTCAAAATGTAATGGCCAATATAAGTTTTGTTTTATGCTAGACTGGATGTGAAAAAATATCTGTTTCATATAAACTATTAAGAGGCAAAAGGACAATGGTGGCCATGCAACTGAACAGATTGTTTTATTTCAAACACCCTGGAGCAACATCTTCTTCCCCTGCTTCCATCCATCCTTTCATTCTCGAAACTGATCCTAAAAATATCTGGTGTCAGTGTTGAAAGTGTGGTACAGTTAAGATATTTCATGTAACTGTTGTGTGCAAGATCATTTTTATTATATGTTAACATGAATTTGTGTGTGTATGTTGTCAGTTATCAATTGTGAAAAAAATGTAATGATATTCTGCTTAAGTGAGAATATATTTCAATTGTTCATGATCAGTGCATGATAACAGCTGATACTATAAGTAAACAGATCACACATGATTTCCTTCTGTCAAACATTTTCAGACTCATAACTCTTAATTTGAGGGGAAAATAATTAGACACTGGATGGATGAAAATTCCTTCATTTTTATTTATAAATTAAGATTTAAAAGTAGTCTGATTTAAAAATCTGCTGGGCATGTATGCTCCAAATATTGTGTTTAGAAACCTTTTCTTCATGAAAAGTGCAGGACAGGCAGGTGGGTTTGATCAGCCACCATTATCTAAAGGTTTGTCTGAAAGAGAGCATTTGACTTTCCATCTTCAGATGATTTATTAGAATATTCCTTTGCAGTCACAGTCCAAGAGTAGAAATGTATGTGCAAGCGGTCACTGTACCCGTGCCCACAAATGTAGGATGCAGCAGAATCTGGTTTTCCCTTTGTGCTGCTGCAGTCTGGCAAACCAGGTAAGTCAGAAATATTTCATGGTATGCTGTGATATAAGAACTATTTTATATCCCAGATGGATTTTAACGACTTGGGAAGAAAAGTGTTCCTTCTGTATGTCCTGTGTACACAAATTCTGGGTGTGACTAGACTGAGATAGGAATCCCACTGAATATTTAATGAGGATGTGCTAATGACAACTCAAAAAAAAAAAAAAAAAAAAAAAAAAAAGAGGTTGCACAGGAATTTTTTACCATCTTTCTCCATCCTGTTCTGTATTTCAACTTACAAAAGAATTTGCTCTCTAAACTTTTTTAGATAGTCTTTTTTGTTTTAAAGTGGGCTGAACATGGCTTTGGTGACGTTGGCATTGAACTCATAGTTGGGTCTTTCACTTTGGTTTCAGTTTTTTGGGTTTTTTTTAATCTTGAAAGGCAAGTTTCACTCTGACAGTAAATTCCATTCTCACGGTTAAATGAGGGTGAGTTCTTCCACCATTTAAGACAGAGTTTGTTGGGTTTTTTCAGTTCATCTCTCTCATGAGGGGTAATGAGGTTTAGATGGCATTCTATACATTTGTACACATTCTTGGCTGAATCTCCTTGTAGAAAGTGAATAGAGAGGGGGTTGCTCCTGCCCTTAGAGCCCCTCTTGGACAAGCACAACTTTGAGCCCTGATTTCAGAGCCTGTGCCTGAGCCTGCTCCCCAGCACTGTGTGCTTGTGTGGCACAGCCCTGCACAGGACCTGGCTCTGGCTGTGTCTGATCACTGTTCCAAATCTGGGTCCAACAATATTTGCTTGGGCACAGAGAAAGTCTGGGAATTTGATCTTGGCATGTGCCTGGAGCCAAAAATACAGCGCAGCAAATGGGCACAGCAAAGAGCTGGCTGAAATTTCCCCCTGTTATCCCAAATGTCATTCTGAATGTTCTCAGGGACTTTCAGGCTCCCAGGAGACTCAGCTGTGCCAGTGGTATCTGAATGCAATGAGCTGGACCTGTCAGAAGCAAGTCCCAGTCAGCACATTAATCCGCTAGCTTTACAGGTGTGATTCTCTGAAAGATGTTTGTAATATAGATTTTTGTGAGTTAAACTCTGAATTACCACCCTCTGCTGTATCTGTCTCACAGTCTGTATCCCATTAAACATACCTGCAAGCATGCTTAGGAATGTCATTAAATTACATTTTGTTGTCACTCAGGAAAATATTGACAAGTGGGAAACAGGGTCTGATTTCCCAGTGCTTTAGCCGAAGCCCCCTTAGTTTGTCTGTAAGGTAATGTAACAAAGGTATCCAGAGTATGGATGTAAACTTACATTTTGTTTGTTCAAGGAACCACTGCACTTAGGCTGACCCTCAATCCACAGTTATCTCTTAGAAGTCTTCCGTTGTGCATTGAAATGATACACGATAGCAGATGCCAAATTCAGCTTTTTAAACCAAACCTAGAGTGAATAGCTAATAACTTCCTGATTCACTGCTGCATGTTTCAAGCTTTGCAGGTAACTTCATTTTTGAGATTGAAATGCCTATTTTTAATTATTTTTTAGTTTTTTAAAATCAGCTGTATTTAGATCCATATCTGCTGCCTGTGAAACTTGTTTGAATTAAGATTTCATTACAAATTTGAAATGGCCCAGATTCATTTAAGAGGTTGTCTTAAAATATCTCTGATAGACTTGGGCAATTTATGGTTATACTTCAGAGCCAGCTGCTGACTACAGAGTAAAATCAAAACCACCTCACAATTCACAGTTTTGTTTGGCTAAAGGTTTAAATCCAGTTGACAGAAAGGAAGGGCTGAACTCTCCACCCCAAGATTTGCTCATCTCTTTTGCAGCTGTAGAATACTGGAGAGCAGTTATTACTAGCAATCTCACTGAAAATGTTACTTTTCTCCTATACAGAGCCCTGTTTGAACTAATTACTTCTGTAATTGTCATGGTGGTGCTGTATTGCTAAAATATTCAAATATGAATGACTTTACCAGCAGCTCTCTGGAAGGAATAAGGCATCATGCTGCAATCACAGAGAGATCACATTTTAAAGCAACCAAATGCAGATACATGGGAAAAGGGGGGCTAAAATGCTTGGGATTTGTTCCAGTGTCTGCCCAGACACTCTTTGTGTCATCAGTTTTTGTGGAGCAACTTCACAGTTGTTTCACATCCCCAAAGAGCAACCTAAATTTGATCCACTGTGCAACTGTGGAAAGCAGATTTCATTTTAAAACAAAAGTGTCTAATCTATTCTTTTACTCAAACAAAATGCAGCCTCGGTCATTGGGTGGTTTGTTTCTTATTAATTAAGAGATAAACCCTTGTTTTTCCATGATGTATATAATTTTCAGTTTCTAAGAAGATAGGCTTTTGAAGGATCTGCAATTCAGCTGTTGGTGAAAGCAGCTGCCCTCAGTAAATGGTTCAAGTCCTCCAAAGTGGCACCTCACCCTCCTCACCCAGGAGTGAAAGGATTTGGGAAAGGCACAAGAGACACCATCCACAAATCCTTCCCTCCCATGTCTGAGGGGACAAGCGTCTGGGGAAGGACACAGGGACAGGGCTGTGGTGCTGTCCAAAGTCCCCACAGAGCTTCAGCATCCAAATTGAAGAAGTTGTCCCAAGGTGACAGAGGGGTCTTTGTGCAGCCAGAGGCTGGATGTTCCATGGCTCAGGACTTCCACCAGCACTGCTTGGAAATCAGCCCAGAACAGAAGAAGCCCTGGTTCTCCACAGTAGAGTGCAAAGGAGTGAGCTCTGACAGAGCACAAACCAGCCAGACACCCACAGTCCCTGGGCCTGTCCCTGCTGCATCACCCGAGCACTTCCCTTCATTCTCAGCATTCGTTATTTGCATCTTAAAATGCCTCTCTGAAGTTCAGCAGAGATATTCCTGCTTTCAGTGATAAATTTGCAACAATGCTTTCCTCCCTCCTTCAGACCTCTTTGAAATCAAGCACTGCAGTCAGTGACATGTTGACAGTTTTGCATAAATAAATGAAAAAGAAGTTGGAAGTGGTTGACCAAGACTTATTATTAAACTGACTGTGTATCCATGTTGCTCTTCTGAAAAGAAAATTAATAGAAGAAGGAACCGAAAAAAAGCTCTTGAAATACACGGTTTAGAATTTATTCTTCGCCTCAACCTACAGTATATAATTGTAAGAATCAAGGCTTTTGGTTTGAGGTGAAAATTCTTGCTCTAAATTGTAAGCAAGATTGCTTTCCTGGTATTGCTCTACATGCTGAGAGGATGTGAAAATGGATCTTTCCAATACTGGGAAAAACATTAGTCCAAAGCTACTCACTTAGTAGATAAGGGCTAAGTATTATTTAGTCCCTTTTGTTTAAAAAGAAAGATACTAATCATCTTGGCAACAAATCACAAAGATACAAAACTTTAACATTCCTGCTGAATATTTTATTTCATACTCTTTATGATAAAAATCTAAAATGCAAAATCTTGGTGGTCCAAGCACAGAAGTGACACCTAACCTTTCCGAAGCGGCGCCCTGCGCTCTGGAAGGTGCTGAGCTGGAAATGGGAGCACTGTGCTGCCCTCCTTTGCAGGCGCTCCTGTTTGCCAGCCCTGTTTCCTTCAGCAGCTCAGCCTCCCCCACACTTTTAGTTTGGCAGTAGCCTCAGGCAGAGCCATGGTGCCAGAGAAGAGGGCTGGCATGGCATGGCCAGCCAGGGGCTCACATGCCAGCTCAAATACAAGTGCTTCCCCTTGCTGTTTTCCTGTTTTCTCCAGGCCAGCCAACCAAAGATGTAATTTCTCCACTCCTCGAACATCTGGTGTAGGCTCTCCATGCTCATAATCATCCTGCCAGTGCCCACCCTGCAGGTGCAGGGGCGTACAGGGCAGGTTCTGAGAACACAGCTTGGCAGTGGGTAAGTTCATCCATAAATCTTAGTGAAACACATGCCATAGGATTGAACTTGCATTTATCTTTTTATAATTTTTGCTGATAAAGCCATACCAGTTGGAATAATGTTACATTATAAGGTTATGAAGCCTTGGGCAAAATCCCCAGCTCTTAGTGAACATAGGGCTTTCTATGGTAATAAAAACCTTCATATTAGCATCTTAAGCTGCTGTACCACTTATGCCTTTACAGTCTATTCCTAAACCAATTTTCACCCCTTCTCTCAGCACAGGCTTTCACTTCTCAGGCATTTGTCTTCCTTCCCTGCCCAGCGGAGCCCTTGGTTTCCTGGTCTCGCATGGCAGCTCCAGGGAAGCCTGTCCCTGTGTGCCTGGCAGACAGCTGCTGTTGAGGTGTACACTGCCTTCAGCCAGTCTGCCCTGGCAGTGCTGGTGAGCCAGGAGCTGCTCCTGCCCTGGCTCAGCACGGCTCTCCTGCACAGATGGTGAACCATGGCACATGCCGCCCACTTGTCCTTCTGTGCCTCTCTCCATATGGTTCTTGTGTTGGAGCAGGAGACTAATTGGTGTCACTAGGAAATTAATTTCATTAAGCTCAACAAAGCTGCTGTTAAAATTTCTCATGTTCTTGTAGTGGTGTGAATGGCTGTGTGAGTCAGGTCAGACTGAGATGGGAATGTGCAGTTCCAGGTTTTAACTGGGGTCAAACCCACCTGTACTGCGCCTAAAGATTACTCTGTGGTGTGTATGTAAGCCACTTTAGCATACAAGTGAGCTCCTCATTTCCCCAGGAAAATCATCTCATGGCAGGTGTGAGATTGGGCAATGTTCATGTCTGTACATGTGCACTGTATAGAACCTGTAAATGTTCTGGTGCTGCACAGGATTACTCAGCCTTGGAAATGGATATTGCCACGTGCTCCTTTTAGTGCTGGTAGGGGAGACAGTATTAAAGCAATCTGATACTAAAATGGATGGTTTTAGATGATAGATACAGTTAGATCCCCTTTGTGCTTAAAAGGAACTGATTAAAAATGCCAAGATTTCAGGATCTAGGATAACATCTCAAAGGCAGCCTGTAAAGCTTCACAAGTCTGTCACTCTAAGGTTCAGCCCCCACTGAGACTCAGTGTCGAAGGCCAGAATTATTTCACAGATATTTTTGATGTATTTGTTCCTCAGTTAGTCACTTGGGAGCACATCCCCAAGAGGGAGCTACAGCATGAGGGAATTTCTGTGTTGTGGGGTGGAGCAGGGGCTCCAGGCTGTTGGGTTTAGGACACTGATTTAGGTCTCAGCTGCAGGGCTGATGCAGTCCAGTGTAGAAACGGGCTGCTGGAATTCCTGGAGAGCCACAATCAGCTTCTGCCAAGAGCTTCTGCTTCCCAGCACATGGGGCAAGAATGTGTGTTGTGGCTTCTAGCCATGTGAAGGTTTGGGTCTGCAGCTCACAGAGGTATGGAATCTGGCAACCATGAAAAGTAGGGATATTCATGATGGAGACACCTGTCCCTACTCCAGTGGTTACTTTATGTATTTTAAATATATTTATTTAATCTTATTTTCAACATTTAGGTTATAAATCTTCTACAAGGCAGCCTGTGGAACAGGGGCTGGGATCCAGGTGTCTCTGTAGTGAATGTTCCTGCCACAAGGCTGTGGTGTCACACTCTGCTTCTCCCTTTTCACCACAGATATTTTTTATTTATTTATACAGAATGAAACAGATTCATCATCGAGATTTGCAAGATTAACAAAATATTCCATGGGCAGGAATTTAAAGCAGAGTTGAAGAATGAGAGGAATTTGCTCCCCAGCACCCCATACTTTGTGACGGGTGATTTTGGGAAGCTGCTCCATGTGCTCCCCACATGCCTCTGGGATAGAGTTTCCCATGCAGGTGGAGGAACTGTGCTTCAGAATCCCTCCAGGCATGAATTAGCCATGGAGAATTCAGCTCTGCTGACACTGCAGGACTCCTGGACAAGCCCAGAAGTGAAACTTTAGCACCTGGTTGAACCCTGGAAGAAGAGGCCTGTAGAGGTAGCTGAAGAATTTTTGGATGCAGGCACATTAATGTAAAAAATCTTTGAAAATCCCACTAAATACTTATTTGCATCTTTAGATACTTATCTAACTGCAATAATGTGATTCCAAATCAATTTAAGAACTTGTGTTTCTTGAATATTAAGACTTTTTCATTCCAAAAGAAACTTCCAAACATGGTTCAGAGAAGGACTGTCATTAATAAGTTTTTAATGAGCCTGTACCTTTGATTGTGTGCATTACATGTCAAGTAAGAATTGTTTCAATGAAATTAATTATATTTTTACCTAATCAGTAGAACAAGTATTCATTCTTATCTTCCCTTTACTCTGAGAGAATTGGTCATTTTACTTGGAATGGACTAGTTAAAACTTACTTTCAGCCTACATTTCTGTTTCCTAGCTATTTAAGCAGAACTAGTTTTGTTAGTCTTACTAGAAAAAGATGCTTTGAAAATATCTGTTCCATTTCCTAGGAAAGAAGTTGCACATTTATATACATACTCAGAAATCACAAATCCAGGAAGCATAAAACTTAGTGCACTTACAGAACTACTCAAAAATAAGAGTCATTTGCTGACATTATTTGGTACTGTTAGCTCTGGAACACAACGTAAAATGGGACTGACACCAAAGATAGTATTCAGGTTACGAAATACCTTGATTTTTCAGTGTTGTGTCCCAAAACTGCAACAAAACAGGCTACACAAAAGAGCATTGAAATTTCTCTTAGAGAAACTTGAGACTTCCTTGTTTTTCTACAGAACATTTCTAAGAATTAGGGGGAAAAAACCAATAAAACCACCAGATTAAAAAAAAGACACTAAAAGAATATTTGCTATTTAGGGACCAAGGAGCTGGATAGTCCAGTCAAATCAAAACTTATGAGAAATAGGGCCCCATCCTGCAAGCATTTATGTATCCACTCAAATTTGTTGAGTGAACAATTTGTTAAGTGCATATTCGGGAGGAAAAAGAAAAAAAAAGGAATAGTGGACGAGTTAAAATTAACTCACTGATCTGAAAGCTAAACACCATATGAAGCACAAAATAAACAGTGGGTCCTATGCAGATTAGAACCACCCAGTGCACTGTAATTATTGCTTTTATAAGAAGTTGAATATTTGCTTTCAAAACTATTACTTCAGGTGGCTTCAAAATTATAACATACAGAATTTTTAGAAGTTATTTTTTCTGAACCTAAACTTGAGAGAGAGGAATTTATGGCATAACTATCTAATGTTAGCAAAAACTAGCAACCAAATTTCTGGGACAGCCATTCAAATATTATGAAGGTTGGATCTTAAAAAAAACCAAAACCAACAACAACAAAAAAAATAAAACAAACAACAAAACAAAGTGCTTGAAATCACATTGCTATGAGACATTTTCCTCCAAAAAACCAGGTGACCTGTTATCCAGGCAGCCCTCAGAAGGAAGATGAGATCTTTAAAGGAATTTTTGCCTGCCTTGCTTTGCACCTCATTTTCTTAGAGCTCTGCTTGCCCCGTGGCTTTCTGGGCTATGAAAGGTCAGCATGCCTTGCTCCAGGAGAGTGTTTAAGGTACTGTTTATACACACAGCTCATCAGTTTGCCACTGATAACCTGGATTTTACTGCAGTAAAAACCTCTGTGTAAAGTGAACTCTCAGTGGTGATAAAAGGGAATCACTCTTTGAAAACGAGATTCCCTCCATGGACATCATCAAAACATTTTCCATTCACGTGTCTTTTACAAGAGCCTGGAGTGACAGAACAAAGAGGAATGGCTTCAAACTGACAGAGTAGGTTTAGATTGGGTGCTAGGAATAAATTCTTTCCTGTGAGGGTGGGGAGGCCCTGGCACAGCCTGCCCAGAGAAGCTGTGACTGCCCCATCCCTGTAAATGTTCCAGGCCAGGCTGGAGGGGGCTCTGAGCAGCTGGGATAGTGGAAAGTTATGGCAGGGGGGAGGAATGGGATGACCTTTAGGATCCCTTTCAACCCAAAACATTCCATGATTCTACTGACAAAAGATACACAGACCAAAAAAATATAATAGTTACAAAAGATAAGCTGTAAAAGGCTCCAGTCACACTCTTTCCTCTCCAGAATCAGAATTTTACCCTTTATTATAGCATGATCATTCATGTAAGCCAAAATAATCCATTCAGTTCTGAATAATTCTCATTTTCAATATAAAGTCTGTACTTTGTTAAATGCCTCTAGTGGAAGTAGAACAGACTTACAGAGGCTGAGAAGCTCACACTTGTGCTTGGGGAAAAATCTGAGTGAACCTATTCCTTACAGTGCATGAGGATTCTAATTGTTTTCCTAATAGAGTACAGTAATTTCACGATTATAAGCTGCACCATTTTGACTAAAATTTTGGTCTGAACCCAGAGTGCGGCTTATAATCAGGTGCAGCTTATATATGGACAAAGAAGAAAAGTTGCTGTTTTAGTTTGGAGGACAGGTGTCTGCTGAGAAAGGCAGGAGCTTCTCTTTGAAATGGAGAATGTAAACCCCCTCCCTTCAATTATTATAATTTTGAAATCAAGGGGCTTTCAGGCAAAGATACGGGAATTAGGAATAACAGTTCTTTACTACGGAAATTAAAATAGAAATACAGTACTACAAGGAAACAAACCCCAAACCCTGACAAAGTCAGAGTACAACCTGACACTCAGTCAGGCAGGGTGTTGGTAGCAGTCCCATTAAATGGTGGTTGCAGTCCTTTTGCAGTGACAGATGTGATTCATTTGAAGCAGTGCTCCTGTACAAGGTGCAGTTTCCCTCTAAAGGTCCAGTGGTGATGTGGAGAAATCCGGTTTTCCTCTGGAATCCAGTGGAGAAAGGGGCTACCTTAGTGTCCCAAAACTTCTGTTTTTATCTTAGTAAGAAATGTTGGGCTCTTCCCCCTGGCTGGAGCAACTTCCAGTGGGATGCAGTAATTTTATCAGTCCCACAGTGGGACTCAATGGGCCATTAGCAGAAAATGACTTGCTGGAGGAAGGATGGGTTGTGAAAAGATAAAGAACAATGCCCCGCCTGGTTTCAATGGATGGGCAATTAGCAGAATATCTCCCCCAGAGACAAGGATCACTGCCCCTACCCTCAACAGATAGTGATAGAATAGATACCTTTTATCACACTCTGTATTGTAACCCAAGACAGTTGCCGACATCCGGACGTGCGGCTTATAATCAGGTGCGGCTTATATATGGACAAAGAACAAAAAGTTGCTGACACCCAGAAGTGTGGTTTATAATCAGGTGCGGCTTATAATCGTGAAATTGTAATTCTTTCTGTGCACAGCACAGTAGAAGGCAATGAAAATTAATAAGTTTGATTTGTCATCATGTGGATGTTCTGCACAATATAGGACTTATTTTTTGTTCATTACATACCTCGGTCATCCCCCTATGAAGGAAACCTTGAAACTGTGAATTAAGTGAAACAGATGCAATGTGGGTGTTGTGAGTATACCTACACTCAACCCCAAAATAGCACTATTTACTACTTCTTCGCGGAAAATGGTATAAAAATAATCTAATTCACATGGTAAATATGTTTCAATGACACATTCACTATTAAAATAATTGAATCAGCAAGATAACTCACACATTAAATTTTTTTATTACATACTACTCTGGATGCTTAGTGAGTTACCTGACAAATTTGTAATTTTAAAAACTTTCAATTGAATTTCATGTGATAGTCTGTGAAATGGCACTGAAGTCAGGAAAATGCTCCTATTTTTAAGTAAGCACATTTTTAAGTGCTCCAGTAAACAGACGTATCAATCTATCATGCAACATACTGGTCATTACCTAAACAACTGAGGATTTTAATGACTTAGGAAGTTTATAAAATAATTTGAGATCCCAGCACAGAAAGCTAGCATTAAACTCCAGAACACTATCATCATGTATAGGTTTTAATCATTGTACATTTCACAAATCAGGCAAAGTTAACCTTACTCAGTCCATTAATATTCAGTAGCATTATAAAATTGATATAGAATTATCCATATCCATAATCTTCACCAATGACTGAGCATGAAGTGATTCTGAGAAATATGATTTTGTCCTGGGGAGCAGTCAGCTGTCCAAAAATTCTTTACATCTCCTTTTCTTCATTGTCTATCTCCTGTTCTTTGCTGTCCAGAGAAAACTGGGGTTTTTTGATTTTTTTGGGGTTTGTTTTCCCCAGTTAAAGCCAGTTCAGCTTTTTTAACTAACCGGATGTTTACCTTCATTTTCTTACAGACTCTTCTGTGCCAGTAACCTGTGGAACTTCCTGGGCTTGTCTCCTTTCAAGTCCCCAAGAATTTTCTACCATCACTATGGAAGATTATGCTCCAAATGGGAAATAGAAGGGGCAATTTTTGTTTTTCACTGCAGCATGAACTGCTGCAGTTTCCTTGGTGAATGACTGATACAATGACCTCCTCATATGTAATGGTTCCTATTTTCTTTGTGTTATTATAGACAGCTGTTTGTCAAAAAGAGGCTGAGTCTGCAAGTGCCAAAAAGATGCATCGCCAGAACTTCAGTGAAGTCTGGAGCTGTTAACTATTTGCAGGGGTAGAGCTCTGCCTTCCCAGAATTTCTCTTCTCTAGAGAAGCGAGACAGAACTTTTAGGTGGCTATAGGCTCACCATACTGTTTAAAAGGTACCTGTCCTCTGTAAACAGCCTAACTCAGTGGAATCATATCCTGAAGAATGGAACAACACAAATTCCCTCCTGCCTTTCCTCTCCTTTCTATGTGGCCCTGCACACAAATCTCCTAAATGGTCATTATTTCTCACCTTCTGTGCAATTCATGTTTTGTTTGGCTCAACATCTACCATGCTTTCCAACCTAGTATTGATTTTGATGGAGATGCTAACATCAAATTACTGCTCTGGTCTGTTCCATGTGAGACTGGAAAGAACCTAAAATGTGTACAGTCAAAAAAAAAAAATGCTGCTGCTTTTAATCTAAACAGAATAATTACTGTTTTAGCTTAAGGAATTTAAAAGAATATTGTCAATTATCTGCTTTGATCTATGTATAACTCTAAAGGGGGTGGCAGCAAAAAAAAAATGTCACGAGTGTTTATTCCTCTAGTTCTTTTTGTTTTCATTATTTAAAGTGTCAACATTTCTGGTATCAGGAGGTATAAGTGTAAAGTAATGAAGTGGAGATAAATTAAGATATAAGCAAATGCTACTTGGTAGGGAGTATTAGGTCAAAGGTCTGATCTATGTGATTTGCAGGTGCTGCACGTGTGGTATCCAGTATTGCAATATCCATTTGTTTGCATTGAGTTTTGATGCATCGTGACTTAGAAACACCTGAAAGATGTGTACAGTAATTTCGCTACTATAAGGCGCACCCTTTTGACTAAAATTTTCCCTCGAACCCGGAAGTGCGCCTTATAGTCCGGTGCGCCTTATCTGATGGACAAAGTTGCAAAATTTGCCTACCCGGAAGTGTGAGCTGTGAGCCGTGGGGGGAGCCGGCAGTGCCACGGCAGCCGGCTGGAGGCGGGCCCAGGGGCCCGCGGCACTGCCCCTGCCGAGTGGAGGCAGGCCTGGGGGCCCATGGCTGCCAGGTGAAGACGGGCCAGGGGCCCCATGGCATCGCCCCTCCCGGGTCCAGGCAGTCCCGGGGGCCCATGGTTGCCAGGTGAAGGCAGGCCTGGGGGCCCACAGCACCCGCCCTCCTGGGTTCAGGCAGTCTCAGGGGCCCATGGCTGCCGGGTGAAGGTGGGCCTGGGGGCCAATGGCTGCCAGGTTGAGGCGGGGCCTCGGCCAGCAACCGCGTGGGGGGAGCTGGGGGCGGAGCCTCGCTGCAAAAAAAAAAGTGTGCCTTATAGTCCGGTGCACCTTGTATGATCTACAAAGTTGTGAATTTTGCCGACTCCCAGAGGGTGCGCCTTATAGTCCGGTGCGCCTTATGGTCGTGAAATTACTGTATTTTTGTTTTAGAAAACCCAAAAAACTGAAAAATAGTCATGTAATTATTGCTATCTGGGCACTGATTCTGTCTCTGGGAGGTTGATGTTTAGGATAGATGGAACCCAGCTATGTTTTTCTAGGTGTGTATGGCAACCTCACCAGAATAAACTCTAAACCTTCCCAGCTGTTCTTAAACTGGCCCCTTAACCTTTAAAAGAACCAGAGGCTTTCCATTCCTCAGAGCCAAACTTTGCTAACAATATCTAGGTTGTTTTCAAACCAAGCTTCAAACATAAAAATGACTAATAAATCCATATTCCATAATAGTTAGGCTGGAAAACCATTCTTTTAAAACAAGCTCAGTTTTTATGACCCATTTCTAATAAAAATCCCAAGTATGCTTCACTAATGCTACCCTTTCAGATACTCAGATCCCGAATGACGGGCATGCTATCCAGATAGATAGGCCAATAAATATGTGAAGGCTATAAATCTGTCTCAAATTGGTGATTCGTAGATGCGAGAGGGGGAAGAGAGCTGGGAAATTCTGTTTTCTAATCTGTTCGTTTCCTGGCCCTTAATGCTCTGGCACTTCACAGCTGGTGCTTGTACTTTTCTGTGATCTGTATTAAGTGCTTAATACGTTACTCCATGCGCTTCGGGGGGACCCGGGGTTTTGCACAGACTGCATCTCATTCCACTGGTGTGGAAGAGCAATTTTGGGTCAGGGTCATGGCCAGAGGGTGCCCTGGCAGGCGGAGGAGCCCTGGGGTGTGGGAGCGATTTTGAGGAGGGGAACAGCGGCTTTGCGATGGAGCTGCACCTAGAGATCCATAACTGGCTTCGGGATTCTCGTTCGGGCTTCCTGTTAGAACAACAACACAGCCCGCAATTATCACTCATAAACATCCATCTTCCTGACTCTTTTACTGCCTCCTGATTGTCCCCACCCTGACAGGCGAATTTATGCCCTGGCTGCCAGCGCCCGGTGCCAGGGAACTCCTCCGCCCCAGCGGCACGGCTGGGCTGGGCTGGGCTGCGCTGTCCTTCCCTTCCCCTCCCCGGGAATCGCTCTGGCAGAGGCAATGTCCCTCCGGTTCTCCTCAGCATCCTTGGGTATCGCCCCCAACACTCCCTCCGCTGCTCGGTGCGGTTCGGTTCGGGGCTTTGGGCAGCCTCCTCTGCTTTTCCTGTGTACAGCCCAAGGACTCTCCCTGCAGCGTCCAGGAGGGAAATCCTCTTCTTTGCTCTTCCCAAGCAGGCTCACGTTCAAGTTTCTCCGCAAGTCTCTCTCTCGCCCTCCCGGCAGGACTTCGCAACTTCTGCCGCGGTTCCGCTGGCCTTTTATTTGCCTTTTTTAAAGCCCTGCGCTTTATTATTTTTTTCCCCTCTGTAATTTCTCATTCTCTGCAATCTGCAAGGACGGGCAGGACCCTCGGGCGAGCAGCGCCGTTCCGCTGCTGCCTGGCCTGGAAGGCGAAGGATGGTCTGGAAATTAGGCAGCACTTCTGAGCTGGAACATCTGCCTCTGCCCCTTTCCCATTTTCTTACACCGCTTAGGATTTCCCCGTGTCTCCCCCAGTCCTGTACTTTAAAAAAATAAATTTTCATGTACCATCCCAGCCTGCTGTCCCAAGTCCGAGGTGGTCGCGGAGAGGCGGGGGGCGAGCGCGGGGCGAGCGGGGGGCGAGGGGGGTGCTCCGCAGGAGATGCGGGCGCTGCTGCGGCGGGGAGCGGCCCCGGCCGGCGGGCACTGACCCAGGTCGGACCCCGCCCGGCCGGGATAAGCCCCGGGGCGAGCGCCCGTGGCCCCGGGGTGCGCAGGGGAGCCCAGCGAGGCCAGGGGCGGCGGAGCCAGGGGAGACCGCCCAGACCGCGCCGCTGCCGCGGGAGCCCCGGCGCCGCCCGAAACTTTCCCCGGCGCTGAGAGCCGGCTCCTCCCGGTGCTGCCGGCCCTCTCTCGCGGCTGTCGGCCCTCTCTCGGTGCTGCCGCGGCTGGGGCTCGGTGTCCCCGGGCACGGTGCCTCTGTCCGTGCCTGGGCGCTGCCCGGTGGGGAGCGGGGTGCGGGCGGTGCTGGTGCTGTTCTATTCTATTGCTGCCGCTGCTGGCTGCTGGCTGCGGGGGGGAAGCGGTGGCGCAGACGGCACTGGCGGCGGGGGAGGAGGAGGAGGAAGAGGAGGAGGATCGCTTGCTCTCCCTCGCCGCCACGGGGGTGGTGCTGAGCTGCCTGGCCGCCGTGACATGGCTGGTGCTGAAGCTGAGGCAGGGCGTCCTCATGCTCGCCGTGACTAGCGCGGCCAAGACCACGTCCCTCGTCGCCTTGGAGAGGGTCCCGGCGTCCTGGCGGCCCTACCTGGCCTACCTGCTGGGGCTGCTGGGCATCCTTCTGGCCGGCTACGCCGAGCGGCTGTGGCCCCCGCGGCGGGCCGCCCCGCTGGCCGAGCCTCCCGCCGCGCCCCCGGCCGTGGACGAAGCCCCCGTGCTCCGGCGGAGACGGCGGTCCAGCTCCATGATCTCCCCCGAGATGTCGGGCGGCGGCGGCAGCGGCAGCAAGACGCACCGCAGGACCTCGCTGCCCTGCATCCCCCGGGAGCAGGTAGGGCAGGGCTGGGGGAACACGGTGCCGAACTTTGTGAGGTCCCGGTGGAGGCGCGGCAGCTCCAGCGCTGCTCCGTAGGCGCCGGGCACGATGCGGACCGGGACAAGCCGGGGAAGCCGGGCTCTCCGGACCAGCCCCGGCTGCGGGCAGAGCGCTCGGGGTGCGCTTTTCCCTTGCATCTGGCTGCTCCTAAAGCCGGCCGAGGGAGGCTGGGGCGGCCGGAGCCTGCCAGGATCTCGGAACCTGCCCCCGGGCTCCCCAGCATCACTTTGGGAGCCTCGCTCTCTCAAACCTCTCGTTTCCTAGAAAGGTACCTTCGCCTTTTCAAACTCGCTTTAAGCTCGAAAGGGGTGTGCGTGCGTGAGCAGCTTGTCCCCGGTGGGAGAAGTCCCTTATCAGGGCGGTAGCCTGTCTGACGGGACTCCTCTATGCACTTTGCCTCCGCAAGGCTGCTCCCGTGCGGGGAATCAATAGCTCCCGTTCCGCCGTGCCGGTGCGAGGCACACGCGATTTATCTCAACTTTGCTTCCTTTGAGAGGCTATGATTGCAATGGTTCAGCGAGAACTTTATTGCCAGCGATGCGTTCGTTTCAGTGCACACCGAAAATAAAATGGAGAAAGAAGCAAGAAGCGCTGGTATTTTTACTGCACAGCTGTACAGAGCCCTGACATGGACACGTAGTGGGCTTAGCTCTGCGCTTGAAGTGTTTCCCAGTTGTCTTGAGATTTAATATTGCCCCACAAAAGTAGCACAACATGGGTCGTCTGTAAGTGTCTCGAAAGTCAGCGCAATCCCTGCTGAGCAGTGGAAAGGGAAACCTGGGGGGAAAATAAGTATCAAAAGGTGTTCAGCTTTTTTTTCCAATTAGTATTGCAAATGATTCTGTGCGCTGTGATCAAGTGAAGTGTGTTGTCATACACCAAAGGTTTTCTTTCAGGTGGCTTGCTGGATAAGCAGCAAAGTATTTTCCAAGTAGTGGCATCTAACTTCATGGTGTGGGATGGCTAGCTTGTTTCTGGAAATGGTTCGGTTACATCCCTTTGTGGTTGGTTTTGACATTTCTTAGAAGAGGGCCTGACAACCTTTTATATTTGAGACTTGTTTTACAACAAACCTACTTATTTATTTAACAGTTTTGTTTAGGTAAACTAAATATTTACCACAGCCAAATACTGTGTGAAAAAGTAGAAAACTGACCCGGTTCTGATTTTAACAGGAACTGAGAGGGAACAGTGTAAGAGTAATTTGTGAGTACAATAAGGCACACAAATCAAAACTGTTTATGCTTACTTGGTGATGCTATGCATTTCTGGTGGTTTCACACAATAATCATTTGTAAGGTTTTAAACGTATTTTCCACTTGCTTTCACACTTGCAATAAACACAGCCTTTTAGTCAACATCTCTAAATGTAATTGTTGGGAGACAGGAGTCAGTGACCGTGGTCCTTGTCTCTGTTACGGAGGGACTTCAGATCCCCTGCATGTAGCAGAGTGTTAAACAGTGATGGGGAACAAGGCAGACTCCTTCTCCTCCCTGATGGGCATTACCTGGGGACAGTGGGCAGCTTTGCCCTGAGCAATTCCCACTTCGAGCCTGTGCAGCTGGGCTGCTGTTAGCTGGCAACTGTTCAGTTCACCCACTGCAGGATTTTGGCAAATCTCTTTCTTTTGTTCCCTCTCACTGTAATCAATAGTGAGATCTGGTATTGCTTGTGACATTGTGTGATTAGAATGATGATTACTTTGGAGTTTGGGGAGACTTTCTGTATTTTTTTTTTAAGCACAATGTGGCTGTGTGTATCTGAACTTCTCTCCCTAAAAGCTGTTCTCTTAAATAAATGCTAGTGTGATAGAAAAATGGAAAAGCTGAAACAAAGCTCTTGAAGAAATAATGGGAGAAGTGGCACTCACAGCAAACAAAGTTTATCTTTGTAGCAAAAATCAGCACTCTGCAAACTTAAAGACAGCACAGGTATCTTTTGAACAGTTTTAAAATGTTAAAAATAGAGATGAGGGCTTTGAAAGAAAACCAGGCCTTCTCTTGCCCCCCTGCTATTAAAAAACATCTCCTGATTGTTTCTGGTCTTGTTTGTACATCTGTGAGCTGCCAATAGTTTTCATCAGGAAATAGATCGACTTCATTGCTTTGAAACACGTTCTCCAATTTAGTGAGTAACATTAGGCAAAGTTTTAGAAATCTTTTCCATCACCTCCTGTGTAACCTTTCCTATTGCTGAGCATTTAATCAAGCTTTTATTCCAGAATTTGATTCCCTTCATATCTGACTGTTTCTGTTAATATGAGATTCTATGAAAGCTGGAATTTTTCAACTTTTCTTTTTTAGTCACACACATCTCAGTTATAATCTGAATTCTCCCCTGCTAGAATTTGAAGATGAATCTATGTGGCATTGTGAGGTTAAGGACAGAACAAGGAATTGCAAACTGTAACATGGATATTGTATTTGTACAACTTGTGCTAGCTGCCTATCAGTTCCCAAAAGAATTTGTAAATAAAACCTTTTATTAGAAAAAAGCCACCATCCAGAATTCAAATGGTACCATGATGCAACCTTCTGTCTTTGCTAAATGTGCTCTTTCCCCGTTTTTAGTATAATTCTGTGCTTTTTGTGCTTGCTTTTTGTATACGTTATCTATCTTTCCCAACTATGGCAAAGTCTTTGGATTAAATGTTCCAGACAGGTGTGTGTGTAGATCTCATTGAAAAAAGTGTGCCTGATCTTGCTCCCAGCTGAGTCTTGTCTCCCTGTGATTTCATCAAGGCTGGCTGAGGATGCTCAGCTGCTTGAGGGCTGGCTCAGCCAGATTTTAAAGAGGATGCAGAGGAAATAGCCTTTTTTTGGTTTTTTTTCTTCTTCTGAGTAACTGCAGAAGTGCCACAGGAAGATGGCTTTGTGAATTTTTTCTCCAGTTTTTTCTCTCTTTTATACTCCAACGTTTTATCTCTCTAAAAGTGCTGAGAGGAGGTGGGTGGGGGTAGGGAGGGGAGCAGAAATGTGTTCTCTGTGTTCTCTGTGTTGTTTTTTCCCATTAAAATGTTATAATGCCCATGTGCTACAGGGCTTGTGCGTCTGATCCACGTGTTAATCTCACCATTCAGTAATCCACGGCGGTGATTTTGTCTTGGTGGGTGGAATGCTGCACAGGAGATTGTAGCTGGGCGAATTTAAAGTGTGCTGGAGACTCCTGCTTTTGCTTTTAAGCTTTGCTTCTTTTAGGGAAATGGGAAGCTTTCAGTTACCTCGGGTTTATTACAAGTGTCTGTTATTTATGGCTGCTGCAAATAGTTTGATTTGCTTTTGTTGGATTGTTTTTTACCTTAGTCAGAAGGCTGTAGGGGTACAGCACACATCAGTGCCTGAAGGACTTTCTGTCCCCCAGCTAGTTGGGGACAGAACCCTGTGTGAGAGAGGGCTCTGATGTCCCCAGCTGCCAGGCCAGCAGCTCCACTGCCCTCCATGTGCTCTGCCTTCTGTGACACACTGGTTTTCTGACCATTTTCCTCATGAATTCCTTTTTTGCACTTTCCCTCCTTCTGGGCAGTTGGAGATGTAGAAAGTTCTTTGCCTTTTCTTGCTCAGACCAGGTCTGAGGGTCTGTCCTTTTTTTTTCAGTTGGTTTGGGACTTGGCATGTTTCATGCTGCCGCATCTGTCCCATCCCTTTCTCCCTGCTCAGAGTTATTTTTTCAGACTGGTGCCAGACTCAGGTACCTCCCTTCAGCAGCATCAGTGGGTTTTTTTGCCTGATTCACTGTTTTTCATGGGGTTCTGGGTGGTAACTCTGCATGTTCCCAGCCCGCAGCCTGGGAAAGTTTTGAGCCGGGGCCGTGGTTATCACCGCCTGTCTGTGGAGCTGAGCAGACAATACTGTAACAGTTCACATGGCCAAAGATAGCTCTGCACTGATAACAGCTAAGAAACGGTGCAGAAAAAGAACTACATTTTTCGGTTTTTCTTTTTGTTTCCAAGGGAAAATTAGGGCTTTATCTCTTCTCATTGTTTAACTGTGAGAGCTTTGTCCGTACCAGGAGTATGTTGCTGCTTCTTCTTTGCTGGTTCTTCCTCATTTTGCCTTAAAAAGTAGACAAATGTACCCTTATATTATTAAAAAAAAAATTAATAATATGGATCCTGTCCTCTGGTCTGAAAATGGGAGAGGTCAGGGTGCAACATAGAGAAATGTAAAGTTTTAGAGGGGAGATAGCAGATTGAATTTAGATACTGAACTTTGTGTCAAAAACATAGGTCTCCTACTAGGCATGTGAGGTTTTATATACCATATACCTCCTGCTAATAAGGTTTATTGAGCTGTAATTACTCCAGTAAGATTTACTGGTACTGCCATTTAGGTCACTAAAAACTAAGGAATACTGGGGAGTTATGTCATCTGGTGACTTACTGAAACACAACAGTGAAAAATATTTAAGTAAGGCTCCAGGAAAAATCACCCAGGGATTCCAGACATAATGCTTTATTTTCGTTTGCATGACTTTGTTTACGCAAACCTACTCTACTTGGATTTTTACATTTTTCTTTCAGTCTTACAAAAATGTTAAAACTGCTGCTGAAACTCCCACGAAGGGCTTAGAATCTATTTTTGTCAATTGGTTAAATCAAGAGATGTATATTATGGTATATTGGCAAAAAGTAAAGTACAGTAGTGACTTTCTGCTCTTTCTGCCTGAAGTGTGAAAATGCAAAGCTGGGGAACTGAAAGAAATCCTGTGTACTCTGGGTTGTCATGTTAATTAAATAAACAGCCAGAACAGTGACCCTGTGTATGAAATGTGTTTTGAGAAGCTTGTTGGGGGCTGGAGGGGAAAAACAGTGACACATGATGTTTTGGACGTTAACTGTGACATTTGTATGAATTTGTGCTAATCTGCTGCCAGTGTTCTCACACCCCACCTGTATTTTGGGGGAGACTGAGGCAGCACTGTGTGTTGCAAAAAGCAGGAACATTGCTTGGGCTTTTCTTCTTTAAAAAGCAATATAAAAAATGATCTCAGCCTGGAAGTGAGAAGGTTGCTGGGTTCTGATGCCTGCAAACCGCAGGGCTTGGAATGGGGGTGAGCTGACTGCATCCCAAATGGTTTGGGGATTAAAAGAACACTGCTGCAATGAAGGATTGAGCCAGTTGCTGTGATTTCCTTAGGTAATCTGATGGGAGATGCACAGCTTGGAGCATATCCCTTGGCAGATGAGGGGAGAAATGTACAGACACAGATAACAAAGTGGAAGTCGTGTTTTATTTTGTGCATGCGTTTTTAATTTTTTCCCCTCTGCTTGGTTTTGAGGAAGCTTTTTATGAATTACCAAACATTTCTTCCAAGTCTCTTTTGTGTTAGTCACAGCGTCACTCAAAGAAACACCTCTCATTTGGACTATGCAGCTTTTCAGGTTTTGGGAGGAAGGTAGTGGGGTTGGGGATTTTTTTGGGGTTTTTTTGGTGGTTTTTTTTTCTTTTCTTGTTTTTGTTTGTTTTGTCTCTGTGTGTTTGTGGGTTTGTTTTCCTTTTTTTGTTTGTTTGTTCATGGAGTTTTTTGTGTTCCAGTTGTCTTGCTCTAAGTCCTGCTGCAAGTTTTGTTTTAAGCCCTGCTGCAGGTGGTGGCATCAGTTCTTTGTACTGGGTGAAGTCAAACCAATAATGAGATGCAGTGTCTGTCTGAGTTTTAAGTTGTGAGTGGAATATCAGTGATTTTCCTTCTGAACTGCTTTTGGACATTGACTGGGGGTCTGGAAAGAAGATGTGCCCTACCCCTTTGGCAAACTTTGGCTTCTTTTATTTATCTATTTATTTATTTATTTATTTTATTTTATTTTTAAATGAAGGACTTGAGCTGCTTTTCTTCTCCTTCTGTGTGGGTGTGTGGTCATTGTCCCCAGAAGGTGGTGATGGTGAAGGTGATGATGATGATGGTGGTGGTGATAGCCCAAACTTCTGAGTCTCATCTAAGAAGAGACTGAAATTCTACCTAAAAGCAGATCTGACTGAGGAGTATTGATGAGGGATTTGCCTAAAAATGAAAGAATGTAAAGGAATTTGGGGGGGAGGGGGGGAAGAAGAAAAAAATACACCCCCAACCTCAAAACAAACTGCCTCCTAAACCTTTTCTTTTTAAGCTGCTACAAAGAAGTCTAAATGTGGTAGAAATATTCACTGAACATGGAAAATATGTGCTTGTCACAAGGTGTGAATGAAGCTCTTCCAGCATAGACATTTGTATTCATTAAGTGTACGGGTTTCTGATGCCAAACAGGTTGATGATTAGAAAAACTGTTTTTTTAAAAAAATCTCATAGTAGTTAGGAAGAAAGTTCCCAGTTACTCACTCTTGTGCTTTAGTGACTGTACTGCTTTATCTGAAGTGCCTGCTGACTAGGACTTAGCCCTGCACTCTCTGTATTTTAACTGCAATTAACTATTAAAAAAAAAAATAGGGAGAAGATATTTGTGAGCATCAATACAGCTAAAGGCTCTCCTTCTGCCCCTGCACAAGGCTGGAAAATTACAAAACCTTCAGATATCAGAAATAGCTCAGAGCATAGCTGAGGCCTCCTTGGCTAACACTCCCAATCCACCAGTGAAATGTGTGGGGTTCAAACGGTTCTTTTGACTTTTGTATTTTGTAGGTTGCTGAAGTTGGCTTTGTTTTGTAGTGAGATTTATGCTTTGGTTTGAATTTTAAAATAAATTAATATTCTGAGTCATTTTGTTGGGGTTTTTAATGGGATTTTTGTCTGCCTGGCTCTGTATGAGTGGTACTTTTCAAATACCCTCATGATGCTTTTTCTAATGGGTGCTGAAGTCCTGAGGCACACCCTGCTGACAGCTTAAATAAAGCAACCCTTCCTCTCAGACTGGTTGGTCCTCTTTGAAATAGCTCAGCTTCATTAAAAGCTGGGTGAAATATAAATATGATTATGCCTGCTAGAAAACAATTGCTGTGTTTTGAGGATCAAGTCACAGAGTGTTGTGTGGTTTATTTTTTGTTTTAAAAAAGCTTCTTGTTTTTGGTTGTCTTTCAGTAAATCATAATCCTGTAGGGGAACAATTATTACTGAACTTCAAAACTGAACATTACTTATTCTGAGCAGCATCCTTCTGACTGACTTTTGGGTAAATTTGTCCATAAGCACAGTTGTGAAATGAATTCTAGACAGGGAAAGGATTGAGTATTTGAGTGGGGAAGGTTAATTATTTTTTGATCTGTGGCACTCCCAGCAGGTTGATGATTCCTTGCTGGCATCTCTGTGTGCTGGAGCTGCTGTCAGGGCACCAGCCATCCCTAAATTGCTCCTTACCCTGGGGTACAGACACCTGGAGTCTCTGGTTTTGTTGTACAGTTTTAAATAAACCTATGAGTGCTTGTGTTTGTAACGTCACGAAGGGGAGGCAGAACCTTAATCTATTTTGTTACCTATATAACATAAAAATAATGATTCTTGGCAAATACATACACCCAAATTTCACCTTGAAGTGTGGGGCTGTGTGTTGTCAGTGCAGTCTTTCAGTCTCACAAGCACCTCAGAGCTTTGAGTGCTGCCTGGGTAAAGGCTGGTGGTGGGCTGAGAAGCTGCAGCCAAGAGTTTGTGCTCCCCTCCTGTGAGCATGCTCTTCCAAGGCTCCTTATACCTGCAGAGTGAAACTTGTGAAACCTTGTCTGTGGTGGTGTATTGAATCTCAGTGGAAATGACAGCTGTGGAAAGGTGCAGATTCAAAAGAACTGCACAGCCTTATGCACTGTCTACCCTTGCCTCTGCGAATGCAGTTTCAAGTCCTTTTGAGTTTGTTTTTTTTTTTTTTTGTTTTCCTTTTGTCTTCTTTCTTCTCTTTCCCTTCCTGGCCTCTCTCTCCCTCTTCTCCTTTTCTTTCTTTCTTGCTGATGCCTGTTTGAGCACACCAGCTGCCAGATCTAACTGGGGTTTCCTTGCAAAGTAGACTCTGCTGCTTCATTTCCTCTACAAACCCACCCCCAGTGCAGCTACCACTATTTCTATATTGGCAATGCTGAAGTCCTTCCCCCAAAACTCACTTTGGAATGGCAAAAAGCTGATGGATCTCTCCGAGATCTCTGCACTGAGCTCTCTGGTGCATTTCTCCTCAGCTGTACTGGTGGTGCTCACTATAGGTTGCTCTTGGCAAAGTCTGATCACTGAATTTTGTGTTGATAAGAAACTTCAATGGGCTTGGGTGCATCTAGAATTGCAAGATAACTGAGCAGATATTTTTCATGTGGCTGGAATTTGAGGTGGACTCTGTCACTGGGATTGTTACAAAAATACTTATGCTGAAACTCAGTCTGCCTCTGACTCTTGTGAGACAATGGATACCTTCTTCATCTTCTCATTCAGTGGCATTTTAAAATTCATGTTGTACAAGTCAAGGTTTGTTGCAAATGCCATTTTTCTTAAATTCTTTTGTAAAGGTTATGAATGACTTCCTCCTGCCTCTGCTATTTTCAATGGTAATTGAGAGTGCTCAGCCCTCCCAGGGTAACAGGGTGATCCTTCCAGTTCAGTCTTTAGTGCAGAAGGAGCTGTGTCCACATCCTAAAATCTTACAAGAGAACTCTTTAATGTATTTTTTAACAGCTAATGACTATTTTTTCTTATTTTAAAGAAAATAATTCAAAGCTAACATTTTTTGTGCTGCTGAAAATGTGACCTGACACCTTGCAGCATGTTTTGATAGATGTATGCACGCACATAGAGACATTTATGTATATGTTCATACAGGTATATATGTATATACACAAATTAGTACTGTGCAGTCAGGAGGGTGGAATTCTTTGCCTAACTCTGACAGCACAAACCTGAATTCTATATAACACACATTAAATCACATTTTCTGATGTTCCCACAGGCAGGCTTGTTTATTAATATCCAGCTTTAGTAACTATTGCTTGACGTTGGATTCTTTATAGTTTAAATATTTCTTCTTCTTTCTTGGTTTGCAAATGTGTGCCAAGCTGTGCAGTTATTTGTTAATTATTTGTAAATGCTTGAGTAGTGATGTTGATCAACAAATAACCATTCATGTCTTACAAATGGCACGTTCCAGAGTTAAATCTGGAGACTGGTGCCACCATTCTGTCCCAGAGGTGCAAAGCCATGAAGGTGATTTCCGTGGTGTCCCTGGTGCCTTGCTGCTGGCTGTAGCTGTGATGTGAAGCAAGGGACTGGCTGGGCAGGAGGAGCTGAGAAGGTCCCAGTGCAGACTGACCTGGAGCCATTCCTGTGGGCAGAAACAAGGGGTTGTTCAGTGTGGTGCTCTGGCTGGTGAGAAGTATGATAAGACCAGCTGAAATAAATAGGTGACTCGTGTTTTTACAGATAAGCACAGTGAGCTTTACCTGGTGGAGTGGTTGTATGTATGTTGTTGTTGCTGCTATGTACTTGTTCTCT
Source organism: Catharus ustulatus (assembly GCF_009819885.2). Taxonomy (NCBI): domain Eukaryota; kingdom Metazoa; phylum Chordata; class Aves; order Passeriformes; family Turdidae; genus Catharus; species Catharus ustulatus. The sequence continues at coordinate 72,479,421 of NC_046224.1, read as the reverse complement.
GGGAAGCTGTGGACTAGTTTATATTTGATATTTGTTAAAACAGTTCCATGAAATTCACTGCATTTCTGTTGATTCTGAAGTCTCTATGTGCTGAAATGTTTCAAGATAATTCATATGCCATTACCAAGGGTTTTTTTAAAACCAGCTTAATGTTTCTGCAAGTGCCATTCTTAAATTCAGTCCTAATTGTCTGCTGATTACACAAAACTGCACATGAATAAACATTTTCTATTGAAGGCTTTAATGCTGTGCTTTATGTGTGCCTGTGAGGGATGGAACTGTGAGGATGGTTGGGAAGTTAAAAGGGGGATAAGGGAGGAAAGGGAACCTGAACCTTTTCAGCAGGCTTCTGCTCAGAGTGCAGAGCATTCACCTTTCCTGTGACTTTTGGAGAAGTAAAAACCCTTTAGAAGCAGGCACGAGTACCCATAGGTGTGTAAATGTCATCATTTTAGGCAGCATGGGCTGTGTTCATGACTCATTTCAGAGACCATAGCAAGAAATCTGTTCAGCAGCAAAGAGAAATACTGCCTGTGCCTTGCAGGGACCGAAAAATTACTTCTGGGTCACAGAATCCAGAATGCTGATTGCTGCTAAGCCTGCTGTGTGTGTGTCAACAGGGTTGTAGAGGAGTAGGGGTAATTAGATGGACTGGGGTGCCAGCACTAAATCACATATTCCAGCTAAAATCCCACTTGAGGATCCAAGGCTGTCGTTTCCTCTTGGCCAGGCTCCTTTGGAACCAGAGCCAGCTCATAGGAAATAGGAGGAACTGGGGCTTAACTGGGATTGAGGACATCTAAACCTGGCTTTGTGGCTACATCTGTTGTGGTGAGACAGGGTGAGATGGAAAACACAAACTTTTCTTGGAGAGCTCCTGAGCATTTTTCAGTGAAGCAGTAAAGACAGATTGTCTATCCCTTTCCTCTCAGAGCAATCCAGTCTTTAGTTCAGCTTTCTCTTCTGCTGTGTGTGGTGTATAAATCTAGTCCTAAAATGTGTCATGTTCTTATTCAAGGTTGATTGATAATATGAACTCTTGAAAATAGTGACTGAGGCATATTTTTGATGGTTTTCATTCCAACCTTTTAGCTACCATCATCCTTGGAACTAGAATTTTCTTTGCCTTTTGTATTGTACATGGATGAACAAGAAGATCCTTAAGATTAACCTTAAGACTTCCTTACTTGGGTGTGATCTGCCACTCGAACAGACCTTTTGAAAACCCAAGACTTTAAATTCTGGATATTTATCATATCAGCAGGCTTGGACATGCTTTCATGTTTAGATCTTTAGATTTTATTTTTCTTTTGGAATCTGAAACTCATCTGTGTTTAAAAAGTGGTAAAATCCTTTCATTTGTAATAATATGTGCTTATTTCGTGTTCTGATCTGCTTTATATATTGCCTCTTCTCAAATGAAAGTGGTAACATGATGCTGAGAGAAACATTGATTTTTAAGCTGAAGTCACTGTATTGCAAAATTTACTGATGTGCACCTAAAAAAATCCAGCCCAAAAAAATCCTCAGACGGTGGGAGCAGTGAGGAATCAGCTTCCTTTGCTGTCATTCAGTGCACTCATGAGATCTTGGCCTGGGGGGCTGTGGGTCTTCTATTTGGTTAAGGTTTTAGAACTGAGATGAAAGCAACAATCAGACTGTCTTAATCATTTATAATAGCAGGTTAAGGAAAAAGCAAACTTAAAAGAAATGTGACGATATTGATGGCCACAGACTTTGAATTAGCAGCTTCCTCAGTGCCACTCTTCTGAATGGTCAAATGTTCTTTTTTGATTTAGGAAAGCTTACATGGATGAGCTGATTATTCCTGCCTCATTCCCTGTCTGGAATGAATCCCCTTTCCTCCCTCGTGAAAGACAGGTCAGCAACTCAAGGATGTGCTTTGGATGCTTTGGCCTGCTTCTACATGTTAGGAAGGGTGAATTAGATTTGTTTGCTGCTTGTCTGTGAGTGACCACTCTAGAGTGGCTGCACTTTTGTCTGGTGAGATTTTTTTTTTTTTCCTTAGCTCATCTCACTTCTCTCCCTTCAACCAGCATTTGGTGATATATTATTCTGTTTGTTTCTTTACTTTTGGTTTTGTTTGTTTTGAGGGTGTGTGTATGTGTGTTTGCTGGACCAGAGAGATCCCCCCATGGGTGTCAGTCTGTGAAGATGCTACCTCAGGTTTTAAGGGATGATAGTTACCTGGCTCTAAATGCAAAAGTTCAAATGCAAAAATTCACTCATGCCAAGGAGGAGCTTTCCATGTGTCAAGGCCAGGTTTGCTCTGGTCACAGGATGTGAAGTGAATGTGGGAAGACAGTTTCACATGAGCACAGGTAGTGGATGAAGTCTGTCCTAAGAATGTGCATTAACTGCAGAAAGATGCTGCTTTTTCATTTGTTAACACCAAATCAAGAAATGCATTTAGGAGATGACTGCTGTTCTTTCACCTCTCCCCCTCTTCATCCTAATGCTAGACACATTTTCTGTGTAATCCTTGCCCCTCTGTGGGGTTACAGCCCCTTTCCCTTTTGGGTTGCCTGCTCGGAGTGGTGGCTGCAGGGATGGTGTGGCTCCTGTGACATCACCAACATTTATGTTGGCAGTCCTTCCTCCTGGAGGACTCTGGAGTCTGACCGTGGTGAAGATGACTAAGTAGAAACAGATTTATGTGGAAATCTTATTAATACCCATAAAAGAGAGAATGAAGGCATAAGAAATTTGGCTCCAAAAAAACAACCAAAAAATGCTGTGTTCTTAGAAACATTTGGCATAGCTCCATTATGCCTTTTGTGGGAACTGGTTCTTTGTCTGACCTAATCTAAGCTTCTTTTTTTTTAAAAAAAAAAAAAAAAATTACTAAAGACTTCCACTTTCCCCAAACTTTCTCACAGTAGAATAAAATTAATTTTCACTTTGTAAGGCACAAATCAGTTAATTATTCCAAAGACAATGAAGCACAGATGTCTCCCCTTGTGTCTCAGCAAAGATTTAATGGTAGCCTTGCTGTGAGATCGTAGATGTTACATGGTGCTTATTATCAAAGCAATTTACTAAGAAGGGGAAATAATTTTCTCTTACAGTGTGTGAGGGCTGGAAAGAAGCTGTATCAGAGATGTGAAATGATAATTCAGTTTCTTTCATAACATGTTGGATACTGGTGTTGGGAGAGGAGTTTCTGATGCTTGGTGTGTTCTAAACCTCATGGTCTTGTTTGTGCAGCTGCAGTAAGATTTTCTGCCTAGAAAACTCATCTTCATTCATGGCACAAGCCACAGTATGGGCAGAAATGTTTTATAAATAAAATTGCCTGTGTGTGCTCATTACCTGCATATGGGTAAAGCTTTTTGTCTTGGAAATAATTTCCAATATATTGTTCCTGTTGAATATATAATTGAAAAAAGTTCTGGTTTGCTTTTAGCTCTTTTCTGTGATGACCTAGGCATTTGGTTCATTGTGTTTTAGATCTTTAACTGATCCATGTGCCAGCAAGTGTCTTGTACTTTTTCCATGTGTGTGTTATTTTTCCCAGCAAGCACGATATTCCAGGCTCACTCCTGATGCGACCACATACTGCTTTGAAATAGGAAGCAATAAATTAGCTTTTAGGGCTGGCTTATGAGCAAGATCTTATTCTTTATTTGTTTACCTCTGCTTGTTGGATATGTGCAGTTTTTAGACCTGCTGTTAGCATTGCTACTGAAATTGTTACCAATTTAGAAGATCAAAGCAGCAGCGGAATAAAGAAGAAAATAGGAAAAAATTCCTATCGGGATGAAAAGATAATTTATATCTTAAGTTTGCCAAGGTAAAAATCTTCACCCTGAACTGTTGCTTACAACCTGGAGGGGCAGCTCACATCCACTGTTCTTAGGTTGTTGTCCCTCCTCTGGAGGCAGTGGAAAGCATTCTGCATTGGGCTGATGTAGAGGGAATTAACATCCTGCTTGTTGGCCAGGAAGTGAAATTGTTATCTTGGATTTGGAGTCCCAGGGCTGTGATGATAGCAATGGTTCCTAAGATGGCATAATTCTTTTTGTGAAGTCTTGATAAACTTCCATCCTCACCAATCCTCTGCTTCAGTTCCTGCACTTTTTTGTCATTTGTGGGAGCAGTAATGCTGCAAGAAAACATTTCCTCAGGCCAGTAGTTTTTATCATTAAGATAAAAAGTCAGATGCTTCCACACAGAGCTGCCAGCATTGAAGTCTTTTATTTCTAGGGTTTTTGAATACTAAGTGGCAAATCAGTGTCCCCTCTGCTAATCTTGCTTAGTATTTGTATTGGTCTCTTACCTTTAGAACAGCCTGCAGTCTACCGGCTTGGCCTTCTGAGGTGCATCATGTATTCAATCTGTGCTGAGCTGCCTGGGCAATAAGGGCATTTAGCATCTCCCAGGCGTGAATATGCCCACAGATTAATCCTGTGTTGACTTTTCCATTACACAGTAGTGTAGTGGAAAAGCCATAGAAATCACTATTATATCTTGTTTGGGTCAGAGACACCACTGGAAGGCATGTGCTGACATTGTAAGCTCTCACCTGCTCTCATCTTGGGTGGACTTGTCCTATCTCTCGGAGGGATTCTTGGAAGCTGAGAGGGAGGGAAAGTGAGAGCTCTTTGTGTTGGGTGTGATACATCTCCTTGGCCTTACCTGAGGTAAATGAAATACTAAACCAGAAGAGGGGAATGAGCTCCGTGTTCTTCTGTCCTATCTTCCTGCTTCAGCTGTGCCATCTGCCTGAGACCAGCTGGCTTGGGCTGGTGCAGAATCCATGGGCAGATGTGTTTGGATAAAATTGAGTTGGAAGGGAAGCATGGTTCTCAGTGTTCCCTGTTTGCCAGGGGCCAAGGGCATCACATCCACTCTGGGCTGGATGAAGTATGGAAGTCCAGAGTTCCCTTGGAATTCTTCTCGTACTTTTCAGCTCCTCCCTGCTTTTTATATGCAAGCAACATTCCTTGAGAGGCCTGGAGGGCGGAAATGGCTGGGAACAAAACCCATATATTTTCTGATATGTCAGAAGATAGGAGAAAAGAATAGTGTGCTCCATGTCTGCTGGTTGCTGATTTCATCCTATTTATTTTGTAAAAGTAAAAAGCTTGGTTGGATATTGGAGAAAACTTTTCTGTGAATAGTAGTAGTAAAGTTCTGCAACAAGCTACATGGAGAAGTTTCATCTGTGTGCATGAACTGTTCTTTTAGAACAGTGTTCTGGATATTTTTCCAAGGGGGTCACAATACCTGCTTTTCCTTGGAGAAAACCATCCTTGTTGCTGCCAGTGATTCCTGCAGCTGCCTGTGGGCTGTGCCCCAGCTGCTGGCCAGAACCCTCTGCAGAGCCCCTTGTTCTGCTGGTGCAGACCCAGCCCGTCAGCCCCGTGCACACATCACATTTCTGGGGTCTCTTCTGCTCTTCCCCTTCTCTGATTCAGGAGGTGCTGTGCTCTTCAGTCTGGATTATCAAGTGGTGATGGGTGACAGACTCTTTTCCCCCTCTTTTCTTCCCTGTAAATGACAGTGTTCAAGTTGCAGGTAGGCTCCTAATTGCTCTTCATTTTGACCTGGCTACAAGCTGATTTATCAAGTCCACTTGTTAAGGTAATGCTTTTATGGCTGCCAGGAGAGTGCTGCATGGCCTCAGTGAGACGGAACTGGGCTTTGCTGGGCTGCTATGTGGGGAGGTTTCCTAGCAGCCAGATAAGGGACAGCTGCTGGAAGGGCACAGCAGCACTCTGACACCCTGGCTCACGTCAGGGAGCAGCACTGGAGCTGGGACAGAGCTCCCAAGGGATGAGGGCATGGGGATGGGTCTGTGGAGGGCACAGCATGCTCTGTGCCTCCTGCCCTGCTGCCCAGATGAGTAGTTCTCATCTGCTTGGGTTTTAATGCTTGTTGTCACACCCTCTTAGTTTGTTGTTGCTGTCTTTTATTGTCATTTTGCTCCCAACTGGATGGTTCTTAAAGGCTGTTAAAGATCTCAGCGTGGCAGCTGTAAAACTATCTCCTGCGGGAGATAATCTGTCCTAGGGGAGACCTTTGAATGCATTGACTGTCAGCAGGAATAGGTCAGGTGCCTCCAGGTAACTTTCTGGCAAGGAAGTCTTGTTTTCAAAACTCTATCTAACTGCTTGGTTAAGAACCAAGGAACTGGTTAGTGGGACCTGTCATGAAAGTCCTCTTTTATGGTTGTGCTAAATCCTCTTAAAGAAAGCAAATAGCTCTCTGATTAATGTTGCTCTGCTCAGCATAGAAATAAAACAGCTGTTGAGACTGTCAGAGGCTTTAAGAAACACTTGAAATTGGAAAGAATTTCCATTTGATCAGTTGATGAAATTCAGTGGGCTATGGCAGTGCATTCTTATCTCCATTTTCTCCTTAGAGTCTGAGAAATGTTGAATTTGGGCCTGAGAACTAGTTCAGAGTTGCATTTTAAGAGGGTATGTGACACTTGGGGGAGTTAAGCTGTAACAAGAACTAAGACTTTCATAGCTTTCCTGTGAAGTCAAATGCTTAAAAATATGTGAGGTCTGGTGTATCAAACTTGAAGAATAAATCTCTTCCTTCCTGTGCTGGATTCCAGCATTCAGCAGTGGAAATGTTGAAGAATGTTAGTTGGAACTGATGCCGACCATATTGGTGGCCTGAAATACTTGGTTAAATCCACTTCCAGAGCCTTTTATAGCTTTGAAATGGCAGAATTTAATAGCTCTGAATTATATTAAAGCTTCCTCAGATGTCTTACCTTCCTTCTCTTCAACTGGGGAAGCAGAAAGGAAGAAAAGGAAGGAAACCCAGAATCAAGTAGCCAGCATTTCTCAGGCTTTTGCATTTCTTGTTCTGGCACTTCCACTTGGGAGGCTGCAGTAGGTGCAGGGACTTTGCTTGAGCCAGCTCCTCAACACCTCTGTGTTTCTGCAAGCATGGGACTTTGTCAAGTGTGGGACAGCCCTGGGATCCTGGGCTCACCAGGGGGAGAGCTGGATCATTCTGTGTTTGTGTGTGGAATAAATAAATATGAGTGGTTTCAATTGATGTGTGGGTACATACAGGCCTATTAATAGATGGAAATAAGGAGAGGGAAGAGAGGAAACAAAGCACCACAGCTGTGATTTATCAAGATTGACATGAAAACAAATATTATTCTAGTAATCAGAGGAAATTCTTTGTAAAGCATGTACAAGAAAGGTATTTTAACCCACCTCAAGAATTTTCTGCCCAGCTATATCCAAAGAATATCAGACTTCTTTCCCTGCCCCCCCACTAAGGGTCACTTTAAAATTATTGCTTCCCCCTCCTTCTTTTCTCTTCACGTTGGACTTTTTGTTCGCTTCAGGTGTTCTTTTCTTCTCTTGTCAAATTCTTCTTTAAGTGATTTTTGACCTGGCATGTAAAACTGTATCTAAGAAGTGCAGCTGTGGGGTGGGGAAAAAATTTAGTTTAGTGTTTAACTGTAAGATGTACTGAAGCTGAAGGGCATTGATGTTCCCTCCTTCAAGAGCTTGGAAAACTTGGTGTTGCTGCCTGATGTGCTCCATTGAGCAGAGGAGGAGGTAGTGCCCCTCAGAATCACACAAGGGTTTGGATTGGAAGAGACCCTGAAGATCATCCAGTTCCAGCCCACACCCTGGGCAGGGACACCTTCCACTGTCCCAGGCTGCTCAGAGCCCCATCCAGCCTGCCTGGAGCATTTCTAGGAATGGGGAGTCTGCAGCCTCTTTAGGAATCTGCTCCAGTGCAACAGCCTGGGAAGAGTCACAGCTTTGGTGCAGCTGCTCAAAGAAGGCAGAATGAATGGCTTTGCCCTGTCTGCATCATGCCTCCAGCTCTTAAACATCTGAAATCTCAATCCCAAAAATGGTCAAGCACCATAAGTAAGCAGTCTCTTACCTTCAGAGACGTGGAGATAAGTGGTTTAGGTGAAATCACCTGGAAAACACTTAGTGAACCCAGGGATTGAATTTGTATCTTAAAGTGTTGCAGGTTCATCTTGTCAAACTTCATCTGCCTGAGGGCAGCGCTTCACTTAGGACCCTGCAAGTCCCTTAACCTGTCTAGCATTCAGTTATTTTGGTCTTTGTTTTAGAAAGGATTTTTCTGAACTCTTTTCTATATCATTCCTGCTTCAGTTGTCTGATGAAAATGTGGCCAAAAGCCTTTCTGAGGTGGAAATGAAAAAAAAATAAAAATAGAAGGGATAAAAAAGGAAAATACTACTTAATTGGATGCTCTACTTTCTGCTACCCAGAGAGGTTTCCCATTTCTCACTGGCAAAAAGGCTTTAAATGCCTCGTACTCATTAGTCTTCCCTCTCGATGTGTATCACAAACCACAAACACACCATTTGTCTGCAGGGAATTATATTAATAATTTCAAGAATGACTAGAAATAAAAACAAATCTGTTTAACATCATCGATGACCTGACTTGATTAAAAATAATTTCCCCCTTGAAAAACTATTCCAAATGCTGTTTCTGAATGAAAGTTTAGGTAATAACAGTGGCTGATAATACAGGACAGAAAAGGATTTGCAGGAAGCATACCGTAAATTCACGAATACAAGCCGCACTGAGTATAAGCCGCATCTCTGGGTGTTGGCAAACATTTCGGTTTTTGTCCATAGATAAGCTGCACCCGAATATAAGCCGCTTTGTCGTTCGCAGCGAGGACCCGCGTGCAATTAGTAACAGAACCGCGGGAGGGCGGGGTTTACTGGCTGAGCTAAGGCTGTGCAGGCTCGGCCCGCTAGGGGCCGCTGACGGGGCCAGATGGCCCAGCCCGGTGCTGCCGCTCGGTGCCCGCTGCCACTGGGCTTGGTCACCCCGGGTCGGCGCTGCCCTGCGGTGGCAGGCAGGGACGGAGCTTCCCCTGCTCCTATGGCAGCAGCGGCGGGCGGGGACGGAGCTTTCCCGCGCCCGTGGCGCCGGCGGCGGGCAGGGACGGAGTTTCCCCGCTCCTGCCGCGGCGGCGGCGGGCGGGGACAAAGCACCCCGTCGGCTCCCCGAGCCGCGGCAATGGCTGCGCGGGGCTCCCATCGGCTCCCTGGGCCACAGCAATGGCGGTGCGCGCTTCCCCCCCCTCCCCGGGCCGCAGCAATGGCGGCGCGCGCTTCCCCGCCCCTCCTTGGGCCGCAGCAATGGCAGCGCGGGGCTCCCGTCGGCTCCCCGAGCCGCAGCAATGGCGGCGCAGGCTTCCCCCCCCCTCCCCGGGCCGCAGCAATGGCGGCGCGGGCTTCGCTCCCCCTCCCCGGGCCGCAGCAATGGCGGCGCGGGCTTCCCCCCCCCTCCCCGGGCCGCGGTAGGGGCGGCCCGGGTCCCCCCTCTCCTCCCTGGGCCACGGCAATGGCGGCGCCAGGCCCCCCCCGTCTCTCCCCTGGGCTGTGGCAGAGGAGGAAAGGGAGCTCTCCCGCCTCTCTCCCCGCCCCCCGTGCTGCCTACAGGGAGCCAGGCCCCACCCGCGGTGCAACAGAGTAGCAATTTGTAACAATGGCAAAATGCCGACTTTGCAGCTGCTCGGCTCAGCACTCTGGCAGGCACTTCTGAGGTTGTATTAGCCGCTCCTGATTATTAGCTGCATTTCCGGTTTAGGAGCAAAATCTTAGTCAAATTGGTGCGGCTTGTATTCGTGAAATTACTGTAACCTCAAGCTCCCTTCTAGCCTGTACTGAGCACATAGATTGGAAAAGAATGATAGATGAGGACTAAATAAAAGGCTTCTAGCTGGGGCTTTTCATGTTTTTCTTCTGTGAAGTTAATGCTTAATGATGAGATTTTTGTTTTCAAACATAGCTTTATCTTCTAAATATATTGTAGAAGGCTAAATTGCGGAGAGAGGGGGTGAAGTGAGGGATTGTTTCTGTAGTACTGAAATGCAGCTTTAGCTTCAGCATGGAAGGAGTCTTGGTGCGTGAGGGGCATTTTCTGCTGTGTCACAGGTGATCTGGTCTCATGGGCAGCCCAGGGCATTGCTGTGAACCCTTCCCAGATAATTGAAAGCACATTTCCAAGTCATGGTGCTGTCCCCTGGGCACAGCAGCCCCTGCCCATGGCTGCACACAGCTCCACAGTCTTTGTGAGGGCAAGGAGGACAGGGGAAAAGAGCTCAGCCAGGTGGCTGTGAGGGAGTGTAGTCACCATGAATGTAAAGGACATTGCTGTGATATGGGAGCGGGGCAGGAAATTGCAGGTAGAGAGGGAATAGCCTTGGAGAGCTGCATCAGTAAGGTGCTTTTATTCAGCATCCTGTATCGTCTTGGTACTAACAGGTCTTGCCTGTTGCTCAGTTGGTTTTGGGGAATTATATTGTGACTTGCATTATATGTGGAGTTAATGTGTTATTTTTCCCTATCTTTTGCTTTTATCAGTTTAGATCTTAAATCAGCCCTGGTGTAAAAGACTGCTTGTAGAAGGATATTACAGGGACTAGGCATGTGCTAATGGCCGACTTGGGGGTCTCTAATCTCACAGGGAGTTTGTAATTACTGGAAATTACATAAGAAAATGACTCTGGAGAGTGCCATTGCTTTACAGACCTTCAGTGAGCCAAGAAAAAGGAGAGGAATGCACTTTGGGTGAGGAATGGGGCAGACCCGCAGTTTTCCGGGGATTGTTTCATACAACCCCTTAATGGAGCAACATGCCAGGCAGTGGGGCAGAGCACAGGGATCTCTAAAATGTGCACAGCCTTGGGGGCCTAGGAACCCAACCCTGTGCCAGCCTCACTTGAGAGCCTTGCAGTCATCCCTGGTTATGTGCTATGCTACCTGAAGTTTTAGCTCTCGTATTTTCCAGATTCTGCACTGCATTAGTGTGTGACTCTGAACTTCACATAAAGTGTTAGCAAGTTTAGTTAGCTAAAACAATCCTTTTCCAGCTCCAGAACCAAGGGCACTGCTGCAGCTTCAGCTCCAAAAAGTGCAAACAGCAGGGAATTGAGGAGAGAATCTGGGAGTGTGGGACTGCAGAACCTGGAGCTGGAATTGAACAATTACAGTAATTTCACGAATACAAGCCGCACCATTTTGACTAAAATTTTGCTCCCACCCCAGAAATGCGGCTTATACTCAGGAGCGGCTAATATGTGAATAATTTTCTGACGTTTACAACCCCAGAAGTGCTAGCCAGGGTGCCGAGCCGAGCACCTGCCAGTAAAAGCCGGCATTTCGCGATTGTTACAAATTGATACTCTGTTGCACTGCAGGTGGAGCTGGCTCCCTGCAGGCAGCACGGGGGGCGGGGAGAGAGGTGGGAGAGCTCTCTCCTTCCCTCCTCTGCCGCAGCCCGGGGGAGAGATGAGGGGGCCCCATGCCGCCATCCCCGCGGCTCGGGGAGGAGGCGGGGGCCCTGTGCCGCCATCCCCACGGCCCTTGGGGTAAGCGGGGGGCTCCTGTCCCGGCCTGCCGCAGCAGGAGCAGGCAGGCTCTGTCTCTGCCCGCCGCTGCGGGAACGGGGGGGCTCCATCCCTGCCTGCCACCACGGGGCAGTGCCGGGCCGGGGCAAGCAAGCCCAGAGGCGGTGGCTGGCCCCGAGCGGCCCTGCCGAGCGGCAGCGTCGGGCTGGGCCACCTGGCCCCGTCGGCAGCCCCGAGCGGGCCGAGCCTGCACAGCCCGAGCCGAGCCAGTAAACCCCGCCATGCCGCGGTTCTGTTACAAACTGGCAACTTTGTTGCACACGGGTCCTCACTGCGAATGACAGAGCGGCTTATACTCAGGTGCGGTTTATTTATGGACAAAGAATGAAATGTTTGCCAACACCCAGAGATGCGGCTTATAGTCCGTGCGGCTTGTATTCGTGAAATTACTGTAATCCCAATATGGGAATGGACCAAAATTTATAAAAGTGTGAGAACTCGTGACTTGGGGTCCCTTTTGGTTGTAGCCCTGGCTGAGCTCTTGCACTGCCCAAGGTGAATCCTTTGAAGGGCTTTTAATAAATCCCTGCTTTATTCCTTTAACTCTCTTCCTTTAATTCCCTTAATTTCCTAGCCTCTGTTCCAGGGAGCCTCTCCAGGCACCAGCTGGATGCCAGACTGAAGCAATGAACACATGTTCTGAGGCTCTGAAGGGCATAGGGAAACCTCAGCCACACCAGGTTCCAGCATGGGGTCAGTTTGTCTGTTCTTTCTGGGCTGTAACTGAGAAAGCTGCAGTTAAGGCACAGAAGAATGTATTATTTGTTAAGCTATTGATGCAGTTACATACAAAGTACTGCCACATCACTTTGTACCCTGCCATCCATGCTAGGAAGTTGTGTAGTGAGGACACTTCTTCAAGGAGCTCCTGTCAGACTGAGAGAGATTTCAGGGTGTGTTTTCCACAGAATGATTGCAAGAAGTCTTCTTTGTTTCTGCTTTAGCTGTCAAACCCTAAAATGCCCCATTGCTTGTCCCAGGTTATCAGGTCAGGCACTCAGCTTCTCTCTGTGGTAGGGAGTTGTCCTGCTGACATTCCTGCATTTTCCTGCCTGAAGGAAATGCTTGTGGGGCTGCTCCAGGCAGAGGTGCTGCAGTTGTGTCTGGGATGTTAGAGTACAGCTTAAATTGCCATTTCCTGAGCTGTGTGGCTGAGCTGCTGGTATTCCCATCCTTCCCAAGGGATTAGCAGCCTGATGTGTGGGTGCTCTGCTCCTCTGGTGTGGGTGGAAGCAGGAATCTCTGCACAAGCAGGTAACTGTGACTCCAGAGGTAACACCTAGTTCAGTCACCTCAGTTAACTTGCAAGCACATGGTAAATAAATTTCATTAAATTACTGGATTTTACTCAAAACACTGCATACAAAGGAGTATTTTATATTCCAGATGTCTTTAATTGCCTCTATATTTATAAAAGTGACATTTAATCAAAGTAGTTCTGAATAGGTGTTTGACCAAAAATTAAATTTATTTGAATGTGTGCAGTGGGGAAAGCTCTAGTAAACTTGATTCTGCTTGATACAAATTATTTATTTCAAGAACATTTTATAAGCCTATTACTATATTTTTGCAGGTTGGAATGTAGGAAAAGGAAGAGGAATAAGTAGCAATGTAAGGAGGTCAACAGAAGGGTTGAAATAGAGAAAGCAAGCTGAATTCCTCTGTGTTGCTCGAAGAGCAAGTGATTTGTAGTTCATGTGTATAGCAACTTTTACATTACTTTTTTCATTCAGTTCCTTTTGAGGTGCAAAAATCAAGCAACTTCTTTTTTTCCTGGTGGGAGATGGCAAAAGATTCATTAACTCCCATCAGAGATTCATTACTGCTGGTCCTTCTACCTTGTATTTAAAAATAAGAGATTAATACACTAATTGAAAAAAGGACTTACGTAATTTCAGTGTCTGCACTTTCTGAAAGACTGTCTTGACAATTCGGTACCCTGCTAATTGTGTCAAACTCTGTAATCACAAACTGGACCCATGACTACAACAAAATGGGAAAAGGTCAATGGAATGAATCCAGCTGCTGACACATTTACTGAACATGGGAGAGTAACTTTCAAAATACAAAAAGACAAGACACTTTTTCTAGAAGCATTGGAAGATGGTCCTGCAGAGTCTGGAAAATGGACATTTGAACAGGAGTAGGCATTGATGCTGCTGATTCCTTTTCCTGGCAGTCACATCTGCATTCTTCTCAGGGTGCCAGGCTTCTGGGAACTTGGATTTTATAACAAAGCCGTGGTGGTCTCTGGCTGCCAGTTATGTCTTTGTTTCGTCTCTTTGTGCAGGTGAAAGAAAGATGCTGGTACATCATTGTTTCTTTGAACAAGGCTAGCTCTTAACTTTTCTTTTAGATTTTGTAACTTGGACACTTTGTGGTATGTATGTGTGCTTGGGAACTGTTTCTTAAAAGTAATGACTGTCTTAAGGACTACCACATATGTGGATTCTGTTAATAGGGGATGTTGCTGTCTAGGGCAGTGATTTGGATGGTTTTTACTATCAAGGAAAATAATTGAGCTTAGCCAAGCAGACAATTTGGCCAAAATTTTGTAGAAATCAAGAAAATCCATCTCTGTGTCTCAAACCTTAGTCTTGTAATGGTTGTATGTGTGATTAAAACCCTCCACAACACAGATGGTTCCTGTACTGTGGCTGTTTGACAATCCCAGATGGCAGAACCCATAATTCACTGTTTGTGTGGCCACTCCAAATGCCAGAACAGCTACAGACATTCACTGCCCAGCTTTTGCTGATCTTTGATCCTGCAGCTTTGTCTTTTGCTGTACTTAGTTTCTCCTGGTTTGGAATACCTGTGTTTGGGACATGTGCTGCTTTTGGAGCTGCTCTGTGATAAGGAGCAGCCAGGCTCTGCCCTCTGTGTCAGGGCAGTAAATCTGTGCACTGTCTTGGAGCACGTGGCTCTTGTTTTCCTGCTTGGTCTTGCTGCCATGGCAGTAAATGCTGGTTTTGACACTGCCTAAACTGAGGGGGAGAAAACAGCTGCTCACACCTAACTTGCTGCTGGGGAGGCCTTTGCTGGTTTCTGCAGCACAGCTCTGCCTGACAGCTGTGTGTTTATGTATTCAACACAGCACAGTGTTTGTTCCGTGTTTCTCTTGTGCAGCCCAATCCATGCCTGTGGGTCCAAAAGCAGAGGATGTCTGTCCAAAGATGGATAGGTCCAGCAGAGTCTGGGTGTTAAACTGGCAGAGAGCTCCAGGTAAAAGGGACTTAGACCTCATTCCCAGTCTGCACCAGTTTGTTCCAGTACTGTGCTGGGCAGCTTTTGTATTTGTCACTGTGGCTTTTCCACTCCTGTGCCCATCTGGCACCCCCAGAGCTGTGTGGGCAGGTTGGCTCTGTTGGCACTCAGAGCCCATGATGTGGTGCATGCTCTGGGTGCCTGAGTTAGGCTGGCACTGATTGCTGGCAGCTGGCTGTTTTCACAAGATTGTCATGTTGTAGTGTGACCTGTGGCACCAGTTTCTTCTTTGTGGGTTTGCAGGACAAAAGAAAAGGTTACTGTTCAGGGCACAAGCCTAAGGGTGCTCTGGGCAGGGGTTATGGTGGAGCCTTGGGTGGCAGATACAGCATCCCAAGGGCTTTCACTTCTTTCTTTCCTTCTCCCTCCTCCCCTTTGGAAAAAGTTTTTTCAATAGAAGTATGTACAGCCTGGGGTTTTGGGTTTGGGTTTTTCTATGGAAACTGTGGCTTTCCTTGGTTTGCCAGTGTTTGTCCCTTCCTTACCACTCGCCTTCATCACCCTCTCTCCCAAAGACAGATGCAGAATTCTCTTTGAAACAGATGAAACTGAAAGGCAGACCAAAACAACCTTTCAGCAAGTATTTTCTGTGAACTTGAACTAAGCAGTGACTCTTTTTGTGTGTTCCAGAAGGCTTGTTGTTGTGTTGTTCCATGGCTGGGATGGCTGAGGGTGGAGGTCTTTAGAACTGCTGTGAAAGGGCTGTGTGTGATAAGAGTGGGAGGCACAGTGTCATTATTAATGCTGTCAGAAAGTGGTTGGGTTTTTATTATTAATGTGACTAGTGTTGTATTTCCAGCATATTGTATTCATTTTCCTTTTATTGTGGTCTCACAGTACACCCTGAGCTCAAACCAATTTCTTAATCCTAAAAGGCTCTCAAGTCAAACCTGGCTGTGGGAGTTTGTGCCTCTAGGAGTTTAGGGCTGCTTCACAGCTGGAAAGAGTTACCTTTCCATTAAAACAGGAATTAACTGGCTTTAAGGGAATTATGATCTTTTTAATCTTAAGAAAACTCTTCAGTAATAAGAGCTTAGATTGTGATGGTCTGCTAATCAAAATGAAGATGTCCTGGTTTATGGTGTTTCCATTGCATTTTGGTGCAATGAAATACTATCAGCGTTAACACAGGGTGAATATTCCTTTAAAGAATGTCACAGAAAAAATTAAGTGCATATGTGAACACTTTTGAATAATTTAGTAAGTTTTATTGATTAACTGCATGTTTTAAATTTGATGGCCACAGCAAATTGCTTGAAGGGATCACAAGTACAGGTTCGTTCTGCCTCTCCTGTCTACAGGTTTTGGGAAGCCATGTGTATGCTGGCAATCAAATAACCCTGCAACCTTTAGGTTTGTTTCTCCTCATAAAGTTTCTTGTGTGCAACTCCCTTTTGTCACATCTCAGCATCTCCCCAGGTGTTACCAAATTCAGATAACATGTAGAAACACAACAAGCTGGAAACACTTCTGATTTTGTACATACCTGTGAACATGATGTGTGGACATGTATTCAATACTTTGCAAGTGATACTGTTTAATTGTGTTGGTGTGCATCCAGACCCAGGGCCCTCTTACACTTGTGTGCTTTGATATTTGTGTGCTGTCTTTTCCTCTTGCTGAGTTTCATTGCACATCACATAATGAACAGAGCCTCCAGGGGAGGTGCAGGCTGGACATCAGGAAGGATTTCTGCTGAAAAGGGTTGTAAAGCATTGAAATGGGCTGCCCAAGGAGGTGATGGAGTCACCAGCTTGGAGGTACTCAGGAAATGACTGGATGTGACACTCAGGGCAATGGTCACTTCAGTGTTCAGTCACAGGTTGGACTCAGTGGTGTTGGAGGTCTTGTGCAGCCTAAATGATTCTGTGATTCTATGATTAATTATTTGTATGGGGACAAGGACATTAATATGCAGAACAGACTGCGATTGGAAGCTTTTCATGAGCTTTTTATCATTTTTATCCATTTTTGTTCCCTCCCCAAGGAAAGCTTTTAGATCCTTACCTCAAAGTGTTTAGTAGCATGGATTTAGAAGCAAGTTGGTAGTTTGTCTGTGTTTAAAGTTGGCAGATTTTCATTCTGTAACCATCAGATACTAGTGTATACATATGCTTGGACAGAAAGATTATTTTTTTAAATTTTACTAGAGACCTGTGTATAAATGCAGACTTGATTTTTGGGGCTTGTGAAAATTTTGATATCTGAACTCTGTTTTCAACTAAAGGAAAAAGAGTATCTTTTTAATACTTGAAAATTGAGATGCATACATGGGTTCACAAACACAAGTACTATATGTTCTTGTTTTATTGATGTTCCAGCTGTTATTTTGATTCATGTGAGATGAGTTTTCAGTAGAATGTGTAAATATTTGTTTCTAGTTTTGTTTCTTGCTGCTGAAAGCTAACCTGTTTGCAGCTGCTGAACTTGCACATAGAACCATGCACTTGAGAAGACAGAGGCACTGAAAAGTGGATGGTGTTCACATCCCTGTTGAGTTAGCTTGCAGTTAATTATGTTTAGTTTTGCAGTTCAGCAGAGCTTATGCTCACTGATGCCCTTTCAGGCAGTTTTAATGTACACTTTGGTTATGGTGGTGTGGCTTTCTGAGGGTTGGTGTTGCTACTGGCACCCTGTTGGTCTCTGCAGATGGAAAATGTTGTTTGCTCCTGTTCTGGAGGAGATGGGCAGGGGAGGCTGTTATGTGCCACCAAGCCTGTCCCTGAGGCTGTAGGAACTAAGGTCACTCCTGGAACTTTGACTTGGGTGTTGCAATTGGTATTTCGGCTGGGAATTAAACCTGTACATATTTCTGTTGTGCTTCTGAGGCAGAGATTGAAAGCACACAGTTGGAAGAACAAATTTCCAAGCAAATCTGGAAGTATAGTTGAGTAGGTACAGGAACTGTCCCAGAGGTCTGTGAGCCAGAGGAGGAAGAAAATATACACTAGTGCTAAAAAAAAAGTTCTGAAAGAACCCAGATTGTATACCCAAACACTGGTGGCTGTGATATTAGTGAACTCTCAGACTAAGCCCCTGTGCTGGTGTTGGCTGGCATGTAGAGGTAATTTTCTCCCGAGTAGCTGGTGTGATTTGTGATTGGGATTTGTGCTGGAAGCAGTGTTGGTAGCACAGAGATGCTTTAGTTCTTGCTAAGCAGAATTTACAGAAGGCCTTTTCTTCTTCCCCCACCCCAGCAAGGAGCCTGGAGGTGCACAAGAAGTTGGGAGGGGACACAGCTAGGACAGCTGACCCCAGCTGGCCAAAGGATGTCCCAGACCATATGGATCATGCTCAGCATATCAGATAGGAGGGAGAAGGGGGATGTTGCAGTGATGCTGTTTGTCTTCCCAAGTCCCTGCTCTCCTGGAGAATCCCTGCCTGTCATGGGATGTGGTGAATGAACTCCTTGATTCATTTTGCTTGCATGTGTAATGCTTGTTTACTCTTCGAACACCATTGTCTCAACCCACGAGTTTTCTCACTTTTACTCTGATTCTCTTACCCATCTCAGCAGGGACAGTGAGCCAGTGGCTCTGTGGGGCTGGCTGGGCTTAAACCAAAACACTCCTTCGGAGCACCCAAACTATCCCAGCCGGACCCAGCACAGCCCTGAGCAGGTTTTCCCAAGGGAGGAATGGCAAAAGCTGATAGTAGCCAGCCTGCTTTACTAACTTGCCTGGTGGGTGTTTTTCTCCCCACCATGATCTGCATGATCAGGTTTTCCCACATGAAGAACAGCTCTTGGCTTGCTGTAGTGTTGCTTCCTTGAGTCAGGAGTGTTGCAGGATTCTGAGATTGATTCTGCACCTCCCCTGCTGCTCAGCACACTTGAGATGCACTCCATCCCCTGCTCACCTGTACCAGTGAGCTCCGTGCTCTGTGAGGTCCTGCTCGCTCTGGCTGTTGAATGCACTCTGGTGCTTTGTCCAAATGGAATGAACAGGGCACAGAAAAGGAGCTCTTTATACCTCTGCCATCATTTTCTTCTCTCCTCTCTAAGGGAAAGTGAGACAATGGGCTATTTGGCTGTCTAAATTGCTTGCTGAAGTTTTATGCTGCTGCTACTAGTACTGTTTAGAATACCACCACTCCTGACTTGGTGCTAACCCCCTTCATGGAGTTCACACCTATTTCTGTTCTGCAAATGTCCTGGCTGGGTGCTTGTACTGCTTTTGCCAAATTGCTACTTTCAGAACAGTTTCCCACACATGAACAGTAGCTGACCAAATGTGAATAGGTGTGTTAGGCATAAATAGGGTTTGTAAAATGCAAAGTTGTAGGTAAATGTTTTTCTGTTTCCACCTTTCTTCATTTACTCTCTGACCTGTGAATTCTGACTTTTCATGCACTCCAGAAGCAAGATGCCACTCAGGTATTGAAATTGTGGTGGTAGATCAAGTGTAATAGCAAAGAAAACACGCAATTTTCCAGCTAGGTTCCTGCTAATACAGACTACTTTATTTTTCACTGTACTATGTATTTATTTTTCACTGTACTATGTATTTGACCCCAAGACATTAATCTTATGTGTAGTACAACATAGTGGAAGATTTCATTATCTGTCATAGTTCTTCCCAGTTTAGAAGCATTCTGATCTCACCTGTGATTTACAGAAAGAGAGGGTGTGGATGTTACTCAGAGCAGCTGCTACTCTCTGTGCTTGCTCACAAGAATAATGCTGGACAAACACTGTCCCTTTCCTAAAACATGTTCCCCCATGCAGATCTGCTCTGGTTTGTGTCTTCTATGAAATATGAGCATCTATATTTTGTTGCTTTCTGGGCTCAGAAAGGACATTCCTCTTTTGCTGACTACACATTCAGCTGTTCATTAATCTGTCCAGGATTCCCTAATGCCTGGTAATCTGTACTAAGGAATTTCTGGGAAGGGAGTTATTGAATATCTTTGTGAACCCATGGTTGCAGTGCTAGAGGCACCAGCTCTATAGCAACCGTGGTTGTGATAAAAAAAGAGTTTTGAGACTTCACATGTTTGATTTTAAAAAAGTTTACAGATGCAGGGATTTGTTCGTTTCTCCCTTAACTTGCAAATACATTAAATAAGAAATGCAGTAGGAGTAGATTTGTTTAACACAGAGTGTGGCCAGAGTCAGCCATAGTGACATTAGTGCCAGCTGATCAAAGGAAGGGCTTTGATATTTATTGGGACAGGAATGTAGACATACTGACTCATAAAAATCCCGTAGAGTTTATTATTTTGGGTGTTGCTAAGCATTAAGTTTTAGAGAATCTATGTGTGACTAACACTTGATTTGGGGAAGATTTGCTAAGTCAACCAGAAAGAAGTAAAGCAAATTTATAATTTCACATGTCTTTAAACAAGGCTTCAAGTGATGACAAAAATAGGATGAATGTTATTGTAAGGAGAATCAGTAACTGTTTGTCTTTTTAGAGACATAGTTTCCATGAAAGCTGGTGTACTGGTGGGATAGGAAGAGGATGCATCCTGTCAGCCTTAAGAGCTTGCATGTGGAAAAATTGCTGGATCTGTCTGAAAAACAGATGTGGTGCTAGATTGAATGATGAAGCCTCCTTCAGCTCCCACAAACGGAGACAGCTTTTCAAATGGATCTCTGCATCCCTGTGGATCCCCAGGGGCTGTGGGTGGATCTCTGCATCCCTGTGGATCTCCATGGGCTATGGGTGGATCTCTGCATCCCTGTGGATCTCCATGGGCTGTGGGTGGATCTCTGCATCCCCCATGGATCCCATGGGCTGTGGGTGGATCTCTGCATCCCCCCTGGATCCACAGGGGCTGTCAGGGCACAGCTGCCTCCCCATGGTCTCACCACGGCCTGTATGGCAGTCTCCCTGCAGCACCTCCTGCCCCTCCTTCTGCACTCACCTTGGTGTCCCCACATTGTTTCCCCTCATATATTCTCCCCTCCTCATCTTCTCTGGCTGGAATTAACACTGTGCACTACTTTGCTTTGATTTTCTTCTTAAATCTGTTGTCCCAGAGGTACTGCCATCACCTCTGACTGGCCCAGCCCTGGCCATCAGCAGGTCCATCCTTACAGCCCTCAGGGATTGGCTCTGCTTGGTGGAAGCTCCCAGCATCTTCTCACAGAAGCCACCCCTGTGCCCCCCTGCTACCAAAACTCAGGCCATGTAAAATCAACACACCACTGAGTGCTGTTCTGATTGACCACACTTACCCCAGGACCTGCCCTTGAAGAAGTGAGGTTTTAAATGAGCTTGCTTGCAGGAAGGAATCAATGAGTACTCCTCCTGGAGTGCTCTGGACTTGCAACTTGTCTTCACACCTACCTCTCCAAGCAGTAATGCACAGTGGCTGGCTTCCAAGTCAGCTGTGCTTTTGTTTTTGGTTTTTTTTCCCTCCTTGGAGTAGCAGCTGCAAGTACCAAGGAATGCTATGGGACTCAAAAAAGAAAGCATTCACGTTTCTCACACTTCTCTATCTGTTTTCCTTGCCCATGGCTGTCGCATGAGAGGTTGATACTGCTACACCCAGTCCTGCACAGTTGTGCTGCTGCTGGATGTATTCCAGCTTGTTGAAGGAAATATTATTCTTTTTATCCCTTCCCTGAGGTCAAAAGTCCTTCCATGGTCCATTTAATTACTGCAGGTTATTGTGATTGAAATTTCCACTATAACAGCATGTGCCAGGGATCGCAGTGTGGTTTGTTCTGAAGCCTGACCCCACACTTGCCAATTTTGCTGGCACATTTGGTTGGTCAGGAAACCATTTCCCCCCCTTTTCCACCACCACTTTTACCAGCATAATTCTGTCAACAGAAGCCCAGCTGCAGCTACACTTATTCCAAGCATGCAAGTCCTCTTGGTGCTGCTGCTAATCCTCTTGCAGAGCCTTCTGCCAAAGTAAGCTGTGTCTTGGCTAGGCAATGGCATTTGCTGGTACGGCAGAAGTGAGCCACCAGATCCTGCCCAGGGCCCCAGAGAAGGCACCCAGCTCTCTCCCAGTGTGTGGATAGGATGAGTGCAGAGTGTGCTCCAGCCTGGGCTGAGTTTGTTGCTGGAGTTTCAACTTGAGCAGGCATTCCCAGAGTGAGGTGGCACGGAGGGCACAGAACCCCCTCCGCTGGTCTAGGGAGGATCCTGGTAGGCACATCACAGTCTCTGAAAGCTCAGCCTGCATTTCCCTCAGCCAGCAGAGGCTGGGAATAGCAGATCAGCCTGCTGAGGAGGCTGTGCAGAGGAGTTTGTCGTGCTGCAGGGCTGGCAGGACCCAGCTCTGCTGGGTCGCCTTGTCGTGGGTGTTATCGGTTCCTGAGCGAGCGAGTCACGTCCAGACGGTGCTCTGACAATGCCCCATAAATCCTACTGGCATCCTTCCAGCCTGGCACAGGAAACCTGGGGCTCTGGGCAGAGCAAATGCCCACCAGTGCAGTCACAACAAGGCTGTGTTCCCCAGGGCTGCCATGGGCAGGCGTTTCAATGCCCACAGGATCTCAGCAGGAAGAAAGTTGGATGTTTTTGTGTTTGTGTCAAGTAAGGAACTTTTTACTGAATGTTGGGGATTTGCAGTTTGCAAGCGTGGATTTATAAAGGAGAGGGAGGCACTGAGGGCCCTGGCACCTTGATTTTCTATTGCAGTACTGGCATCCCTCCATTTTTCAGTGCAGTGTCCATAATTTCCAGACAGAGGTCAGGTCTGTGGCAGGCAGCTGGTGCCTGCACTGCTGTTTCCATTCCTTACTCTTATTCTAACATGCAATACTGGTCACAGGGATCTTTTCCCCTCTCCTTAATCTAACCTCCTAGCTGGTTATTATTGCCAAGAGTCCTGAAAAATGTTTTGGAAAGAGAATTCACTTTTCTAACACTCAGACATAACTTACAGCCTTGTTAGTATTAAATAAAAAACAAGCTGAAGTTCTGTAAACTGTAATTTAGCCTTTTTTTTTTTTTTAAAGCAGTTTCATTTTGTTCATTTGTTTTTAATTTAGAAAGCTGTTTGATTTCAAACCTCGCTATTGCAGGCCTTAGAAACATCTTGTGGGCTACAAGAGGAGAAAACTTTTACCCAAGCGGTTTTTAGTTAATAAAAGAATGTGTGATTTGGAGGATATTCTACATAACTTTATAATTAACACAAAGCTCCAATGCTTTCCTGTTGGAGTTGAAAATACTACTTGTGTAGTCCATCTCTGCCGGAAAAATGACAAAACTCTTCAGGCTTTTCTGCTCTGATTCATCCTTCTTTCACACATCCCTAAAAGGTTTTGAAATCTGGTAAGTGTTCAGGCCCTCTTTGTAGCAGTAAACAGTTGCAAGTAATGGAGCCATGTGTATTTTTTTTCCCCCCTCTTCTCGGTTCTCTTTGATCTCATTGTGGCTTTTGGCAAGAGAGGCACCAGATTTCTGGAGACCAACAGGGGACAGGGGAAGGGCATCCCAGCACAGCTCTTTGTTACCCCTTTGTGATGGATTTGTTTTATCTGCTTTTCTGCTGGTCTCTTTGTAAAAATCTACAACTTTTGAAGAGGATGAGTTTCTTCCAAAGTGTGTAAGGTTTGGATGATGTATAGGACCCTGCTTTCTTTTTGATGGGACTCTTAGCTGGAATTTTCAGATTGCTTGAAATCCTGTTCTTGGGAAACTCTTCTGATCTCCAAACAAAAGTCTTCTCTCCCTACAAACATTTTCTTGTCTTTCTACTGTACTATTATTCATCCATTCAGCTGCTCCAACGCTGCCACAAGATTCCCCTATTCCCTTCCTTTTTGGGATCCCTGTGCTGCACAGAATGTTCCTGTGGAGGTAACCTTACAGGGAAGGAGATGTCTCACCTTTAGTGTGGCAAGTGCTGATTAAGATATCAAACTCTAGTTATTTTTATATATTTGTACATCTGCTTCTAAAGTGCAATTCTGTGTGTGTATTGAATATTTTTTCAGTTTTTCTGGAAATAAATTATAATAGACTTTCCAAGTAGAAACATCCACATTTTTATAATTTTCCCTCCTCTCTATGCCAAGTGTATCTTGGCTCTACCCAGAGACCTGATTAAAAATATTAAAACACACTTACCAGTGTGTAGTGGGTACATTTATAGCATCTGACTTGAATGTTTGTTTCATAGTCTGGGTTGTTACAATCTGATTCTCAGACTGCAATTGACGTCAATTTAATAGGAAAATTCAAATAGAGCCTCTATTAGATTTTCACTATTAAGTTAACAATAAAAACTTTCTACAGATGCCTTACGTAGATGAGGCCACTAACAGAAATATTACATTAATAAAAATGAGGCTTTCAGAAATTATGAAAAAGCAACTAAACAAATACCCAACGATTTTGTTTTCTATTTTCTAACTCACAAAAATATTTCCTTTTTAGTCTCACCAGTGGTTTAGATGTGGGGAGAAGACAGCTCTTGGCTGTTTGTGGTCGTGTTGCAAATCTCTTGGTTTTTACAGAGCTGGAGAGCCCTTCCAAAAGTGTTTGTTTTACCAATTTCATTGCTCTCAACTTCAGTTTTCCCCCTTGGGTTCTGTGGCACGCCACCTTTACCAGCTCTTTTCAACCTGCCCAGTCCAGCTGCTCACAAGAAAAACTCTGGAGGAACCAGCTTGGGTCAAGACAACATCTGTCAGGGTTGGCAACATCTGTCAGGGTTTGCCCCACCCACAGTTATCAGTAATTCCTGCCTTGAAGACTGTGCTGTGCCTGGCAGCAGATGATGGAGTGAGGAAACAACCTTGTTGTTCATCTACAGGTGGATATTTTCTGGCATAGACCAGGCAGGTGCCTGTAGTCAAATCAGGAATTCCAGGCATGGATTAGGAGCTAGAGCATGTTGCCTCCCTTGCAGCAGCAGGAACATGTTCAGTGCAGGCAGCTTGGGGATCAGCTGCAGGCTGAGGCTGTCACCTACCAACCCTTCTGCTCATAAAGGTCCAAGGGACCTGTGACACGTCCAGGTGATGGCACTTACAGACACAGCAGGAGCCAGAGACACAACTGGAAGATCCCAGACTTTCCTGTGCTTTAGCTGTGAGTGAATTGTTTGGGTTCCTTCTCAAAGACACCACCTTGAGCTCTTTCTCTGCTGCTGTGCTGTGAATAAATTGCCTTAAGGATCCAGAGGTCTGAGAGTGCTACAGGAAACTGGGATAGAGCTGGTGAGGAAACTTGTTGTGTCAGTGTGAGTGTGGGGTGTGCAGCTGCACAGGGGCTTTCACCCTGCTCAGGTGGTGTGAGGGTGATGCCAGGGTGGCTCCTGGATTCCTGGGCAAGGAATTTTCCCTAACAACCAAGTGGTGCCATGCTGGCACCAGCTGTTTCCATGGCAGGCTTTGAATCCTCTCCATCCTACCACCAAGACACGAGCCCAGCCCATTCTGCCTGTGGAACTGAGGCTCTGTGTGCACCAGGGTATTTCCTTGCAGTTCCATCTTGTCTCTGCCAGCTGAAATAACAAGGACACAGCCACGCTGTGCTGCCTGGTTTAAGGATTGATGCCACTTCAGCAGTGTTATGCAGGTGTGCTGCACAAATGGGCACAAAATGTGTCATTAGGGGTTTGGTCATGAATTTTCAGTGTGTTCCAAGGGCAAATGAAGAGTGTTTTCGCTTTGCCCTCCCTCCATCCTCTGTGATTTTGTGAGCTGTGTTTTGGATGAATGTAGACTTACTTAAACATGGTTATTTCACTTGTCTGCTGCTGAGATGACCATGTTCCATTGAGATGTTTGACAGGTTGAAGTACCTGACAATTATTTCCCATGTGCACTGTTTATCTCTGTGTGGCAGCTCAGGAGTGACACTGACATTCAGTGTGTGAATCTCACTGTTTGCCCCATCAGCTGTCCTGCTCCCCTGCAACTTTTTAAAAGTTGGTTTTTACACCCGAACAGAGGCCCTCTGTTCCAAGTCACAGTAGGTAACTTTGTGTTTCCTCACCTTTTCCATCCCCTGGCCAGAGAGTGTGCAGAAGTGCATCAGGAAGAGGGGACCAGGGGGTTATACATTAGCAAAAATTGAAACTGCTGTTCTTCATTTTGGCCACATCAGTTTGCAGGGGATCTTGTGAAAGGTCATACATGTTTCTTAGAGTGGCTGAAAGGATTAACAGCATCTGTTAATGTGACTTGGGGTAAATGCAGTGTAGGGCTTTGAACAGTCCTGCCAGAGTAGCTGTGTACTGTCTTGTTTGTTTGTATTTTGTTTGCAGATTCCCATTAACAGAATCCCAAGCCATGAAGAACAGTGTCCTAACCTAAAACACCTTGGGGCTTGAAATAGTTTTGAAGCTTTAAAAATATATAACCATATATGCTTAATCTTCTGATGATTTCTTTACATAGTCACATAGTCAAACTCTAATTTGTGCTCTGTTTTTGTAGGGATGAGTTAGAAAAACCATCTGCTTTCTCAGGCAGGCAATGCATGTGTTGCAAAGGCAATAAATGCAAACTGGGTACACAATTACTGGGGAGTGCTGAATGCTTACTAGGAAAGGGATGAATAGTGTATTTGCTGTAAAAGACACAAATAGCAAAAGGCAGATAGTCAGTTTGATGGCAGGTGGGAAAAGTTGCTTTTGATTTGCTCTATTATGCTTTGAAAACAATGCCTAAAACTCAAAGCCTTTTCTCCTGTTTACTGCTTACAGTGAAATGCAGACTGATCTGTTCCCAAGTCGGTTTGGCTTTCTGATTTCCATGGTTCAGCACAGGGCTTTGCATTACCAAGTCAAAGGCAGCTGTAATACATTCACTATCTCTGTTTCCTTTTTCAAAGTTAATTCTTTGCATTTTTGGCAAATTGACTGTTCATTTGTCAGTGTCACCTTAATCTGCAAAACAGATAGTGAGCAGTTCAGTCTACTTTTTCTCCTCTTTGTTTAAAGAAGTAGAAAAAATAAAATGCAATTTGCTGAGATCATTTCTGATTGTCCAAAACACGAATGTTGTTTTCTGTGTCTATAAGGTAGTATTACATTTCTGCAGTACAAGGAATTTTTTAAGTCTGTAGGCATTGCCATGCTGAGATTTTCCTTTCTAGGTGTTTAGGTAAAGTGCAAAGTGCAGAGTCTCTTATTAGAGAGCAGATGCCTATTTCAGATGTGGCTGTGGATTTCACTTACTATGTTTGGCATAACAGGCCTCTTCTAGGTCTGAGTTACTCCAACTAGAAAAAAAAATATTCTTAAGAAATCCTGCAGCTATTTGGACTGAAAATTCCCTTCCCTCCAATTAGCAGCTGAGATTTATTTTTCTGTTTAACTAGCTGGATCTTTTGTTCATGAAAATTGGCACTCTGCAGTGGCATGGTGTGTGTCCAGCAGTGAATGTGAACCTACATTGTAATGTTGGGGCAGAGAAACAGTGTGATTTATTATCCAGCTGGGCAACTGGTGAGCTTTGTGAAGCTCAGGCAGCCCCCTGAGGTTCAGGGATGGGTGACCTTGGGCTTCCCTCTCCTCCTGCAGAAGTGAAAGTTGGGGTACAGCCAGGCTGGGGGGTTGTGTCATGGCTGGGGAGGTCTGGAGTGGTCCAAAACCTGTGTGCCCTTGTGGCTCTGGACAAACCCAACTTATATCATGGGTGTTTTATCAGCAAGTGATTTTAATAATGGCATTTTTCTTCTGCAGTATGGGGAATAATGGAGCTGCAATTTTTAATATTTGCAGCGAGCATAGTAACAAGGCTGTGTTTCTCTTCTTTTCCCAATCCAGCCAGCTAAGTGCAGTGCTGTTTCAGCTGGGGCAGAAATCCAGGCTGTGAGTGACAGAATTTGGCAGCTCGGTGTCCCCAGTTGCTGATGGCCAGCGATGGCTGAGCCCCCAAAGCTGTGGGTGAGGGTGCAGAAGGGTGGCTGTGGGTCCAGAGCCCCTGACAGTGCTGGGACTTGTTTTGTCTGAGCAGGGAACCAGAGCAATGCCAGCTCTGCTGGCAAAGCAGCTGGGTGTGAGGTGATGCTCCAGTCAAAGCTTGTGGAGAGCAAAATTCACTCAGACTATTGGGGGTGATCAGCAGCTCTGTTACCCTGGCTAATCACAGTAAAACAACACCTGCCATGGCAGAGGTTGTTCTGCTTTTCATGCCATGTTTCTCAGAGCAGCAGCATGCCTGCAGTAATTCCTAGGTGGTCTCTGTATGTGTGTGGTGATGTCAGCAGCTTGGGGAATTAGCTTTGCTCAAGTTTACGTCTGCTGAGTCATCTGTTTAAAGAAGTTGATTCTTAATTTTCAGAGGATAATAATTTTTCTCCCCTCACACAACAGCTGAGGAGAAAGAGGTGGTTCTGAAGTTTAGCAGGGGCTCCCACAGTAGAGGGTTTCCTTGCAGTCTTTCAACTTACCGCATATTTTAATGGCTGCAATATACAGAAAGCCTCAGTTTCATGGTTCTTCTTGAACCTTGTCCAGCTTCTGCTGTGGAAGTACAATTCAGCAGAAGCCCTTTTAGAATATTTACTTATTTTAGTATCTGAGAGTTCGGCATGTGGTATCCTGGATCTTCAGAAGACTCATAGCAGTGGTGCCTTGGCATTAATGAATGCTTGATATCTCTAGCTGGGTTTTTTTCCCACTGTTTTATTAATTTTCATTGGGTTAAAAGTTAAAGCCCCTCTGCTTTCCTGCTCTTAAAATCCAGTCTTGCTGCTCTTCTCTCCCTCCTCTTGACACCCCTTTGGGAACAAGAAGGAATGGTGTCTCTGGCAAAGAAACAGGTAAGGTTTGGTTGGTAAGTGAAACTGATTTAATTAAATCTCCTTTCAGCCTCATAATGGAGTCATTCAAGAAGGCAGAGGAGTAGGAATGTGGCTTCTGTGTCTTTTTTTTCCTCTCCTTTCTCTTTTCTTTTTCCATCCCTGCAGTCAGTGAAAATAAAATGGCTTTCTAAACAGAATACCCTTTTTTTTGATGGTTTAAAAAATAGGCTATGTTAAAATCTGATTTTTTTTTAGCTCATCTTTGCATTCCTCAAAATGCTAGAGCAACTTGATGAGTGTATAGTATTTGCTCTAGAGACATGCCAGTATAGGAGTGAGGATTCCAGATCTGCCTAACACCACCTGAAACCTCACAAACACTGAGCAACACAAACCTAATCCCCCAGAAGGCTGTTACCCATCCTAATTAGCTCCTGGTCTTGAATGATTAGCTTTGCTTTGCCAGCTTACTTTGGTTTTGTTATCTTGACAATTGATGTCAATACCAGCATTGCTCAGAAAAATTTGGCTTGGAATTTTGTTGAAATGTTTTTTTGTTTTGGGAGCCAAAGTATTTTGCAAGACTCATCAGTTTTGGTTTTTGTTTTTTTTTTTTTTTTAGGGGAAAATGAAAAAGAGTTCTGAACAAACTCAGAGAGAGAGTGTGTGCACGTGAGTGTGCAGATGCATGGTAGGCTGGCAAGGGACTTGCTTCAGATGTGCAAAACTTGGTTCAGCTTCCTGGTCTGCATGGTATAGAGCAATGCAGGCTGAAAACTACTCTCTGACCTTTGAATTGGGTGGAGTGAAAATTCAATCTGTGCTTTCTTACTGCTAGGAGATTGCTCTGACTAATGGTTTGCTTTCCTGAACTGGAAAGCAGGGATTTTTGATTTTCAGGATGAAGTTGTCACAGCGAGATCAGCTGGAAATGCTGGGCAGAAATCCTGGTCCTTCAACAGAAGGGATGAGTCGTGTGAATAAATCTGAGGGAGCTAACACTGGAGAAAGGCAGTTGTTTATGGGATTTACTTCGTGCCAGAGAATGTCTGTATGCCCTGAGATGTGGGTATACTGAGCTGGCTTCCTTTCTAGAAGCAATAAGGCTTCTTTCCAGAGCAGAACAAACCCTGGCTGTCTCTTTGGCTATATTGTTTTGGATATTTGACCTAGCTCTGTGCTGCAGTGCAGCAAGTCTATCCCTGACTCTTGTAGGATTGTGCATCTAGCTGCCTGTTGCTGTATGTCCACCTTCAGAGAGAGAGACTGAGTTCAAGAATGAGTTTCCATGCTGTCATGCTCATGGAAAACGTGACTTCCCACTTAGTTTGCTGCAGTTGTGTTATTTTTTGTAGCCCTGCTGCTGTTGTGTCATTTATTGTAGCCCTGAGAGAGCAGAGAGCTGCTCTGAGCTCCGTGGGCAGTTTGCACAGCCACGGACATGCTATGGCTCTGCTCCATCTGTGTGCTGCTTCTCCTCCCTTCCCTGCACACTGCCTTTGCTGGGCATCCCCTGATGCCAGCAGAATTGTCCCTTCACCTCCTGCCGTCCCATCTCTGTGCCGGAGTGGGCACAGAGCACACACACAGTCAGTGCACAGGTGAGGGGCCAGAGCCATGCAGAACAACTTGTCCTGGTTCAGAACTGAGCAAGGGCAATGATTTACTCAGTGTCTGCACTTTAGAATAGGCTGCTCTCTTATCCACATAACTGCTTCAAAGAGGCAAAATTCCTTGTGTTTAGGTAGATGTCTAACACAGTGTGCTGATGTTGATTTTGCAAGAATTTTGACTCCAGTGTAATCATCTCTGGCAGCATCAGGTTGTTTGTTTGTTTAGAATTGCTGCACATTGGTGATTTTTTCAAAATCTTTTTTCCTTTTTTTCCTCAGCACTTACAAGTCAATGCATATTCTCTGTGCGATCATGTTCCCATACTGTGCAATACAGGGCTTTTCTTTCCTTGGGGAAATGGCCATGACTGTAACCAGAGACTTTAGAAATGCTGTAGAACAGCTGTGCTCAACATGGCAAGGACTTTGTTTACTTCTACATTATTTATTCATGTATTCTTCTTCTTTTTTCCAGCCCCCTTGCCCCCAAGTAATGGTACTTTCTTCTTGATCCTTTAATTTTTTTCTTGAAACTCCTTTGATGGAGAATTCACCCTTTTCTACAAAACGCCACATTCAGGGGGTTTATGATTCATTTGTAGCTGGAATATCTACTGGGGCAGTACAACAGGCTTGGATGCAATAAAATGAATCACCACGATAGGTTCTATGTAAGAGCTGTTTGGTGAATGTACTGATACAACAATGTCAAATGAAACAATTCCTTGCTTTCTTCCTTTGGCCTGAGCAGTTACTGCCCTGAAGAGGAAAGAAATTGATTGGTAATTGCTTAGACATGTTAAAGTATTGAGGATGCATCGTAAGTGCTGCTTGCATTGGGCTCTGGTATTGCAATCTGTGTAGAACAGGCTGTGCTTCATCACTGGCTTTACCAGGTTAAGGTCTACATTGGCAATAAATTTTTTGGGGAAGTGTTCTTGTGGGTGAAATGAATAGGATATTTTTAATAACTTCTCATTAGTGGGTTTATACTGGTACGAGACAGGGCTCCATTTCATCTTATATGTCTTTTCCAGGTCAGTAGCATTTTCAGTGGTCAGTAGCATTTGATACTGCAGAGGAGAGAGAGGAAACCTCACAGCAGATTTGAAAATGGATGGAATTCTTTTTGAAGCAGCTCTGTGAACTGAGTAGCTTCTCTTGAGCCAGCCAGGCTTTCTGAGATTGCAGCATAACAGTGAAATGACAGTGCACCTCTCTGCCCTATTCTCCAGTGTTTAACCTCTTTAGCCAGCACAGTGGTCTGAGCAAATTTCTCCATCACTGATATATAGCTGTAGCTTGCTTTACTCAGAAAGAATTATTAGAAGGTATTTTTTAATTAACTGCACATAATCTGTGTTTCAGTAATGGGAGTTTAACTGAAAACTTAATTTGGCCAAGCTGTGCTTATGCATAGCTTAATATAATAATACACACACACACAAGTGTACTCTCTTGCTTGCACTTCATTCTGTTTCTCATCTTTATCACCAAAGCTCCTGTGTTGCTTATTGGGCTCCAGTTTTGTGACTTGAGACTTCTGAAGCTGGAAACTGCTTAGAAAAAAATATTTTCTTTTTCTCCACGCACACATAAAAACATTAGAGCTGGACAAAGTGTATCTCAAGTTCTTTCGTAACATCTATGAAGAAAATGAGTTCTGACAGCTTCTTTACTCTTCTGGTGGAGGGGATACAGGTGGTCTGGGGCATGGTGTGGTGCTGGTGTGGTCACTGGTGCTACCACATTAAACACATTTGCATCACAAAGCTGCTCCCCTACTTGTGCAGGGTGTTTTCAAACCAAATAAACCACGTGAACCAGGTGATTGAGACTTAAAACATAGTCTGAAAATAGTTTGAAATCATCATTAAGAAGTGATGGAGCAATTTTTGAGGCAATGTGTTGGGTGTTTTCTTTTTCCCTTGGCATGAATGGTGTTGGTAATGCAGATGAGGCTTTGTAGTGACTTCCCAGAAAAATACCCACGGAGAGTCAAGTCTATTCTCTGCTTGTCCAGGTTTTCATTTATTGTTGGCATTGGTTAGGGGATAGGTACAAACCTGATGACAGACTCTGGCCTGCCTCCTTTGTTCTGAGACTACATAAATGCTTTGTTACCTTTTTATATAGTATGTAAGAAGTCTGGTAAGAGATCTGTCTCTTCCCTCTCGTCTCTGCACTGTGGTCTAAACTAACCCTTGAAATAATTTTACATCTTCTTACATGCATGGAAGAGAAATCCCTTTGGACTCATCAAATATGATCACCTTCAGAAAAGCTGCAGGAAGAATGGGCCCTCTATCACTTTACTGAGGAATTATTAAATTCTGCAAAAAAAAAAGTAATTGGAGAGAAAGTGCTGCAGAATTAAGATCCAAAGGAGTTAGCAGTCAGGAAACTAAAAGAATCACAAGCTTTTTTGAAAAGATGGGAAAGTATTTTTTCCTCTCTTCTGAGCCTTTAATAAACCTGCAAGTCATGGTTTTAAGCTTTTTCCTTTTATTTATTTTTTTTTCTCCACAAGCATGAGAACTTGAGTTATCTTTTAAAATAAACAAAACAAAAATCCTGCAACTGAGATCTTTGGATTCTCATGGAGTCTTACAGCTCCAGCAGCTGGAGCTTTAGGAAGAATATGAGGCTCGTAATAATAGTCTCTCCACCCAAAGGGGTTAAAGTTTGGACTTCCTTGGGATTGCACATTTCAGTTAAATGCAGGCTACAGTAATGGGAGCAGGGTCTGGAGCTGAATTCCCATTGCACATGTTTATTTACATGGACAGAAATTCAACTGAGGAAGCACAAAGGAAGTGGGCAGCTTTAGGATGTGTGAATATTGATGACATTTTGAATTTTTGGTTTTTGTTTCCTTCCTTTCTTCTTAGGGGCTCTGCTTTCCCGTCTGTGTTGCACTTCTGATTCATCCTGTTGCCTTTTCCTTTTCCTTGCTTTTAGAAATAGAGGACTTCAGGAACTCCTTAGCTGCTGAACTTAAAGGCTCTTTTCTTTCTCCACCTTCCGCAAACCCAAAATGTTCTTATGATCTTCAGGGAATGGAGGGAGTAGGGTGAGACATGAGGCCGGGTGTGCCCAAGGGTCTGCAGAGCTAATGTGGCTGCAGTGCAGAAGGAAACTGGAGAGTTCCCTTGTTTTCCTTTCGTGTTCTGTGTTTCTGTCTGGGTTTTTAGTCTGTGCCAGGAGCAGCTGCGGAACTGGTTCCAAAATATCTTTTGATGAGCACACTTTTTAAGACAGATTTCCCTTCAGTCTGTAACTCCCAGCCCCTCACCATCCCACCTCCAGCCAAGGACTGGCACCAGACACTTCCATAGGGTGGCTCATCTCTCTTGGACATGTTTTGGAGTAGGAACAGCTGTCATGAGCACAACATGCCTTTGAGTAAGCAATCAATGTTTAGGCCCACCATACCTTGGGCAACAATTTGGTTAATTGTGGAAAAGCAGGACAAAGCTGTTCCCAAGCACAGCATTTGTTCCTTCTTTGCTGGAGTGAGGGACTTCTGGGCATCAAGCTCTGACTTCCTCAGTCCTTCATGAGTGTCAGCGAGAGCTCCTTTCTGTCACAGAGATACAGATCAATGTCTGAGTGACTCATGAGGGCTGACACCAACTCCTGGCTTGGTGGAACTTGGATCTGTGGCAGTGAACTGAATTGGAATTGTGTGATGGAGTTGGTACATGTAATGCTCTGACATGAAGGTGTTTTGAGCAGATCACCAGCAACTTTGCAGTGCTTTGTTTGCCTTCACTTTTTAAATCCAGTAGAGGACTTATTTTGTGTTTACTGAAGTGAGTTCCTTCTTTTTTTCTGATATAGAGGTGCTCTTCCTAAAATTTGCAGAAGCAGCATGCTTGCAATGAATACTCCAAATATTAAAAACTCAGGCCCAACCAAGAAAAGCTTTGTAGATGTCATTGCTGTGGGCAAATATGGTCATTTGCAAGAGTCCCTCTATCCAAACCCTCCTGGTAGTTTGGGACTTTGTATGGTTTTATGCCTTTCATTTTTATTTTGCCATCTACCTTTTTGCTGCTGTGAGTGACAGATGCCTTGCCAAGTCTTTCCATTCCTTGAGGGGAACTAGCTGCATTAAAAAGTGAAAGATAATCTTGTGCATAAAGCTGCTTTTCCTTGTGGGAGAAGAATTTTCCATTTGGATTGTTGTTTTCTATTGTGGGATTTATGTGTTTTGGGTATTTTCATAAGTGTTTCCCCTAGCATGGAAAATGAAAAGTTGCAGTGTTTTGTAGTTCACAATTGGTCCATATTAAACCTTTTAAAAGGGTGTCTCAACTCCTGACTTTTGTACTTTTAATGAATGATAAAAGTCTGTGTGTTGCTACCCATAAATACTACCTGACTAACTTGCTGTGGATTTCTCACCAGTCCCAGCAGGTGTCAGAGCTGTAGATTAATCCAAGGGGAGGCTGATGGCAAACTTGTTAACCCCCTTTGGCACTCTGGATTTTGGGACTTAAAATATTTGGAAATGCCAGCAAATAACTCATAGCTGTGCTCCTGAAGCTGGCCCTGTGCTCTGCCTGTGCTCCTAGCCTTTTCACTTCCCTTATTTCAAAGAGTTGCCAGGAATAGCACATTTTATACCATGCCAAATTTATAAATTCCTCAGATCACTCGGTCTGGAAGGAATGCACTAATGGTGTGGCTGACTGAGTTTTAATCTGGGATGTTTTCAATTTTCAGGCCATGTCAATTTATTTTGATCTGAAAATTACAAGATTGGCTTCAGCTCTCCATTTTATTGCTTCTTTTAATACTTTCTTATTTGCCTTTTTTTTTTTTTTCTTAACAATAAGGTCTTTCCAGCATGCAGACACACCTTCTTTTTCTATCTTTGATAACTGATGAAGAAGCTGTGTGTTTCAGTAGGCTGTTACTCCCCTTGAGATGGTAAGATCAATATGTGTATTCTGGTTGGTTTGAGTTGCAGATGATTTTTATGCCGGCAGCTGTTTATTAAACATCCAACCAGGGCTTATCTCCAGATTGTTAGCAGCTATTCACAAGTGCTGTGTTGTGTGGGAACCAGTTCTAGGGCTTTTACTGTTTTATGGCCCCCTACTCTCTGGAGAATAAGGTAGACTCTAAGCTGAGGGAGTGATGGAGCACCCTGTGGGATTTTTGGTTTTCTTTGACATAAAGTCTGATTTTGGAAATTTCCTTTTAGTTTGTTCAAAGACTTTTACACTAATGCCACAGACACCCGTTACCACTGCTATTTCCTTTTAGTTTGTTCAAAGACTTTTACACTAATGCCACAGACACCCGTTACCACTGCTATATCAACTTTTAATGTTGAGCAAATGCCTGAAATTGGTGTTTTCAGCCTCAAACTGAATGGGAGATAACAATTATCTCAGTGCCTCTCTCAAGTTCCCAGTAAAAAATTTCCATTTCTGGACAAGATTTCAATCATATTGGAATTCTTCGTCCTCTTCTTACAGAGTTGTTGTCTGTGTTAACTTCTTTCATACAAATATGTTTGGGTTTTAATTCCCAGTAGCTGTCTTTTCTTCCTACCTGCTGTGACAAAGCCTCCCTGGCAATGCCATCAGCCATTCACTATCTGGAATTAGGAGAGGATTCTCGAAGGAGCTGTAAGTCAAGGATCTCTACAGAAAGGGGTGTGAATAAACCTTTGGTTCCTGCAGGATATCAGCTGGATTTTTGTGCTGCCTTAGTTTTATCACACATGTAGTTGTTTCACCCTGACCCCACTCTTTCAAAAGGCCCTTTTCCAGCACTCGATATATCCTCATCTCTGTTAAAATTATTTTGTAGAAAGGAGATCTCTTGCTGTTTTTAGCCTTCACAGACTCCTGACTAGATGTTGATGTAGAGGCTGCCTGCTGGGTGCCAACTCAGCCTTCTCTCTGGCTGGTGGAGAGAGACAAGCCCTGCTTTGTTCAGTCCTGCTCCAAAGCTCCCCACCAGCACGGTGGGCAGATGGCAGGAACACAAGCCCTGTGTGAGTGAAACCACCCTGCTTGCTGGGAGAAGATGGAGGCATGGAGAGCCCGTGGCCTGAGGACCAAATTCAGATTATTTTCCCTTCTAACAGCATATCCTGGTTTTGTAATGATTCTGGTGGTGAGACCACTATAATAGGTGAGCAAAACAATGTTGCCCGTGCTTTTGTCCTGCAGAAATTGCCTGTTTATAGTAATGGAAGATTTAGTAGAGCACACTGTGACCTTGGACTTTGGGTAATTATATCAGTGCCTCCATGGCGCCTGTTAAATCATTTCTGTGCTGCTTGAGCTCTGTGGATGGACTCATTCCTTATGTCTGCATCAGATGACAATACAAGGGAAGGAACACACCACTGGCAGCAGGGCAGGACAGCCAGGACATTTGGAAAAACTCTTCAGCTTTGTGCTCATCTCAGAGTTGTCCATCTGCCAGTTTGTACCCTTTGGGAGCTGGGGGAGGTTTCCATGGCATTTTTCTCCCTGGAGAAGTCTTGGATGACTTGTTGTTGTATATTGGTTTTGTATATAACCACATAAACGTTGCGGCAGTGGTATAAGAAGCCTCTTTTTTCAGAGATTCAGGCCAATCCCTCACCTCTGGAGGCTGGGAGCATGTGTGTCTCAAGCAAAGACTAAATTCCTTGAGTGCTTGCTGGAGCACTCCTGAAAATCAGCATCACTCTACTGACAGCGTTAAAGCAATGCCAGTATTAAAGTTTGCATGCTAGAAAAAAAAGGCCAGTCAGATTTTGTGTGCCAGGGCTGCTTTATCACCCCTCTGGGGACAGGCTGCTGCCCTTCTAGACTAAGAAATGGCAGTAGAAGGGTTTCTATATCCCAGGACCTTAAACTTCTGGTGCCTAAGTCACCATCTGCTCCCCCAGGGCTGATTCCTTGCCATCCAGAAGCAGGATGATTTGGTTAACACTGTACTGATACTGCTGTACAAACAATTGTTTGGACTGTGTAATTTTTTTCTAGATACAAAAGATGAAACTGGATCAAGGCCACAGGGCTAACAAATCCTAAGTCAATTACTTTCTCTGTTGAGCCACCGTATTTAGTATTTTTTTTTCTCCTTAACTAAGTTAAATGAGGGTAAAATCAAACAGGAAAAGATGCTGTTGTAATTTATTGTCTTTTTTAAGACAAGCGTGGAATAGTCTAATCCCACTCTTCTCATGCTCAGGAAAAAAGAAAGCAGAGCAGAAAGGGTTGGGTCAAGTCAGCAGAATTGTTTTACTTCATCTATTGTGTGTGCTCCTCTGTATGGAACTTCATGCTGTATTACAGCAATTTACACTGTGACAGAAAGCGTTCAGAAGCCCTGTTTTGAGTAAATGTTTAACTTTTGATAAATGCTGCATTGTTCTAGCCAGACAGCAGCACAAACCTGTCACCTTTTGGTGCCTTTCCAGCCTGCACACCTTGTTCCTCTGCCATGCTTTGGTTAAACTTGAATCAAATCAAGGTACATCAGGTACTCCTCTGAAAGACAGACACTGGATTCAGCCAACACTCCTGATTGTCAGGTCCATCTCTGGCGTAAGATTTTAATTACCCATGGAGGAAATAACCTGTCTGTTACACATCTCTTCTTGCTGGTTGTGCTGGACAACAAGTCTGTTTTTCTGGGACTAGCTCTTTGTCAGTAAATCTGGGATGAGTAGAGACACCATCATACTGTTTTCTCTTCTGTCCAGAGGAGGCCAGAAGCTGGATTGTCTGGGTGATACTGCTCACTGAAAATAGCTCTGGTGCTCAGAGGCTGAGCTGGGCTTGTGCAGAATTGGGAGCATCCCTGAAGATGTGGGGGAGAGCTCTGATCGAGTAGATCAGCAGAGCTGCGTTGTAGTTGAGATGGGGAAAGCCAGGATGCTTCAGAGACCATAAAATAGAACTGCTATTTCAGGAAAGGGAGAATGTTTGGTCTAGTCAGTGGTTGCCTCTAAAAATTCTTCAAATATCATTGGAGTCAAAAACAGGACAGGCTATATGCATATTTACCAAAAGGAGAAAATGAACCACCAGGCATCTTTGCCTTTCAGAACATTTCACTGTAAGTGAAAAACATTGTGATTCTCCGTGTCTGTCAAAATTTCCCATGACAAAACTTGATTGGAATAAGCAACAATGAGCCCAAAAGTACATCTAGACCTGGAAGCAAATGTGTGGGGTAGCTCTAACACAGAGGTTTCTGCTGTCTTCTTTTCCCTTCTGCTGCCAGGCTGTTGCTTCCTATTTTCTGGAAGGAGATTGAGGAACAAAGCACATTCATGAGCAGAAGCCATAGGAACTGCCCAGAGCAAACAGCTCGATTGTGAGGCACCAAAATGAGTAGTCATAAAAAGGGACAAGTCTATGCTTTAAGCCAGAGCTATGTGGTATGAGCAAGCAATGCCCTTGAGTAGAGAAAAAACTGTATTCTTGACTGAACACCCTGTACTCATGGCAGAATTGAGCTCTTCTGAAAACAGGGATTAGATGTGCTGAACATGACAGTAAAGATCAGAACCTTTACCATATTCACCCACTACAAGCAAGTAATGTAGGGAAAATAATTATGGAATTCCCAGAAAAACCAAATCTTAGTGACTTAAGGATTTATTTTTTTTTTTTTTTTCTTCAAGCTGATGAAACAGTGCTTCAAGGTGATCGGTTTCTTTCAAGGTACTAAGTGTGGTTTTTGTAAAATTACAAATTTCATCAGGATCAAAAGAGTTTTTAAACAACACTGCAGAGTTTTCTAGAGGAGTTTTACCTTTTGGTCAAGAAATTAAAGCAAGCACAACACTTCACAGCTTGCTTTTTCCTGGGAATTTGGTGGTGAATAGTCCATGTTAGGAATCCAGACCTTATGCTTCTGCAGCAGTGTAAACACCACTGGAACAGGGCACTCTTTTTAAGTTGAGACATTTTTATTTTTGGCTTTTCTTCCTCCTGAAAGCAAGGCTGTGTAAGCATCAGTAACATGCATATGATTACAGTCTAATGACAAATTTCTCATGCTCCTTGCTGTTCTGGAGTCAGAGCTTGGATGGAGGAGTAGATTCATCCAGCTGTTGCATCACCAGCACGTGGCTACTGCAGTTTTGAGTGCACAGTCTGAAAGCATTCTGCATCTAAATTTGTGTAGTGATTTGCAAAGGCCTTGAGGTACTGGAAGCTTTCTTCTTAATGTAATTAATCATTATATTGTTTAGAATTCTAATTGATGGCTCTCTCTTTCTTAGTGTGTTGTGTTCTTTCTACGCTTCATATTTGCACCACCCATCCTGAGATCCTTACTCCTTTTTCTGAAATATTAGTGTATTAGCACATTATCCACTGCAGAACTGCTCTTTTCTTTAGAAGCAAAAGATGATCACCAGATGATGATGATTCTTCTCAATATAAAGTTGCATTAATGCTCTACAATGTAAACAAACTATATCTTAAAATACTTTCTGGGACCATCTGGTAACCTGGACAGTAGGGAAGGAGATGATCTCTTCATGAAAACCTCAAAAACAGCCATTCAGGCCCAGAGGAATTGTATACCTGCAACAAAGTGTTTCAATAGGAAAAAAGGTATTATATGTTGAAGCTGAAAGTAATAAACTCGTGTTTATTTTCTAGTCCAGATCAGTATTGGTCTGGCCATAGTCCTTGTTTTCCTGACCGGGCTGGATCACAGGGACCAGCTTTGACTGGTTGGGAATTCCCAGCAAGTCAACCTCCTCAGTCCCGTGCTCAGTTAATGAAAGCCCCTCCTTGTTTTGTTGTGGGAGCGCACCCATGGATGTGTAAGGAGGAGGGTGTATGTGTGAAAGAGCTGGGGCTCAAATCTGGGGAAAGACATTCCCTGGAGCCTGGGATGTGCTGCCAGACCTGCAGGTCTTCCCCCTCACTGCAAATGCCAGATGTGACTCTTAGATCTTGTATTTTTTAACATAATGATGTACCTGGTACAGGAGTCTGTTTCTGAAAGTTGCCTTTATTCTTCTTAAAAGTATTGATGTTTTTAATGTTTTTATCATATTTCACTGTCTGAGAGCTGTGTACTGCTCTAGTGTACAAGCTAGGAAACGTTTTTTGGGGAAGCGGGACTGGACCTTTAATAATTTTTCTAGCTGAAAGAGCAACAGTGAAACTGCAGCCTGGCCTTGCATACGTGGTTTCTGCAATTAAGGGCTGCAGCTGCTCTACTTTTTTTGTCTCTGTGACGCAAATCAAAGTGCAGCAATGGTATTGCCTGGGGGAAGAGAGAAAGCTACTTGCTCGTTTCCCCGAGCTGATAACTAAGCAGTGATGACAAGCAACTGGGGCAAAGGAAAGTTGAAAAGCAGAATCTGAATATTATAAAAGACTGGAGAAACACAGGTGCCTCTTCCTCAGCACAGAAGGGAAATAGAACTGTGTGAATGTCAGAAGAAATTATCAGCTACCTGAGGCAAGAGATGTTGGGCTGTAAAGTTTCTGTCACTCAAAGGGATATTCTGGCAAGTAAGCAAGTTTGGGTCGGTGTGCTATCAAATATGGTACAGTCAGCCCCACTTTAAATGGGATTAATTTTCACCTGGTGACTTCAACAATAATAACCTCGATTCTCTCACTTTCTCATATGAGTCCACTTTCCACATGTGTTTTGATGTCTCCCTGAATGGTGAGATCTGGAGCTAAAATGAGATTATGCCTTCATTTAGGCATCAAAGGTGCTAAACAGTGAATGCAGGCTTCTACCAGGTGAGCTAGAGAAGGCCTTTCTGCTGCCTGAATCAAGGCTTGCACATGCCACTTAAATGAGCTGTATTATGGCAAGTGTTGTGGTTTTTTTTTTAAAACTCCAGCTTTATTTTTTCAGCCAAGGTAGAAATAGATTTCAGAATTGAATAATTACCATCATGCTAACTAGTTTACAGCACTTGACTTCAAATAAGGAAATAGTTTAAAAATACATTTATATGTTTGCTACTACCAACAATTTACTACAATTTTTATTGGACGTAAATAGGCTTGGTGACTTCTTGACTGGAAACTGGATTTATGTCTTGGTTATCATGGCTGGAAGCTAAGGATGTGCAAGTGCTTTATAGTGGCATCTTTTTAGCAAGATGCACAAAAGTGCTCCAGAGCTTTTCAGTCACCTGGAGGTTATTGGGTAGCCCACAAATGACCCACCCATGCTTGTAGTCACTTTTCAGTCCTGAAGCATTTTAAGTTTTTATCTGTGGGGCCCCTTCTCTGTAAATGCAATTTCCTCAGGCTGATGCACTGAACGCTGCAGTTCCTCATTTTGTTAGGTGTTGGCTCAGCTTAATGTACAGTATAATACAAGCATATTTTCACAGGTCTTGTCTTCTAATGTAATTTTTATATTATAGGTATCTATATTAGGGTGATAAGGGAACATTGCTTTCCTTTTGATCCAGTTGTAACCATAATGGAAAGTGAAGTTAAGATTGGAGTTCTGGCTTTTTTTAGGACTCACTTCATGAGGAGAAGGTAGAGCTTCAAATTCTGGTGTATCCTGAATATTTATTAATGATTAATATTTGTTTCCCATCATTCTGCTGTCTTCAAATTAGTAAGGTAATGAATGCTGACTAACTTTATTATGTCAAATCAATATTAATATTGATCTAGTAGTAATAAACTAATAACTCCTGCTGTAAAATGCTTTAATATGAACTTCAAGAGGAATATTAAAAAGTATTAGTCATTCCTTAAAGCTGATTCATATACTAGAGAGTTTCATAGAAATAAAAACCTAGATGGGAGGCATGCAGTGCTAGCCTGATTTCAATAAATTTTAATTTTTTTCCTGCTGTTTATACGTATGATAATTGGATGCTAAAGACTTTCAACAGAGTCTGATGCTGACTCTCTTTCTTTATTACTTCCTGTTCTTGAACTGGGTTCATCTCTGCCACAGACAGATTATTTAGCAGAAAATTCCTTGCCACTATTTGTAGAATTTTCCAAGGCTTTCCAATTCATCAGCAGACAATTTGTGGTTGTCTTTTTTCGTACTTGGCATTGTAAAGTGTGACTGAATGTGAAGTTGTGGAAGGACACACGTGTGCTTTCCATTTCTCCATGGGGAGAAGGCTGTCCCTGTGTCAGCTACAGCTCCACAGTGAGATGACCACCTGCAGCTTTAAACTTCATCTCTGATGCTCTAGGGCTGTACAAATAATGGGCTGCTGTTAGAATCTGCCACTTGTCTTGAGTGACATCTCTTTTATAAAAAAACCCTTTTTGAGCTGGTAACCTACCTATTTTTCAAAGATAAGACCTTGCCTTATAAGTAATTTGGAATGCTACTCCAGAGTATTTTCTGATGCAAAAATAAGCCCTTGAACAAACCAGGATTTGTCCACTGGTTGTGAAAATGCTTGAATTACCCCCAGGCTGTAACACTGTAATCTGGTCCCCTGGGTCACTTACTGGACAAGGTGAGCTCAGATTTGTAGGAGAAACATTCCCATGCTTACAGTTCAGGCTTGCTTTAAACAAAGACAATTTAAATGTATTACAAAATCTGTGCTAATTTTATGGGGTTTTAAATAAATTCCAGTGGTCTACAAATGGAAATGCTCCTTCCCTTCCCTCTCCCCCCTCTCACTTCCTCCTCCTCTGAGAGAATGGTACCCCTAAATAAGAAGTATAGCAAAATAATTCCTTAACTTCCCAAGGAAAGGAAGAGCCCTCTTGTGACTTTCGGCAGCACAGAAATCTGTGTTGATTAGGCAGGGAATGTGGCTGGCTACTACTTTGTGATACAGCAGTCAGACAACACTAGAAAACTGCTGAGCATCAGCTGCTCATGAGATGCCATCCTCTGGTGGAGAGGACCACAGCTGGAAAGAAAAATGTTGTGGAAGCTATCACTGCAGCCTCCCCTTACCTGGGATGTGTTTTCATCACCAAGGGTGTGGCTGTGCCTGGCAGTGCCAAGTGCAGTGGGAATTTGGGACAGTCTTTACTGCTTGCAGCAAAAGCAGTTGTTCCTAGTCCTGGCTGTGATATTCTCAGTTTGGATATTCAAACAGCTGCATCAGCCAGCACAAATGAATACTTGGGTGCTTGTATCTTATGCAGTATTTTTCCTGTATCACCCATTTCAATAGTCAGCAGCTCTTCAGGTTCAGTTTAAGAGAAGCAGGGAGGATTTGAATC
This sequence comes from Catharus ustulatus, assembly GCF_009819885.2. Classification (NCBI taxonomy): domain Eukaryota; kingdom Metazoa; phylum Chordata; class Aves; order Passeriformes; family Turdidae; genus Catharus; species Catharus ustulatus. The sequence goes on along the minus strand of NC_046224.1, from coordinate 72,436,275 downwards.
CTAAAATGCCCTATTTTCTAAATATGTATGTTTTCAAAGCAACTTTTAATTTTCTCTGTTTTTATGTGAACTTTTAATTTTCTCTGTTTTTATGTGAACTTCAGCTAAACTTGTTTTTAATTACTTTCAATATTTGGTATTTAGCTTCCAGATTTTTTTGTTTGTTTGTTTGCTTTTCCTTCTTGGATAAGCTCGTGGACAAGAACTTAAGGTTCCACTCCATTCTTTTTATTAAATGTTAAAATACTGCAACAGAAGTAACTAGAGTTATCTTTTATTCCTATATGTGCTATTTGACACTAAAAACAGCATTCTTGGCCCTTCAGCCTCTCTAAGAAAATGACTTGGTGGACTGATTGTGGAATAATTTATGAATTTTTACCTGCCTATGGGAGATTGGGTCTTGGGGTAGCTGGAAAGAAAAAGGCAGGAATCCTAAATACTCCATTCTTTTTAAATTATTAATATATTACATCTTGCGTAAGCATTTCAACTGGAATGCTTATTCTTTTTTTCTTTTTTTTTCTATTTTTTTCTTTTTTTTTTTTTTCCTAGTGACAGCTCTTTATTGGCCTAAGGGGATTTTTAAAATGCTGTTATTGTGTTCTCTATTGGTATTAACCTAGTTCTGTTTTGTCCTTACAAACCAATATAAAAATAGCCAGCTGTGTTCAGAAAGTAGATCTTGGGAACCCTTCTTCACTTGCTTTGCACAGGTCTGGTGCCTTTAGAAGGCCTAAAGGCACAGGGCCAATGGGTCTGGATATGCAGGGACACCTGGTCTTGGTAGGAGAGATTGCTCTGGCTTAGGGGAGATGTTTAATGCATCTTTCAAGCAGTTCTGGACATGTGTCATTTTCCCATGCCGGTCACACCAGTATTTGTACATAGCTGAAAGGAAATTGGGCTTGATAAGTTAAAGATGAAGGTAAACAAGAAATACAAGCCAGAATCTAACATTTCTTCACATTTCTTCTGTGCAGCAGCAAAAATATTCATATCTGACTTGAATGTCTCTAATAAACTCAAAATAAGTGATGTAGTAGATTTATTAAGCTCAAAATAAGATGTAAAAGGAACAATGGTGCAGAAAATGTGATGCAATGTATTTCTCCTCCCACCCCACAAATGTGTTGATTTAAAATGCATCCATAGAACTATACAGCTTGTTTGCAGCTCCTCATGATTACCAAATGAGCTCTGCATAGGAGCAGACAACGGTAATCAGACAGTCAATTATTTACTGGTTCTTCTGCTTACATTTGCATCTGTTTTCATTTACATTATTACAAGGAGTTTAAGAGGATTTGCAAGGCATGTAGGCAAAATGAGAGGTAAGAATTTCATTTGGCTCTCACTTTTCATTGTCTCCAAGGAGGTTCTTTTTAATGTGTGCTCCCAGATGTGCATTTGAATGTGGGGACAGAGAGAGGCAGGCACACTGAATTTCCTCTGCTGATTCCCACCTCACCCAGTGCAGAACAGAACAGGAAAAGCTCTGGAGGCACTGACAGTTTTATTGACTGTCCCTTTTGCAGTGACATGCCAGCCCCTTTGAAATGATGCTTAGCAGGAGTGAGTGAATGCACATGGCTTTTGTGAGACAATGATAAATTGGTGGAGAGTTGGTGGCTTCAGAAGTTACGTGTTCCCCATCAGTGCCCCAGGGCCATTTGTGTTCTGTGTCGGGGGGTGCAACTGAATACCACGTGTCACGAAGAGTGATGTCCTCCTCCTCCTAATGGGCATGGCAGACACCACACACTTGGAAATTTCCGTGCCTGCCTCCGAGATAAACAGGGACAGGGCCAGCTAATTGTGTGTGTTGTTAAACACCAGAGCAGCTCAATGGAAAAGTGGGCCCTGGCAATTAATGACAGCCATTAAAGGACTGTACAGAACCAAAAGGCATTTTTTTCCTAACATGGGGTTTGGAGGTAAAAAATTAAGTGGATTCTTGTCCAGACCTGTTGGTGCTTCACTGTTAGGAGAGGACTTAGGAACATTTGGCATGGCATAGTTTAAGTGTACCAAATGATAGTTTAGGCACTTGTTTGCAGGAATATACATGAGACTCTGAAATACCCTCTTAACTGAGACTGAGAAACTGAATTCTTAAAACTGTATAATCATAACAATGTCTAGAATTCACTCCTGGGAAGAGGGCAGGTTGCAATGTATATACTGAAAAGATAAGGGGTGCATTGTGGCAATGAGTAAGCAAAGTGCTCTGGAACAAAGCTTTGGGGGAAGCACATGTTGTTGTATGTCCAGGGTGGAGTTTATTGCTGAGGTACGCTCCAGATCAGGTGAATTTTGGAATTCATTATTCTCTGGATTGACAACAAATTTAAGTGCTTCTGCCTGCATTTTTACAGTCATTTTCCTTTGCTCCCAGTCTCATTTAGCACAATAGATTTAGTGGAGTTTGAGGTAAGCAGAGCTGTTCCATGTGTTATTTCAGATGCTGGATGTCCTGGGAAGGTCTGTGGCTAATGGTTGGATGACCAGCATTGTAAATCACAAGAAAATGGCAGCCATGCAAAGAATGAAACATAATGGTTATGGATGCATTTCATCTTCTTGTGCTAGTCAGAAAAAACCTATCCTACAGGAACTGCTAAGATCATGGCTCTGTTCTTTAATGTTTTTAGAAGCACCAAAATTGCACTGTGGCATCATCCAGTGATGCTCATCCTTCCACTGAAATGCATTGCTAAATAAAAGGGTATGTGAGGGTTTATGGAGCAGAGGATACATAGGATTCATTGTTTAACCAGAGAAACCAAGGGCTGGGAAGGCAGGACATCCTCTGGGTAAATGGAGGAAACAGACACCAGATGAGAAAAGAGGTGATCATTTCTAACTGTGTCAAATGCCCAAAAGCTCACACTACATTCTCTTATGTGTTTGTTTGTCTGTGCTAACCCATTTAGGATTTTTAAGGCATATTGGACATGCAGGAAAGGGGTTCCCATGTTCCATACCTACCTCTGATGAAAGCTTGAGCAAATGATCACAAAGGAGTAGGTATGGCCAAAAATGCCCATATATTAGAGAAACTAAACCTAGAACCTTAAAGAATCAGAAAGATTTGAACAGTGTTATAAATGAAAATTTTTGGTTAAACTTTACTTTTTTGGAACAGTGTTTTTCTTCGTATGTGAACTTGCTGCTTAGTGAACTTCATTTTCAGAGTATCCCAAATATAATTTGATATGGTAAAATCTGAGTTCGCTTCTTTTGGTGCTGCTTAGAAATCTGACCTTCAAATTTTATCTTTGTTTTTTTCTTAAAGAAAATGACAGTAATTTCACGAATACAAGCCGCACTGTTTTGACCAAAATTTTGCTCCCATACCAGAAATGCGGCTAATATTCAGGTGCGGCCAATATGTGAATAATTTTCTGACATTTTCAACCCTGGGAGTGCAAACCAAGTCAGTGCGAACTGCAAAGTCAAGCTCCTGCCAGTAAAACCCTGCAGTTACGCGGTTGTTACAAATTGGTTACTCTGTTGTGCGGCGGGTGGAGCTGCTCCGTGCAGGCAGCACAGGGGGTGGGGAAGGCAGGGGCAGCTCCCTCAAGCTGGCCCCGCAGCTCTGGGGAAGCAGGGGCAGCTCTCTCCTGCTGGCCCCGCGGCTCGGGGGAAGCAGGGGCAGCTCTCTCCTGCTGGCCCCGCGGCTCGGGGGAGGCAGGGGCAGCTCTCTCCTGCTGGCCCCACAGCTCGGAGGAGGCAGGGGCTTTCTCCTGCTTGGCCCCACAGCTTGGGGGGCTCCTGTCCCCGCGTGCCGCCGCCGCAGGAGCAGGCAGGCTACATCCCCGGCTCCCATCACCGCCGCAGGTGCTGGTGGGCTCTGTGCCCCCCCGCCACCGCGGGGCAGCGCCAGGCCAGGGTGACCGAGCCCAGCGGTGGCGGTGGCCGGCCCCGAGTGGTCCTGCCAAGTGGCAGCCCCGAGCTGGGCCACCCAGCCCTGTCGGCAGCCCCAAGCCGAGCCAGTAAACCCCGCCCTGCCGCGGTTCTGTTACTATTTGGCAACTTTGTTGCACGCGGGTCCTCGCTGCGAACGACAGAGCAGCTTATACTCGGGTGCGGCTTATTTATGGACAAAAACCAAAATGTTTGCCAACACTCGGCGATGCAGCTTATACTCAGTGCGGCTTGTATTCGTGAATTTACTGTAATTTGTTTTATACTAGCTGATTGATTACTATATATTCATGCTTTGTGCTGTTTCTGTTGGTTACTTACCTTTCAAAGCATGTTTGTTCAAAGAAACTTCCTCAGCCCTCCGGTGATGGGGATTTCATCCTCCCACCGCAGCTGATGGAAACAAAGGGAGGTGTTAAAGGGCTGGTCAGGGCTCTGCAGTGGGGCAGGGCTGCAGTTTGGGATGGGAGAGAGGGGCATTTCCCACAGACTGCTTTTAGTCATCAGGCCAATGATAGTGAGCTGGGGAATGAGACACTAAAATCAAGTGTGTGCCTGGTAGATTGGTTTTGGTTTTGTTTTTCCTCTCTGCCAGTATCAATGAGTGCTTTTACATTGCTAGTCTGTTGCTTCTTAGTTCCTGGCTCAGTTTTAGGGAGCTGAAGTGCCATTTGTAGGGCCAGACAGCTCTGAGCTCATGACTGTCCCCGAGGAGAAGAGGCAGAAGAGGCAGTGATGTGCCAAAGCCAATGGAGAATACACCCCTCATCCTCCCTGGCTGGTGAGAAACCAAGTTTTTGCATTGTGTAATGAATTTGTGTGTTTATAAAGTCAGAGGCTGGTACTGAAGTTGACATAAAGCACAATCCTTGTCTCTTCTAGGGAGTGTGGCAGCTTACTCACAAACCTTCAGGCTTAAACTGGGAGAAAAAAAAAAAAAAGATATAGCGATCCCTGAATTCTCTTCCTCCAGTTATTCTCAACATTTCATAGCAGACGATGCTTCAGGTTGAAAATACTTTAGTCTGAAAGATACATTGCCTGATTTTAATTAGGGTTTTTTGGGGGGGAGAATGATTCAGTCTAATCTTGCTTTGTGCAATAAATGGCTTTCCATGTAATGGGTGCAGTGAATACTCCAAGGCACACATCTGCTAAAGGATGCCTTTGCAAGTCAGGCTAATTTGTTGGATAATTGGCAGATTTGGGATTGCAATCTCTTTTCAATACAGGAGATCACTTAAGTTAGACAATAATCCTCTCTATTTTTTTTCCAAGCCTTAGGTTTGGGGTTTTTTTTCCATCTCTGTTTTAATCACCTTACTCCTAATTTTTCCTTCTTTCTAGGCATACTTTGGTTTCTCTTTCTTCATAAACAGTTACCAAACATGATTACAGGGAGTTTGATTGTAGTAGAGCTTGTGTATGGCATTGACACTGTTGTGAACTCAGAAACTACATTATGTGAAATTACAGGATTATGTAGGCTACTCTGGCTTCAAAACCAAAACCAGCTCTTCTGGATTCTAAAATCCACATAAAAATGGCAATTTTTGGAATAGCTGTTGCAGAAATGCTTAGCTGGTAGTTTCAATACTTGCTGCAAAGGTTCTTGCTGCAGAGGTAGGAGGGGAGTCTGCTGCTCTGTCTGGGTGCTGTGCCTGCATGTCTGTGTTAATTGTGTGCACAAGGGCACAGAGACTCAGTATGTCGCAGACATTGTGACATTATTGCATTCTCTAATATAAATGTCAAACGCTAAGCCCTCCCTCTTTTTTTTTCTTTTTTTTTTCTTTGATAAACGTGACTCAAACTGCTCTAATAACTTTAAGGCTAAACCTGTGCCACCATTTTTCAGAAATTAGGGATGGAGATTTATTTTCTTCTTTAGTAACTTTTGCAATCTCTTGTAGTTTTTAAGCTACAACATGCCTGTATTTAACACAGCCTGTTTCACTCCACTAACCAGTCTTTAACTGTGTTATCAAAGCCACCTTTTGGTGACTGGGAGTTGTACTAGAAGGCTTGGTTGGTACAGCTGGAAAGTGAGACCCCAATAAGTGCTTTCTTAACATTTTTTTCAAGCCTTATTTTCAAAGTGGGTAGGTATGAGGAGTTCCACTTTGAGGATAAGGAAACTGAGAGGGGAAATAAGTTACACTTGAGTGTATGTAAATGTTTTTGCTCAAAATGGAAACTGGGTCTTGCAGCTCTCTACAATGCTATGACCACTGTGGCAAAGAGCCTTCACATATAAATTTACCTGTGTTTTTCATATATGCATAAAATAAGTGAAATGCTTCCTCTGGAGATGTGTTTAACTAGACAAAACTGTGGGTATGGAGAAATAGGATTAACAGTGAAGTGAACTGACCACTTCCCACCTTTACTTTTGCAAATCCAGAGTAGCCTTTGGGATGTTCTTTTTGCCCTGGTACAGTTTGTGCCCTGCCAGTGGTGCAGCACAGTTTTCAGAAACATCTCCTGGAGGAGACACCACTGAGGATACCTCTTCACTCTTACTGGTGCTCTTGTAAAATATCTGAGGGAAAAGACTTTTGTATGAAATGTGGATGTACTGTTGGGCAAATTGATCCTTTTCTGGCTTATTGAAAGAGCTATGGATGGAGAAAACCTGGAGACTTCTTGCGAACTTTTCTTTCTGATCTCTCGTGACCTGTTTCTAAAAGCAGAGCTAATTAGAATAAATTTTTGATCAGGTGTTTTCTCATTCCTGGTCACTTTAAGAAGAACAAGTTGAAACCTTTGTAGGTTTCAACTTTCTTAGGAGTTATTTTGAAGGTTTTTTCCATTGTACTTGTATTTTTTCCCCCCTTTTTTCTATAATAAAGTTTGAATTTGGAAGAGTGTGCGAATTGGAAGTAGCAGAGTTAGCAGTCCCTTTTTCTGGCTTTCTAAAATAGTGCAAGGCACTGAGTCACTTCTTGCTACTAATAAGTTGCGTCATTTTGCCAGGATCAGAATGTTCCAGTCTCAAAGCAAATAGTTTGAAAAGTGCAAAACCAGTTGTTACCATATATGTGTGTGTGTGCTCATAGACACAGACACTGCCCTTCTCTCCCTCTAACATCTCTGCTTTTCCAGAGGTGATGATTAATTCTTCTGTGTGTGGGGCAGTGAATTAATAATCACTGCTTCTTAATAATCAGCTAATTAATCGCTTCTAATAATCAGCTTCAGCAAGGGATGAGATAAAAAGATTTATAGGCCTTTATTTATAAATGAGGAAAAGCATGTGGAGATGCCATGGGGAAAAAAAAAGAAAAAAAGGTGGAGAGAATGCTAATCTTGTCAGATTAACTTCTTTTTGTGGTTTTATTTTGCATGTTTGATGTGTGATTTGTTATATCCAGTGGTGAAGTGCTTTCTGTCCTGTGTATGTTGCTGTTGCAATGCTCTAAGGTAAATTCCACAAAAAGCCAGGTGTGTTCCTGCTCCTGGCTGTCAGCAGATATTTGCTATGCTGAGCATTTGATGTGTTGATTTGAAAACTTTATCAAACAGGAATGAAAGGCACCATTTTTATGCTGATTATTTTGTGTCTGTTTATCTTCGTGCTTTGCAAGCAAACCTGGGCCATTTTGCCATCAGGATAAGTCAATGTTTGTGCTTTAATGGCTTCACTGGTAGAAAATTTCCCTCAGATGACAAAAACTGTCTAAAGGGGGAAACCAGTGGAGAGGTGTGTGTGCAGGCACCCGTGAGCAGAGAGGTCAGGAGGGGCTGCCTAAGGCAACAAAGCCTTGGAGATTTCCCAGAGTAGCTCTGGTTTATTCTAAATAATCACACTCAGCCCCTGGCGGGGGACTGTGAGTGCCAGTACACTCAATCTCTTCAGAAAGGAATTGAATATTCCTGGGTCTCATTGCACTAGAGCAGTCAGACCCCAAGACCTGAGTGGCTGGCTGGGATGCTGAGATGATTGCTAAGAGCAAATAAAAGACTTTTTGTGAATTTGTCGTTTCAAATAATCTTAACAGATGGGTTGTGATTATTAATGAATAGCAGGAAAGACTCCAATAGCTATTATCATTACGATAATGCTGAGAGAGTCTGAATGCTGGAAAATCAATGGAGTGACAGTAGCAGAGAATATTGGTGGTGGCTGTGGAGGACAGAAGCTGAGCAGGAGGGCAGAGGCTGACATTTGTGAGATTATTAAAGCCATGTACTGCAGCAATCATTTTAGTCTTTATGCTCACGAGTTTTTAGCTGCTGTTGGTTTTACTTTCTACTTAGGCTATTTTTAGAAATACCCTAAAAATAAAAAAACGTGACTTGTGTAGCAAGGGTGTCTAATGACCTGATCCTTTAAAAAAATAGACTAAAAGCTGGATTTCAAAGGAAGGTAAGGTGATTATCAGTACAGACATTCAGTATGAAAGGGAAGAGAATCTTCCCCCACTCCATAACATTCCATAAGGTAAAAATAGCAAACAGAGGATTTAAAACCCCCTCAGTTTAGACAGAGACTGACTCTATATGGTGAAGTTCTATGGCCACAAAGTGTGTGACAGCAGCAAAGAAGTGATGCTTTATTTCAGCATCCTTGTTCTCTCTCTTGGTGTTTGTCTAACACTCACACAAGCTGTCTGCACAAAGCTCATAAGGAACAATCCCCCCATTTTTTTTCCAGCCCAGAATGGACTACCAGCACCTACAAACTGTGCATGGAAAAGTAATTTGCTTGTGTGGATCAAGGTAGATTGACAGGTAGATTCAGGTTAGATCTACAATGCATATTTTACATGATTGTTTGATCAGGAGTGTTTGCCTGCTGCCTTAGCTGGAAAAAATTGTGTGGGAAATTTCAAAATGCAAAAAGTTTTATATGAAAGAAATACAGCTGCACTCTTTCAGCCAAATGTGAGTTATTTGTGACAGCTGCCTGAATGAGCCATGTCATCTCCAAATTATAAAAGGAGAGAAAGAAACCTTCATGTTCATATCGAACTGTATATACCTGTTAATATCAAACATTGTTTTCATTTGTCTTGTGGGTTTCTTTGTTTGTGGTTTGCTTTATTTTGCTATAGGGGTTTTCTCCTGGTGGATTTTTCAAGCTTTTCCTTGGCTATTGTCACTTAAAACTTGACTTTAGCATGTAAACAGATATTTCCCCATTGTTAGCTTTTAGTAGGCATCCAGACTTCTAGAGGAAAACATGAAATACCAGATTTGTGTTAGGTCACAGCTCATCATGCTTTAATTGGTTCCATGAGATATAAAGAACTTAAATCATGCTTTGCATTATCTAATAATACAGAAATGTTTAGAAGTTATCTTTAGCTATTTAAATTATCTGAAAATAGATTAAAAATATGCATAATTTGTGTGCATCATGGTGTCTTGCTAGTGAGTTTTGGTCATGAGTGTCTTTATATGGCAGAAAGCATTCAATTTCTGGTGACAATCACAGAGTATTTGTTTTTAGCTGAGTTTATTCCGGTCACAAAATTCCTTTTTTTTTTTTTTTTGTTCCTTGTACAAATATGTGTTTTGCCCTGACCTCTAAAACTTTGAGCCTGCTAGAGACAAATTCTTCACTGTATATAGAAAGGTGAAAGGAACTGATTTCCTACAAGTTATAGGAAGTTATTTATTGTACAGCTGGCTTAAATTGAAACTTCTCATCTCATCCCATCCCCCCTGAAGTTTTCCTGCGAGAGCACATTTTCCATGGCTCCATTATTGTTTGAACATCAGGATATTGCATAAGCCTCTCCTGGGGAAAATAGAATATACAGAAGCAGAGGATGCCCACCCACAAGCTGCTAAATGCAGCTTCACATATAGTGTCAATAATGAAAAACATCAGAAGGAAAAAAATGTGTGGGCATTTGAATGATAAGTAGTGAGTATTTAATAGTCACATGCAGGTTCTCATACTGTTTCTGCAGTGACTATCTGCAGGATATGGGTGTAGCTCCTAACCTCTCTGTTCTTCTCTCCCCTGACTTGGAATAGAGCTCTCCTTTTTCCTCTTGGTAAAGTGCAATGGGCAGGAGAGAAGAAGATAAAGAAGTACAACACAGGGTTTGCAGTTTTGTTGAGGGTTTTTTGGGTTTTTTAAAATTTCTTTGCCAATAGAATATCAGTCATTAAAGAAAAATGTAAATAAACAGTCTAAGGTGTTAGCTTGTGCAAGTTACAGAGTTCACTTTGGAGCAGTAGCTTTGGTGGCAGTATTATATGACAGGCTTCATCCTAGACAAGGAAAGGTTAACCCCAGTAATTTTATATAACTGCTACTGAGGAGGAGCATCCCTGGATCACCCAGCATGCCTGTCAAAATAATTCAGAGTTTTGAGCAGTGTACAAATTGAAAAAATCCAGTTCAGTGTTGTGGTTGAAGTCAGTGAGTCAGTAGCCCAGCTGATTCCAGTGGGAAGACAAGTACCTTAGGGTTCTTCTGAATCCAGGATTGAATTTGTGAAGGCTTTTACAGATTGCTTGTGCTTGATTTCCCTTCTCTGCTTGGAAAACCATCATCGCTGGGTTGGATGGAGCAATGCTTCCAGAACCTGTATTAGTGCAGCAAGTATGCAGGACAGGAGAGAAGGTTGTGGCTTCTGTCTGTGTGTGGCCAGAGCAGTGGAGAACATAAAAATGGTTTTTGCATGTAGACATGCACTGAATCCCTCAGAGAGGAAATAAACAGTCAGTGTCTGTTTGCAACATTTATCTTATCGTATCTATTGGAGACTGCCCACTGACAAATTGGGGGAAGACTGTATCTTCTTTTTGGAAGGTATCTCCCCTTAAGAGAATGTCTGACTGTGAGGCAGAAAGAGGAGTAGCCCTGATGGGTACTATCTGCTGCTATAAATCATTTACTTGAGATAAAATTTTGATAAGCATTATAGAGAAATGACCTCACTGTTTTATTAGTTCAGTTAATGTGAGCTGTCACTCTGTGTTTATTGCCTCTGTAGTTAAAGTTTATGGAAGTTCCTCAAAGGGATGCCCTTGAATCTGGGCCTTAATGACTTCTCTCTCTACTGAAATTACAACTCTAATTGGAGCAGCTTGGATGAATTTCATTTTTATGCATGAATAATTGTATACAACCTTCATGTATCAGAACTCAGATGTACAGACCTACAGTGTTAAAAGCCAAGAACCTCCAGGCCAATGACACATCTTGGAGCTTGGAGAGGGATTTGAAAATCATGCTAATAAATGTTCTGCATTTATTAGGAAAAGGTTTTTACCCAGAAAGTGGATGGGCATTGGACAGGATGCCCAGGGAAGTGGTCACAGCCCCAAGCCTGACAGATTCTGGAAGCATTGGGACTCTCTCAGGCATGTGATGGGATTCTGGGGTGTCCTGTGCAGGGACTGGAGCTAGGCTTCAGCGATCCTTAGTGGTCCCTTCCAACTTAGAATATTTTGTGTTTCTATGATTTCATATAAATAAAAGCACCTATTAAAAAAACACCCCAAATCTTTATGGTTTGTGAGTTTCAAGCTCTCTTCCCACAAGTCACTCCCAGGTATAATTAGTGCATTTGCTCTGATTTGCTTTATTTTCTCCTCCAAGTGTAAGGGAAGATCTTGATATAGTTCTGAGATGGCCACTGATGAGTATTCTAGAGAGAGAACCTCAGCTATTATGAAACTTTTTTTGACTTGCAAGCACTGAAAGCCGAATTAATTAAGAAATGTTCAACTTGAGCTCAAATTGCATTTCAGGACCAAAAAGATGCAGACCTGAGTTTCATGGGTGGATGTTCAAAGAACGGAGAACATCTTGATGAGTGTGATTTGCATTCACTCCATGCAAAATAGAAGATGCCTCATTTCAAATGGCAACAGGTCAAGAAATTGAGGGTTTTAAATCAAATTGCATCCTGATCTATTCTGACTAAAAGATTCTTAAAATGTGAGGGAAGCCTAAAAAATCTGAAGTAAATTAAAGATCTGCCATTAAGAAACCACCACAAAAGAATTGTGAGCACTGACATTTCTGTCCTCAGGCACTGCTGGAATTTTTGAAGGTGCAGAGCCTATGGCAGTGTCTGAAGGTCATACACAAGTGCCTGTATGCTGTGCTTCTGGAGATTATGGAGTGTCAGCTGGCACAGCTCCATTCCCAATCTGCTCTAAGGAGGTTTGCTTGGAATACTGTGGTTCAGGCCCTGCTTACTTTTATTCGGGATTTTGTTAAAATTGCCACTGCAAAAAAAAAAAATTCTAACAGATTCTCCTCATATTTCTGCAGAGGTATTTAAATTTTCTGTGAAGGAGGGACTCAAAAAATTGCTAATTTGACTTGCCATATTGCCTTTATTTTGTGTTGTTTTTAATTTTTTTTTTTAATGTGACTGCTTTGATGGCAAGCTGTGTGGGCCACACCAGGTCTTTATCTCTGCCAAGCACATGGTGTACACCTTGTATGCTAGTGAAAATCATTAACTTGAATATATTGTAAAACAGGTTATCTTCCACACAAATAGGTGAGCAGTCAGAGGGATGGAAACACTGCAAGAGTGTGTTAAGTAGGTGGGTGATAATCCTTTTTATCAACATGGTTGGGTAAAACACTGGATACTTTGACCTTAAATCAGCTGAGCCCTTAAGAGCTCTCGATTGTGTTGAAGTGTTGAGCCCAGCAGTAAAAAGGGAAGCCTGCAGTTATTTCAAGTGAGGTTTGTTTGCTGGCTGACATTTCAGCACCTGTTAGCATGGATTTGTGGGATGTCACTTCTTGGGAAGAGCCCACGGAGGGGAAATTGCAGCCTCAGCTCCTGGCTCTGTTTTGCTTTCTGACATTGGCCTGTTTTGCATATCCTAAAAGGACTTCTTGCTTTGTTTTCGTGTTTTCACTTGAGTGAATCAGTTCTGGAAGTAGTAAAGCAATTTGGTTGTTGCAGACAGGGACACATTTCTGGTTGTGCTCCTGTGGAATTCCACAAATGGTGAAGTTGAGCCAGATGTTTTCTAGCATGTCCTTCTGGTAGGTCAGGGGGTCTACCCATGTGCTCAATTTGTACCAAAGTTACTCATTCCCAGATGCTTTCCTAAAAGCAGTCCTGTTATGTCACCTCATATGTGCCTGTGTCAGCGCAGTTAAAAACACAAGAGCTTGAACAATTAGGCTTTGCCACTTTTGCTCCCTTGAAAAATACATTATTTTGCCATAATGGGTATTGGTTGGCCTGTTGAAAAAACCCCAAACCAAACAACTTAGATTTTTATGGTGACTTGTCTGTTGGCTTGTTGTGACAGTATATGATTTATAGTACTGTGCATAGAAACTAAGAAAAATCAAGTGTGGGGTTTCTTACTCTAGAAATAATTGGACTGAGAAATAAGCAAAGCGCTGGAAATTTAATGGGAGACAAAGGAACAAATACAGTAGGCTACAGTGAAAAACCTTCTTCCTGTTTTCATAATTTTAGTATTTGTTCAGTAATGGAAACATGATGTGGGTAAGTTTCCCAGAAAATCTCCAATTTCCTCACAGACTTTCTGTGAGGTAACTCAGAGACTTGTCAAAATCTGACCTATTTTCACTCTGCTGTTTACATGTAGTCCTAGGCTGCTTCTCACTAAAAGAAGTTGTTTGGCTTTGAAACCTGATGAAATAAAAAAAAAAAAAAATAGTAAAGTTGGACTTGGTAATTTTGTTGCTTGAGTAAAGTAAACCTGTCATGAACAGCATGATGTCTGGTTTGGTTTTGTCGGTATATAAACCAGATATACGAAACAACTAAATTCTATTGCCTCTTTTTCAATAAAGGACTCTAGCCAACCAAAGAATTTAATGATGTAAAAGAAGGAAAAATTACTTAGTGTGGGGTAGCTCCTCATGGCTTGGTGACAGCAATTAGTAATATGGGGGAAAGTACAAAGTGTCCTAATTCTAAAGCTGCAGTTTTGTAAGAGAAGACAGAGACACTCAGTGAAAAAGGGGAGACAGGACTCAAACACTCGGTGAGCAATTGGTGATTTGTCCAAGTTTTCTCCTCAGGAGCCATTTGGGTTCTTTCCACGGCCATGAGCTGGCACTCTTGGCTCTGACTGCCCCAAACATTTTCCAACATGCTGGACACAGCCCATGGCTGGGTGCAGAGCTGGCACCTCCAGCTGGGATCCTGCACCCCAGCCTCACGACAGCTCCCACTCAGAAACACAGGCAAACCAAAGGGGAAAAAGCAGTGAAGAACAGGTTTTGTTGCTATTGGAAGCTTCTGAGGTTGGGTGTTTGACTCCTTTGCTCAGGTCCGTGCTCCTCCATTTGGTTGTAAGGAGTTGATGTTGGTTACATTAATGGATATAGGATTAGGTAAATTGGTAAATTAGATAAATTAGGTAATTTGGCTGTAAAATTGGTCTGGTGTTTATTACAACTACATATTGGGGAGCTGGACAAGATGTGCTCCCGAGTTCCCTTCCTGTGATTCTGTGAGCTGTATTTGAAGCTACAGAACCTTTGCAAGCATTAAGACAGTCTTTTGATGGCTGCTGAAAGGGTAAATAATGCTGCTTATTGGCATGGTCATTATGGTGAAGCATTAGAAAGCTGTGTCCCTTCTCAGGTAGTACCTCCACACTGAGTGTCACTCCTTTGTGACTGGCTAGTTCTGTCCCAATAGGTCACTGGTGGATCCCTTCTTTCCAGAGCTTAGACCTCCCCACTACTAGTGTCAGCTTATCCTGCCAAGAGAACATGCTTCTCTTGCTTAGAAGAGAGGGAAATGTGTTGCAGGTGTGTGTCAGAACAATTCCTTCTAAAAACTAGGCAGCTTCTCATTTTATTGCAAACCAGACGTTCTCTAGGAAAGGTATGCTGAGGGTGTGTCTGCCAGGGTGTGCTGGGAGTCCCTGGGGAATGCAGAGAAGGAAATAAAGAATGAAAACAGAAAAGGTTCTGGTTGTTTTGATGACAACTGAAATGGTCATCAAAGGTTTTTCTTTTCCATGACTGAAATACATACAAGGGCTGTCATATAAACATGTGATGGGAGGGAGTCTGTGAGCTACAGCTGTTAGATCCCCAGACTCAAAAACGCAAAACTAAAAAGGCAGAACTCATAATTGATTTTGCATGTACTGTCTTCTTTTTTTTTTTCCTTTTTTTTTCTCTGTTTTTTGGGAATGGAAGGCAGGGCTGAAATAGCTCCTGTAGCTCTTTGTATGGAGGTTAAAAGTGTTTGAGTGGGTCCCTGAGCTCTCCTGTGCTTGCCAGTGATTTTTCAGAACGTTATGGAAATGGCAGAGACAGCTCACTAGGATTTTTACTTGTGTGAATGAAGGTTTAAATGAAGAGCAGGGATAAGAGAGAGAGATGCTTGTTATGATGACAGTTACTTTTCACAAATGGACTCCAGTGATGTCTTGTAATAAATTGAAGGAGCTCTTCCTCTCAGTTTTGATCCTCTTGATGATCACACAATACAAGGGGAATATAACAGGAAAAACACCTGAGAGATTACGGCAGGATGTATGGACACTAAACTGTCCTACACTGTGATTTCCTGGGAATGATGGGTTATCCTTTCCTTCCTTCTTGCACTTCATCTGAACTGAAGTGACAGGTGGGGATCTGCACTGTGCTCTGCAAACTCTTGAGAGCCATTCCGTGACTTGCCCAGGCTGCTGGTCTGGTCTCACCTCTCTTGTGCTGGTGTCTCTGGCTCACGTGCCTGTGCCAGTGTGCAGCCGCAGGAGAGCATGGAAAATAGGTGTTTCTCAAAGAAAAGCTGAAAAAAACCCCACTGTAATGCTAAGTATCTTGTGAGATGACTGGAAGCAGTTGAACACAAATTTTAAATTGGTTTGATAGCCTCCTCATAAACCATGGATTTGAATATTTTTGCTTCCTGTCAGACAACTGAAGATGTGGCAAACTAAATATACAAGAGAACAAATTGGCTAAGACTGAGATTTGATCATTATAAATTTAATTATTTTTTCTTTGTACCACAAGGATGTTAGTCCTTTTGTTTGGGTGCTGGCGTTTTTTTGGTCTGTTGGGGTTTTTTGAAATCTGTCCATGTAAATAAGAATTCCTGCAGTACATGAAGTATTTCATCTCTTTACTGGACTAATTTTTCCTCTGCCTATAGATATAAATAGCATAATGACATCTTGCTCTCTGGGCTTCGTGCATCATTCATACAGTACATCTCCTTTCTAGGTCACAAAGCTTTCCCACATACGCTTTTTTCTTAAAGACTCTGACAATGCTCAAGAACAAAGGATTTTTGCATCTGAAAGGAATGCCTCATTGCAGGATGGCAGTGGGGTACAAAATAATGAAAATATATAGTTGATTCAGAATTGTAAGATATCCTGATTTCAGTAAAAAGATGCTTACTTTTAGGAGTGACTCACAGACCATGGTGACTTTGAAGGGGCTGTTCAATTTTATTTGTGCTGTGGTTGTTCTTGGGAAGTTTTATTGATGGGTGTGGTAGATATTACACAAGACCAGTGAGTATATGGTAGAGTTGTCTTCAAAGTGAATTTTCGTGGGGAAATCATGATATTAGCTTTTATTTTATACACTCAGAACACAAGTATGCTCATATGACTCCAGTGTAGCTGAGGGGATTTTTTGGTAGCTGAGAGTGGGGTGGCTGATGGGTACCTAATAGTTTTGTCCTAGTGGGTCTCCTCACTCCCTAAGAAAGATCTGTGCTTTCCAGCCTTCCTGTGCACTGCCTGCTCCAGCACCCAGCACAAACAGGTTTCCAGGAGGCTGTTGGCATTTCTCCAACAAGAGATTAAATCCCTCCAAGGCTTCTTTTTGTGAGGACTTCATTATGAAGTTGTTTCAGCAAGAATGCTTTTTTCTTGTATTTCCCATTGACATCTGATTCTTCTTAGAGCAGGGTTGAACTGGATGACCTCTGGAGGTCCCTGAGAATCAAAATTAGTCTGTGGCTTTTGTATAGGCAAACTGGAGATGCCCGAGTAGGGTGGGAGCACTGGGTGCATCTTAAACCTTCAGTATAAAGAACTGTGATGCTAAAGTCTATGATCCAAAACTAAAAGCTGGAAATTTTACTCAGTCATGTCATCCACATCTTTTAGGAAGGTAAACAGGACCTGGTTTTGAGCAGTGAGTTAGTCCAGGCAGTTCTGCTGAACAGAGATGGCAGTGGTGCTGAGATTTCAAAGGCCTCAGTTTTGCATGACAAGTGTTGCTTTGAGTAATGTGGTGCCACTTTAGGACATGATCTAGACACTGTTTCCATCACAGGAGATTTTCCTGTGCCACAGTACATTTGAAAAATGGTTTATAGCTTGGTAAGTACTTGTAACCTTGTAATCTTTTTTAAAAAGTTGACTCTCACTTTCCCAGATGAGACAGTTTTAGCTATCAGCATTTTTAATGGTTGATTTTATTTTTTTTTAACCACCACCTCCATGCTGGCTGCAGAGTAAAATAATTTAACTGTGGTTTCTAAACAGATGTACTTGGAAGAAAACCTGGCCAGAAATAGCTCATCAAAAGACAATTACCATTTTGTTACACATTTATTATGTAGCATCCTCTTTCTTTTCTTACCCCTTGTTTGTCAGCTGAAAACTTCCTCAGGTTTCCTTTTAGAGGTGTTTCCTTTTGGGCAACAAGCAAAGACAGAGGAGTTGTGTGTGTGCTGTTTCCTTTTTTAGCAGGAAATCAATGGGAATATACATTACCCTATGAAGTGAGCAGCTGTTCTGAAGCAAGGTCCTGACACACAAACATTGGAGTGACGTACAAAGCCTAATAAATGTGCACACACAGACATGTCCATGGGGTTTTTTTCCTTCCCCCCAGGGTCTAGAGGGAAAAACCCCTCCTGTTACCATGGTCACTGTTTATAATGATAGCACTTACCAGAATTTACCACTCTGCCCTTCCTTCAGCTTTTTAGCTCTGCCTTTTAACTTCTGTAAGGGTTTTGCTCCAGAAGGCATCAGCTACAAAGGATTTGGTTTGTATTTTTTCCTAACAACCATGAAAATCAATAACAGAACTTCCCAGTTTTAGTGATGTAGGATCCTAATCTGAGCACACACTTTACTCTGAAAAGGAAACCATTGTGGTAATTTGCTGGCAAATGCTCTAAGGCAATCAGCGAAGTACTCCTATGATTTCTTCTAACCCAAAGGAAACCACAAGCCAGTCTGTCTTGGGTAGTTCCTGTCATTTTTCTCATACCAACAGCTGATGTCTTTTTTTGTCCTTTTTCTGTGATGCTACAACTACTTCACTGGGACGTCCTCAGGCCTGCAATCCAAGCATTCAGGCTGGCTTACGTTTCTGCAGGTACATTTTGGGGTATTGGAAAGTTACCTGATCCTTGGCTTTCCATCTACCTCACTAAACATGCAGGTCAAATTCATTCCTTTTTTTTTTTTTTACTATACTTGCCTTACTTGAAGGCTGGTGGCATTTCCAGAGATTCTCAATCTGCAGCTTGCTTTTTTTTTTATTTTTTAATCTTACCTCTGTGTTTTTAATACTAGTCCTTTCAGCAATACATGGGGTATTGAATACCAAACTTCTTGGGCTTTGCATGACAGCAGTATGATACTGCCTTGTTTAACACAGACATCCAAATATATGACCAGTGGAGATGTCTGGACCTTACTGTTGAATATGAGATGTTTTCCAGATGGATTTGAAGGACTGGGCAATTTTCACATTAAGGGATGATCTGGATGCATTTTGGAGAGTTTGCATGTGCAGGCAATTCTAGCAGTGGTAAAAGATAAGCTATGTATTTTTGTTGATGGAGCTGCACCATGGGGTTGGAACACCTGGGAGATTCAGCCATTACTGTGAATCTGAAAAAAGCAGTTCCTGTCTTGTAGAAATGATGGCTGGTGTCTTCTGTTTCCCCTTGAGTGCCAGCACCAAGGGCTGCCATGTTCAGCTGGGGGCCTTATTTTAATTCCCAAACTTTGCAGGTACCGTGTCTGGAAAGACCCTTCCTGTCAGGAATGCACAAGTGGCTTGGCCTTCCCTCAGTGGCAGTGTTTTTCCTGTCAAATACCCTGGAAGCATGGATTATTTCACTGTTTTCATTCACCTGTGCTGATTTTAAAGGCAACCAAAATGCCATCATCTTCCTCCTTTGGAAGTGCTTGGGCTGCCCATTTTCTCTCTAGAAGAGGGATTTTTCTCCTTACAAACTGTATTTCACAATCACAGAATCTATTTTCCAGGCATTCCAGGATACTCTTGCCTAACTCTTTGAGTGCATTAACAAAATAATGCCGTTTGGAGAGCATCTTAAACAGAGATTCACCTTTACTCATCTATAAATTATTGTGTCCTTGCTGTAATACAAGCAAGCCAGTTTTTCTTGTAAACAAGAATTTATTCATTACTCAATCAAGTTCAAATTCTTTTTCCAAACAATGGGGAAGCTGCATGACTTCCCTTTATTTTGGAGGGTGAAAATAAATTTGAAAGCTGCATGGATTAAAGTGCTGCAGTCAAGGCAAGTGGAATTGACTTGGAAGCAGGTACCACATTTATACAGAATCGTGATACAGAAATGTCAATCTTTTTTTGTAACAAGACTGAGACAGGTATATTTCTTTCCTCAATGAAGATAACTTGCTTCCTTATTCCCCTAGTTGTTTGTGGTAGTTAGACAAAATACCCAGAAACTGAGTTTCTGAAAGTATCAATTTCAAGGTGCTTTAACTGGCTGTGGTTTCATGGTTTATCTTGTTAAGTTCAGGTGGCTGTAGACAGTAATGGTGCTTTCTAACCATTTTTATCCATTTTATACCAGCAGTGCTATCAAATCAGTTGCATACTAAAATGTCAGGAACTGACCCTGCTGAAAATGGGGTTTTGTGGGGTTTTTTATTCGGTTGGGTTTGTTGCAGCTGTTGTTGTTTTTAGTTCGGTTTTGTTGGTTACCCCTCGATTGTTTTAGTTTTTGTCACGAGCCTGAAATGGAATTGGATTTATACACTCTCACAGCAGCACATGTGTTCAATGGGCCATGTTTAGTCCTGGCAGCACAAAGTGTTCAGTGGCTGACCCCTGACTTTCCCTGTGGCCTTTGTATTTAAGGCTTGCTTTCACCTTGGTTTTCATGTAATGCCTAGAAGTTGAGATGAACCTGAAATCCTTTCAAGGAGGTGTTTTTTTCATCAAGGCCATCTCAGCTGCTTCTTTGTGACTCTACAAAGAGTTGGATGTTGGCAGGGTGGGAAGGAGAGCTGACAGACTGCAGTGAGAAGAACTGATCTGAGGGTTAGGAATTCCCTGAGCAAGTGGAGTTTTTCCATGGAAGAAAATACACTTTACTGAGGAACTAGCAGCTGTACTCATCTTTGTTCTTCACCATCCCCAGTCTGTCCTCTCTGGCTCACAGAGAGGCTAATGATTACTGTGGGTGCTCTGCATTCATGAAAACTGGCTTGCTTAACTAGTTATTCTTAAATTTAATATGCTGCAGGTCCAGCTTTGGATGTTTTGAGGTGTACTCTGTTTATGTAACTGAGACTGTAAGCATTCAGAAAATCTCTATAAATAGCGGGTTTAGCACCTGAAGATTTCATGTTTGGACCTCAAGGGGTCCCATTTTTATTTCATCCCACTATTTTTAATTTTTCTTCCATTAGCTTAAGTCCCTTGTTTATCAACAAATATAAAATCCTTTATCCCATAGGTACTGCTTTCCTGTTGAAGTAACATTGCATAAAGTCTAAAGTTTATAGTGTGATAGTGTGATGCCTACTGCTTTTCCCCCATCACACTCAGAGGGATTCTTTTAATTTTTCATGTACTAGGAATTTCAGGCTATTAAAGGTAAAAATGCTACTCCATGGAGTGTTTAAAATCAAAGTAGCAGCATGAGCACAGGACCATTAACAGCATGCAAAGGCATGGTTAGAACCACTGGACTGACTTCTTGGTGAATCAAGCCTGGTATTACTTTTTTTTTTTTTCCCATTTGCCTCTTGTATATACTCCTTGTAGTCATCGTATTTGGTAGAGATTTGCAAAACTCAACGTTGGACTTCCAAAGAAATCTGGAAAGCCTAGAGAGACCCTAGCAAAGGCAGTGTGAATTAAACAATGTGAGATGAGATGGGGTTTTGTCTCCCAGTTGAGTGTCCTAAATAGAGCAGCTGAGTGCTGATGAACTCAAGGCTAATTTGCCATGTCATGACTCAGTTGCTGCCCGGGAACTCGGCTCGATGGCTGCCAGAAACTCTTCTGTTTGTTTCTATTTTAGCAGGGCCCAGCGAGCTCTCTCTGTGTCACTGCTAGATTTAGGAGTGGGTAGCCAATGGCAGATGAATTTTTGTGGGTCCAGCTCACTCGTGGCACAGAGTATTTGAAATTGTTTGGGCTCCTGGGGAGAGCCCTGCACTCCCAGGGAGCAGACTGGTGGCAGGGACACCTCTGCCAAGCCAGAGCAGTGAGTGAAAGGAACTGGAAGCCCAGTGCTCTCCTGTCAGCCCCTTGGCCAGCCCCAGCTCTCACTGGGCTCTTGACACAGTGTCTGCAGAAAGAACTCTATGGCACAAGGAGAATCAACTGGCTGTGCCTGTGTGTCCAGGCATCTCTGCTCCTGGACCTTCTGTCTCACAGGAAGAAAGTGGTTTTTACTTCTCCAGGGCAATTCAAAGAGAGGCTTGCCCCCCAAACATTGGATGTCCCTCAGGCTGTGCTGCATGCTCTTCCATTTCACCAGGGTGGAAAATTTTGCCTGCCATCCCACAGACTTTAAAATCTTCCCAACCTCTGGAATACTGAAATGTAACCCAGATGTGGTTGGACCACGAAGATGAGGGCAGATACAAAACAAGATGCAGAGTTTAGTCTCCCTTTGCCAGCTGCTGAGTAGAGCAGCTTTGTTTTCTGCATTCAGAAAATGCCCCAACATCTATTAGCCACCTCACTTTGACTCCTGCTGCTTTCCCTAACTTAATGGCAATGAAACGAGATATTTTTTAATATTTATTAAAGACTTTTTTTACTTTGATCCTTATCACCCAGATTCTTTTCCATACTTTGCTTAAAGGAATACTATGAATTACCTCAATGTAGGGAAGAGGTCCATTAATTAGTTGTTTACAGTATTTTACTCTTTCATGCCTTCTCAAGATACTAGCTTCAAATGTATAATCTTTGTTCTTATAACAGAAGTTCAATCATGGACCACAGTATTCAGGAAAAAGATAAGAATCTATAACACAATAGTTACAGAATTAATTGATGTGAATTACCGAATATTTTACTTAAAACAATGACACTTGATAACTTGCCTTTGGCAACTGAGGCCAAATATAGAGGAACTGCCTGATTCCTAATTTCAGTATTTTTATTCTTTGAAACAAGATTTACACATCAATTCATTACTAAGTTTTCTTAGTCATGAGCTGATTTACTTTCTATTCTGCTCTTGAAGATATAGCTTAAAGAAATACCCCAAATTCTGCTGGGTTTTTGTATCCTAAATCAACTAGAATATTGTTTTTTGTGATTATTCTAACAAAAAAAGGCCAAGAAATGCAGGTTCCTGCTAGAACCTGTTCCATTTTTTTCTGAATACTGGATTTCAATATTTTATGCTTTATTTGTGGTTTTTTCTGGTTTTTTTTCCTGTCCGAAGGAACGGCACATAATCCCAATGCATTAAAAAATATCAAAAAGTAGTTTGTGCTCTTAAACATCTTTGTGTAGAAATAGATCAGGAAAACATTTGGATAAGTGGGTAGGTCTGTTTTTTGTGAGGATCCAAATCTGTAGCTATTAAGTGACATGCTCAAGTTCATAGGTCACAGCCTGTGTTATGTGAGAAAACAGTATCACATTACACTCTTACGTTCTTCTGGGCATGTGAGGATATTTTTAACAATTCTGTATTAAAACAAATTCAGAAAAAGCACTTTTTATGGTAGTAGAGATCAACAACTTGTTGTTTGACTTTTGACTTACTAGTCTGGTTAAATTACAGTTTCCTAAGAGTCAGAAGTACTGTTCTTTGTTTTATGCCTTTACTATAAAGAGTGGGACAAATTCTACATCTGTGCCTGCTAACTAAGCAATCTTGTAGCAGTTCACCCTTGGGATAAACTAAGAAATAAGAAATATACTTAAGAAATTTCTATTGTAGAGATACAAGGTACTTTGGAAAGGTAAATTCAACTACAGTAATTTCATGATTATAAGATGCACCAATTATAAGCCGCACTTCCGGGTGTCAGCAACTTTTCGTTCTTTGTCCATATATAAGCCGCACCTGATTATAAGCCGCATGTTGCAATACAGAGTGTGATAAAAGGTATCTATTCTATCACCATCTGTTGAGGGTGGGGGCAGTGATCCTTATCTCTGTGGCAGATACTTTGCTAATGGGCCATCCATTAAAACCAGGTGGGGCATTGTTCTTTATCTTTTCACAACCCCTCCTTCCTCCACAGAGTCATTTTCTGCTAATGGCCCATTGAGTCCCACTGTGGGAGTGATAAAATTACTGCATCCCATTGGAAGTTGCTCCAGCCAGGGGGAAGAGCCCAACATTTCTTACCAAGATAAAAACAGAGGTTTTGGGACACTAAGGGAGCCCCTTTCTCCACTGGACTCCAGAGGAAAACTGGATTTCTCCACATCTCCACTGGACCTCCAGAGGGAAACTGCACCTTCTGCAGGAGCACTGCTCCAACTGAATCACATGGGTCACTGCAGGAGGATGCAGCCACCATTTAATCAAACTGCTACCACCACCCTGCCTGACAGGGTGTCAGGTTGTACTCTGACTTTGTCAGGGTTTGGGTTTTGTTTCTTTGTAGTACTGTATTTCTATTTTAATTTCCCTAGAAAAGAACTGTTATTCCTAATTCCCATATCTTTGCCTGAAAGCCCCTTGATTTCAAAATTATAATAATTTGGAGGGAGGGGGTTTATATTCTCCATTTCAAAGAGAAGCTCCTGCCTTTCTCAGCAGACATCTGTCCTCCAAACTAAAACAGCAACTTTTTGTTCTTTGTCCATATATAAGCCGCACCTGATTATAAGCCGCACTTTGGGTTCGGAACAAAATTTTAGTCAAAATGGTGCAGCTTATAATCGTGAAATTACTGTAGTTTTTTTGAAGCACATTTTAAAGTCACTCTGCTTTCTTGTGTTTTATAGTAATTTTTGTCTTAGGGCAGGTATTTAAAAGAAGTTGATTTTCATTCCAGTAAGCAGAAAATGAGTTCGTTCATGTAAGTTTACCACAGTGTTCTTCATTAAGGAGCAAAATTACTCTTTCAATACCAGTTCTTCATTACTCTGCTGGTATGTATATATGTGCTACAGTACAGACAGAATATTGATACCACATCTGTAAATTACTGTATAAGTATCCCCATGTTGTGTTTCTGGTGTCCTTAAAAATGCCAGCAATTGAATGGCATAGATAGAGACAAAGATAAACATGGGATTGAAAGAAGGTGAAACATTTAAATTGTCTATTTATAATTTGATTTTTTATATAGTTACGGGAAGGATTTGGTAACAGCACTGTGCTCCAGGACTGCTTTTTGACACCTTCATTGCCTTGTTACTGACTTTTTATTTAGGCTGTGTGCATGTACTTTTGTCAGAGATGGTTGATATATTATCTCGCTCCTTTGAAGAGTTAAATTAATTTCTAAACTTGGAACCATCCATCTGGGTAACTATTTTGTATTCTGCAAGCATGGGATGCAGAAGGGAGAGAGCAGCTCTTCCTCAGGGCTGCTGCTTTCTGTTCTCTCCCTGACAGGGATTTTGTTGTTTCCTTGCCATCAGGGTTCCTGGAGTGCCCTGCTCACCAGGGGCTGGGACACCCTGCAAGGGCAGCTCCGTGCCTGGCTGTGAAAATGCTCCACTCTGACAGCCACAGCACAACTTTGCCTTTCTCATCCTTGCTAAATAAAAAGGTTTCACCTCCTCCTGGTTTCAGGCAGCCTTAGGCAAATGACTGTTTTTTATTTGTGGTTTTCTGCTGGTTCTGAGTAGGGCTCTCTTCATTGCTGTGTGGTTCTAGCAATCAAATTTCAATTTGTTCTGTTGGCAAATGCGTAAGGCACAAGAGAAATTTTCTGTATGCATGAAGAGAAGTGTGTTGTTTTCCTTTATTTCCTAAACGCTTGGCATGATTTTTCCATATCACCAAACTTGAGTGTTTCCCTATACATTCTGTATGTATATGTTGATTGAGTTCATCTTTTTGGTTGCCATAAATTATGTTTCTGTGTCTTGCACCACTTAGCAATGCCAAACATTTATTTTGGTTTAAGCTCCCTTTGTGCTTAAAAGAGAGGTTACAAAACCCGTTTATGAACCCTGAGGTAGAGAAGGATGATTATCAAAGAAAACATGAAATTTTAGAGGTTGATGAGCCAGTCTTGGATGTCTGTTAGGAAAGGATTGCAGCATATAATAGGTGCTCTTCTCCTGTGTTTTCCACATTCCTACCAGAAAAAAAATGGTATCTTCTGTGAAGTTGTTTGGTCTTAAGTAAAAAATATGTATCTTTATTGCCTGTCTTTTAATTCAGAAATTAATTAATCCTGTTGATTTTAATGGCTGGGACCCCCTCACTGCCCAAATTTGTATTGCTCCATGAAGTCAGGAACTCTGGCAGTAAGGAGGCATTGTAAAAACATTTGTACAATGTGGATCTTTTATTTGAGGATCAATGAAGGTTGATCTTTTTATAGCTGTTCTTGCAAATTTTTCAAACCATATTTTGCAGGATTAGAGGAAGATCGTGAAATGGCTTAGGGAGAATATGCTGGAAGTAAACACCACAACACACTTGGGTTATCCACATTAACAGAAATATTTAACAGATTGAAGAGACCTCAGCATCGTGTAACAGCAGTGATATGTTACATTCCAAGATCCCAAGGCATGTTACAGTCATTAATTAACTGGAAATAATAACTTCCTTTGATGACAAGTAGTGTTTTCTCCTGATGAGGCACAGAGGATTAGATGCCTATCTCAAAGCAAAAACATACTACTGTTAAAAGACACTTTTATAAGTGCCTATTCTTCTCCATTTTCACTCACTTTCATGTAAGGGTGTATATCACATCACCTCATTCTGTGTTTAATTGCTTAACTGCATCCTACTCTTCCTCTGCATTGATGCTAGTGGGGTATTTTTTGCTCAGAGGACAGACATATATGCTACTGGTGTGAATGAAAATGCAGTACAATTTTGTTATTTAAAAAAAAAAAGACCTGAAAGCGGGCACTCTTGTAAGGAGTGAATTTTCCTGGAAAACGCAACTTTTCTCTCACGAGACTAGTGACAAAGTTCTTTTTTAATATGTGTGTATTTTCATTATCATATAATAGCTTTTAGCCTAAAGGAAGGATGTCAGCTCAAGTGGAAGAAGAGAATGTGAAATAAAAAACCCCAACTGATGAAGGTTTTGTTGGGAAGAGAAAGATGATGCTCCTTTCTCCAAGCACACTGTAATGCTGACTTTTGCCCCACATGGCCCTAGGTGTAGCTGTTCTTCCTTTGCAGCTGAAAGGTGAACCAAACAGACAAAATGTTGTGTGTGGAATGCAGCACAGGCTGGTCTCACAGCACTGCACTCCCCATTGCCTGCTCTCAGAGCACAGATGCTTCTGGTGGTTTGCTTATTTTAACAGGCCTTCATGGGCTGCAGAAGGAATGTTCCAGCCGAGGAAAGCCAGGGTAGGAGCACTGTGAATCAGTGGGCCAGATTGATCTGCTACCCAGGGAAAAAAATGAAATGCAGTCTCTAAGTCATTCTGGTTTAGGCTGGATAAAACAGCGGCTGCTCCAGGGGCTGATAAAGTTTGGAGCCCTCTTGGAAAGGCCTGTTTGAAAATTTGTTTTCTTAAATAATGTCGAAATAGTCCCTATGAGCTCCTAGACCCACCCTTCTGTCCAGGGCTGAGCCCGGTGCTGTTATGCAATGCAGCCTTAGAAAACTGCACTCTGCTCTTAGCAGACACCGACCTGTGTGTCAGAGGGCCAGGGCGGGCTTGTTTTTCCTGTCCTTGCAGCTGTTTGTAAACAAATTACTCTGAAAATCCCCTCTTCTGTGGGGGAATGATGTGATTCCAGCTGACTTGTTCATCAGAGTGAAGTGCTACATCCACAAAGTGATCCATCTCACATCACAAGACAGAGGAATGAAATTTGGAAAGCAGGGTTACAAGTCACTGATGTACATATTTAACAAAGACAAGAAGAATCCTACTCCATAAAAGCAAATAAACTTCAGTTCTCCTTGTAGCAATCAGGAATTAATTTAGTTGATTGGAATTTTAGGAGCAGGTTCCAAGTCAGGTCCAAAGCTAAGGTGGTGATCTAAAAGGTTGTTGCAGAAATTATATTGCATTTGCGGATCTTTTCAATGCCATTTGCAATTTATTTAGGTACTGTACCCTTCCTTCTCTAGAGAACTGAGGTGAGTGACCCCTTCCTCACAGAAAGGATGCTCTTTCCTTCATGGAACTTCCCATATTTGATGAAACAAGTTCCAGAGGAGTCTAGTTTGAAAAAGAAGATACAGAGAAACAAATCAAAACTTGCTGTGTGTGAAAGTGGCAGGGGAAATAAAGCTATCTTGTCTTTGGGACTCTAAAATAAAGTGTTTCAGCTTCTGCTCTGGCCCTGGGAGCTCACACTGTAAAATCTTTACATATAGTTTAGAATATAAAGTGGGAGCTTTCGGACCTTGGAAGTTTGATTTGGCTGGGGCTGGATGATTGTGTCTGATGCTTCCAGCATCTCCAGGTTGAGGGAGGGGCAGTGGGATGGCAGCTTTGCAGCCTTACAGTGCTGTTTCACATTTTCACTTGTCCTCATGGATTTGCCTTTACAGAACAAGCCAAGTCTTTACTTCCTTTTTCATCACATCTGGCTCATAACAGCACAGTTCTTTTCAGGAAGAAAAAAATATTTTAAAAGCCTCTTAGGCAGAGAATGGAGAGGGAGAATGAGGGGAGAGAGGCATGAATGCTACAGCAGAAACTAATGACTGGTTCTTTTCCCTCAAAATTCCCAAGAATGTGCGTGGGTCTTCACTCCCAGTTTCTGCAGAACACAGCTGGGGGAAATCAAGTTTGTCTCAGCCTTAGCAAGGCTTTGGTTTGGCAGTGGTGTGGCAGGATGTTCAGGATGGGATTCCCAGGAATGCCAGTGTTTCCAGGTAGCTCCACAGACATTGCTGGGCTCTCCATAGAGGGCTTGTTGCCTTGGGGATCTGGGATTGATTTTTGCCTTGAGGACTTGTTACCCTTCAGGAGTTTTGTTCTTCCTGTGCTCCAGGTGTCTTCCCAGGAGCTTTCTAACTCTTGATCTTTAGTGCTGTCTGTGTCTTCAGCGTTTAAATACTGAGAACAGTATTTGTGTTCCCTTTTTTTTCAGGTCAGTTTTGTATCCATCATTTTTGTGGCTTTCTCTGTAGTCCCCACAGGTGAATCTTCCCCATCATCAATGCCTGCTTTGCCTGTGAGAGTCTAGAACCTTCTGAACCCCCTGAAGGTGTCACAGCTTGTCTTTTCCTTCCCAAAAAACTCAGCTTCCTTTCTCTTTTTCTACCAAGAGATGTTTCTACCCTTCTCCTCGTGCCTCTTGCTGACTATCTGAAGTTTTTCCTGCCTAGAGTTATCTTCCATGCTTATCTTGCCTGGTTTCTGATTCGTCCTTTACCCTGCAGGGGTACTATTAAGGTACGTAATCCATCACCCACTTTTCCCCATAGCAAGTTGCCTTTTAATGATGATGACTGAAAGATGAAGGGTTAAAACTGCTGACAAATAAGTCAAGTGTTTTAGTCAAATAGCAAAAGGTATTATAAGAATGATATGTGTAAAGTTTCTGCATGAGAAGGTTTAAAATGCTCATTTTCTTCGGCCTAAAATCTTTTAAACATCATTTTTTAAAACAATGATAATTCTGGACTGCTAAATACTTACAAGGAGCAGGAGTGAAACAATCCTTTTGGTTTCAGACTTTAAATGATAATCGATTGTGTCTCTTGCATGAAAAAAAATTTTATGTGCAGTTCTGGGTGATTTTCATAATGACATTCATGCTTGATTTTTCTTTTGAGTTCTTGACAATGGGGAATATATGAACACATGAGTCTGGGAGGTTAAAAAAAGGACAGATGAATTTAAATTAAAGGCCAGGACAAAATGCGAGTCAACACCAAAGAGTGAATATTTAACAGCTCTTTTGGATGTTAACCTCGGTTTACAGCCTCAGAAAGAACTGTGCAGCCTCCATGTGTGTTTTGTTTGTGGCTGGGGTCTGCTCTGAAACTGTTGCAATCCTAGACTTTAATGCAAGGAGTTTGGGTCCTTATTCTTGACTCCTAAATTTTAAACCTAAACATGAATTTTCTTCATGAGTCACCAGTCTCGGTTTTCCAGATAATTCTGTCATTTTTGGGCGTCTTTTTTATCCTCCTCTTTGGAGGTACACAGACAACTGGTTCTATTGCATTTTGATGCTTTTTAAGTATTCACAGTGAAATTTGTGTAGAGCTGTGGGTTTTAAATTGGTGTATATATATACAGTAAACATTTTCCTATACATTTTTGATTGATTCCTTGAAGTATTTAAAATCTGTTTTGAAATAAAAGCCTCCATTACTAAATGATGGGTGATAAGGCAAAGACAGCTGAAAGGCATAAATTTGCTAAAGACTGCACTGGTTTCAGCTGAAATTGTTATGCTGATGTGGGAGAGCAGACATATATCTGAGAGATGAAGTATTCTAGAACAGTTTTTTGATGTAATAAGCGGTTTTGCAAAACTCTGCTGCTTTGAAGGGGAAAGAACTGTGCTATCGAATAATGGCGAGAACAACCTATTTATCCTATCCTGGTTTCTTGCTGAAGTTGATTTCTGAAGTGTTCCTAGATTCTTCTGCATTGGAAAATTTTTCCATCCCTTTACATTATGAAGAATAGATCACTTTGAAGGTTCCGTGAAAAAAAAAAAATTTGATGACTAGACTTGTTCTGGCATTTCCTTATTCAGTCATTTAAAAGCATTGCTCCACTTTTGCATGACTGTGATCTTGATGCAACCTCTTTGCAAATTCAGCTCTCTGCTCATGTTTCAGAATTCCTGTTAACTTGGTTTTCTATAACATAGAGAAATATTTGGTTTAAGATGCACCTACCTACTTTTATCTTCGGTAATGCATTGGCTCAGTTTGACCTGAGACTCCAGGTGTTGTGAGAGGTTGTAACTAAGGATGTGTTATTTCTTTTGTGCTTTCTGGAGATAAACCTTTTCTCTTAAATCAATAGGAACAACAGCAGCTATAATAAAGCTGTTGGATGGCCCATCTGAACCTTGCCTTTTGCACTCCTGTGTAATTCTAGCACTGGATGCAGAGCAGAGACAGAGCTGAGCAAACAAATCGCTGTGACTCCTCTTCCTACAAAAGCCTGATGCTGTGTGTCCACAAGCACTGAAATTTGTGGTTGTGCAGATATGACTCTTGCAATGCTGAGAGTTAATCATGAATTGCTATATACCTGCTCATTTGATCTCTGTCTGCTTGGCTACGTTAAAAAAAACAAAAAAAAATGTTGAGTAGATAAGAATATTTCTGGGACTTATTTAAATTAGCAAGTACAGTAATTTCTCGAATACAAGCCGCACTGAGTATAAGCCGCATCGCCCGGTGTTGGCAAACATTTCGTTCTTTGTCCATAAATAAGCCGCACCTGAGTATAAGCCGCTCTGTCGTTCGCAGCGAGGACCCATGTGCAACGAAGTTGCCAAATAGTAACAGAATCACGGCAGGGGTTTACTGGCTTGGCTCGGGCCATGAGGGCTTGGGGCTGCCGACAGGGCTGGGTGGCCCAGCTCAACGCTGGCGCTCGGCGGGGCTGCTCGGGGCCGGCCACCGCCACCGCTGGGCTCGCTCGCCCCGGCCCAGCGCTGCCCCGCAGCGGCAGGGGGTGCACAGAGCCCGCCGGCACCCGCGGCGGCAGTGGGAGGCGGGGATGGAGCCTGCCTGCTCCAGTGGCGGTGGCATGCAGGGACGAGAGCCCCCCGAGCTGTGGGGCCAGCAGCACGGAGCCCCTGCATCCCCCTGGGCCACGGAGCCAAGCAGGAGAGAGCCCCTGCCTTCCCCCAGCCACAGGGCCAAGCAGGAGAGAGCTGCCCCGCCTTCCCCACCCCCTGTGCTGCCTGCACAGAGCAGCTCCACCCGCCGCACAACAGAGTAACCAATTTGTAACAACCGCGTAAATGCAGAGTTTTACTGGCAGGATGCTCGACTTTGCAGTTTGCACTGACTTGGTTTGCACTTCTGGGGTTGAAAATGTCAGAAAATTATTCACATATTGGCTGATCCTGAGTATAAGCCGCATTTCCGGTGTGGGAGCAAAATTTTGGTCAAAACGGTGCGGTTTGTATTCGTGAAATTACTGTACTCTGCTTACTGTCATTACATACAGTAATTTCACAATTACAAGCCGCACCGATTATAAGCCGCACTTCTGGGATGTCGGCAACGCTTCATTTTTCCTTCATATATAAGCCGCACCGGATTGTAAGCCGCACTTTCATTCGCAGTGTGGATCCGCGTGCAACTTTCCCAAAGTTCCCAATTAGTAACAGAATCGCGGGAACGCGGGGTTTACTGGCTCGGGACATGCGGGCTCGGCTCGGCTCCCCCTCCCCGGCGTGGAGCTGCCCTGGCCCGGCACGGCTCCCCCCTCCCCCACTGTGGCGCTGCCCCAGCCCAGCTCCCCCCTCCCCCGCTACGGAGCTGCCCTGGCCCAGCTTGGCTCCCGCCTCTCCTGCCAGCCCCGCTTCCCCACTGCCGCCGGGGGCAGCCCTGGCCCTGCTCGGGGCAGAGTGAGCTCGGCTTGGCTTGAGGCTGCTGTGTGCTTGCGTTTCCAGTTGGCAAATTTCTGAACTATTTTTCATAAATAAGCCGCTCCAGAAAACAAGCCGCACTTCCAGGTTTGGACCAAAATTTTAGTCAAAATGGTGCGGTTTATAAGCGTGAAATTACTGTACCTTTCCCCCAGCCCTTCTCCCCTACCCCTTACAGCATGCAGCAATAAGTGATACGTGACTAAAGAATAATTACAGTTACAGTAATTTCATGACTATAAGGCGCACGCTTTTGACTAAAATTTTCCCCAAAACCCGGATGTGCGCCTTATAGTCCAGTGCGCCTTATCTGATGGACTAAGTTCAGAAATTTGCCTACCTGGAAGTGAGAGCTGCGAGCCGCAGGGGGAGCCGGCAGGGCCACGGCTGCAAGGTGGAGGCGGGCCGGAGCAGCGGCGGGCACGCCCCGGCCACGTGGAGACGGGACGGCCCCTCCAGAGGCAGAGCCCAGCCCCATGCAGGGGGGATGGCCCCTCTACAGGCACGCCCCTGCCCTGTGGAGGGGGCACGAAGGGGCGGTGGCCATAGCCCGGCCCCAGAGAGGCAGCATGGAGCAGCGGCGGGCATGCCCCGGCCCTGCCGGGTACAGGCAGGCCTGGGGGCCTGCGGCACCGCCCCTGCTGGGTACAGGCGAGCCCAGGGGCCAATGGCTGCCAGGTTGAGGCGGGGCCTCGGCCAGCAACTGTGCAGGGGGAGCTGGGGGCGGAGCCTCGCTGCAAAAAAAAAGTGCACCGTATAGTCCAGTGCGCCTTATATGATCTACAAAGTTGCGAATTTTGCTGACTCCCTGGGGGTGCGCCTTATAGTCCAGTGTGCCTTATGGTGGTGAAATTACTGTAAGTCACAGTGGTCGAAGATAAAACCTTTAAGTGAATGCTGAATCTCATTGCTGTTCATGTTAAAAGTGGTGTAGGGGGTGTTTCTTTTGTGTTTCTTTCGCTTTTTTTTTTTTTTTTTTTAAACAAACCACTTATCTTTCTTTTGTCTGAAACTTTGGATCTTGACATGAGCAAGACATCTTTTGTAGAGGAAAATCAACATGAAGTTGTAGATGGACTAAACCTGTTTAAATGTAGCGGCAGCAGTTGGAAAAGGCTGAATAATATTAAAATGTTCCATCTAGTGTTTGGATTGTTGTTATCATTTGCTTTCCAGAGTTTCTTTTAATTTGATTCCTTTCCCATTTCCTTTGTTTGAAATATTCAGCAAGTGTTTGCATTTTTCGATTTCTTTAGATTTTACTGCTGCAACTGTGGAATTTATTTTGGCCTTTTAGATATGAATGACCTGATATTTTCTCTGTTCTTGTAAGGTATCCCATTACTCAACCTCTGTGGAGCAAAACATCTTTGAATGTGTCCTGTTCACCACCAAGGGTAATGGGAAAAGACTGCTACATCACTTTCTTTCATTTTGTGAGTTCTTTTGAAATTTAATTTGAAAGAAAAAATACAGTAATTTCACGACCATAAGGCGCACCGGACTATAAGGCGCACCTCTGGGAGTCGGCAAATTTCGCAACTTTGTACATTATATAAGGTGCACCGGACTATGAGGCGCACTTTTTTTTTTTTGCAGTGAGGATCCACCCCCAGCTCCCTCTGCGCGGTTGCTGGCCGAGGCCCTGCCTCAAGCCGGCGGCTATGGGCCCCTGGGCCCGCCTGTACTTGACGGGGCCAGGGCATGCCTGCCACTGCTCAGCACCGCCTCCCCGGGGCTGGGCTATGCCCGCCACCACTCTGTGCCGCCTCCCCGGGGCCAGGCTATGCCTGCCGCTACTCGACGCCGCCTCCCCTGGGCCGGGGCATGCCTGCCGGGGTGTCATAGGCCCCCGGGCCTACCTGTACCCAGCAGCCATGGGGCCCCAGGGCCGCCTGTACCCGGCAAGAGGGGCGCCGCGGGCCCCCAGGCCCCCCTGCACCCGGCAGCCACAGCTCCCCGGCCCCACCTCCACCCGTCAGCTGCGGCCCCACGGCCCCACATCCACCTGGCAGCCATGGCCCTGCCAGCTCCCCCTGCGGCTCACGGCTCACACTTCTGGGTTGGCAAATTTCCGAACTTTTGCCCATATATAAGATGCACCGGACTATAAGGCACACTTCCGGGTTTGGGCAAAAATTTTAGTCAAAAGGGTGCGCCTTATAGTCATGAAATTACTGTACAGATTGGAAAGGTTTCCTACATGCCATAAGGGACCCTTTGTCTCAAGAGGTTAACAGGTTTATGGCAATGTCTGCTGCTTACAAAATGTGCAGAGCCCAGGGACCAAATATTTAAGGTTTCTGCCATACTTTCCATACCTGGTGGCTTGGAGTAAACCGAAGGCTACAGTTTAATTCATTGGCGTGAGTTTTATTAATTCAAACCTAATTTGTAAAAATTTACTGTTCTTAGCAAGGTTGGCTGTCTAAAGTATTTAATAACCTAGATATTTTCTGGAAGGCAAGTTTCTATTAATCTGTAATGGTGTCCAGTGTAAAGCACATTGACTGCGGGGAAATACAGATCTGTTCCAAACAACCAGGGGTGGGAGGACATGAATCAACATTTTCCATTGCTTTTCTGTTCGTTGTGTTCAAGATCAGCACATGAACAGGATGGGATATCCCAAGTGGTCTTTACTGAGTTGTCTGTACTGTTACACCTCACTTTTACAGCTTGTTCTTCCCCACTGTCAGATCACCATATTTCAGTGCATTATTTCATGTTTTCCAGGGCTGTTCTCTCCATTAGGAAGGCAGGTTGCTCTCCATGACCCTGTGGTGCTCAGTTATTGGTCTGCATTTATTCAGGGAGCAGCACAGAGGGTGGCAGAGGTGTCAGGTGGCTGTCACATCATTTGGGAGTCGGGCAAGGAGTGGGGTGCCTTCAGACAGGGGCTGTTCAGCCACCCAAAACCCACTTGTATTAACTACACAGAAGTTCTCTGACATTGAGATGGTGTGTTTATCCAGGGAAAGTTTCTGAGGGTCTTTGCTGGAAGAGAGAAGGGCTGAGCAGGATAAAAAGCAGTGAGCAGTGTGGATTAATGCAGCAGCCTCTGTACCTGGTAAGGACTTTGAGCTGGCTCATTCCTCAGCTTTTCCTCACCCTGAAAGTTGCATGCACTCCTGTTTTCACCCTGCTGTTTTTCCTGTTCCATCATCATGTATGCTGGATAATACCACATTGTTTCCAATGGCTTTATTTTCACTAAAGTTTTTCTCCTTTTCTTGAACTGTTTGAATTCTTGAACTTCTTGAAATTGTGTTTCAGTACTGCTGGACTGTGCAATGCCATTCATGAAGTGGAGAGGGGGAGGATGAGGAAGCAGAAAAACTGTGCAGGTGTAGTTGCACAGGGAGATTACTCCAGCTAGCAAAGCTGCAGAGGAATTGACTCAAGCAGCAGGAGCACTGAGGTTATGCAGAGAGCTGAG
The DNA here is from genome assembly GCF_009819885.2 of Catharus ustulatus. Classification (NCBI taxonomy): domain Eukaryota; kingdom Metazoa; phylum Chordata; class Aves; order Passeriformes; family Turdidae; genus Catharus; species Catharus ustulatus. The sequence goes on along the minus strand of NC_046224.1, from coordinate 72,401,034 downwards.
AAGGCAGCCAGATCGAGATGAGTGCAAGGTTGCAGCAGGGAATAGAGAGAGCAGATCTACAAAGCATCTTGGATGAAGCTCACAGGGAGCTTTACAAACTGAGAAAGATATTGCTTATGCTGGGTCAGGTTTCTTTCCACGCAGATGTTGTGTGAGCTCTTGCATTGTCATTATGTTGGACCTCTTCAGTGTGACTAATATTGCACAAATTTCTCATCCTTTTTGTATTCATGAGTATTCAAATGCAAGGAACAAGCCTTGAAAAGTTTTCTCTACTGCTTGTCCTTCTACTACCCTGAAGTAAAATAACTTTCCCTACTGGATTTTAGAAGATTAAACAGGGAATGAGCATGCTTTCATGTGCAAATCAAAATTAACTCACGTGCTTTGCGTTTCCTAGTCCAGAACTGTAAAAAAAATCAGGGTGTTTGTTTTTATTGCCCCACTGTATAATAAGGAAAGTGTTTCTGAAGTTCCTTGCTGCTTTAACTCTTCCATGAGTTAAAGGACTGGGAAGAGACTGTGGACATGACTATGTAAACTTTATGAAAATGCCTCATAAATGCCAACTCTGAAAAAACCCCAGTGTTTCTGCTTCCTGTGCTTCTCTGTCATTCCCTTTCTCCTAGCAACAGCTAATTTGGGAAGTGGCTTTTGATGTTCTGTGGTATTTAGACAACGTGAGTCCAATGCCAGGATCAGAGCTGGCTCAGTGTAAGTGCCAGAGTTGGAAGCATATGGTGATGTCCACAAGGAATTAAACCAAGGCCTGGAGGGCTGGGCAGAGCCTTTCCAGAAGAGCAAGGATCTGTCGACAGAGCTGCAGCCCATATGTAATCCCTACAAATCTGGGAGCAGGAAATGCCAATGCTTATTAGACCATGCATTAAATATCATTGAACAGATGTTCAGAGAGCCTCTCATTCATGCTGCTGCTAGCAATGAATGGAGTATTATGCTCCCATTCTACATTTTTAAGTCAAGTGTAAAGATGTGTTTGAAAAGGGGAAATAGTGTTAAGTGCACCCTGCTGCCATTCATGTGGGTTTTTTCCTCCAGTATCTCAAATTAATTGCTCTGGGAATAAATGTTTAACAATACCCGAGTTGTACAGAATATGATACTACACTGTGAGTATTGTTTATTTGTTTTTGATCCCATATATGTACACCTCTCATCTGACAGAGAGAATTTTTCAGAAAGAGCAGTTCTTGAGCTCTAGCCTTGCCATTTCCCAAGGCCCATGCTATCTTAGGTCTCAGGGTTCCTTCAGTATTTGTGTTTTAATGGTATTTTTAAAGGACTTAGAAGGCTGCAAGGAAAATGAGGTGTTGTGCTGTTTTCCTAAATCCTACTCAGAAAACTTGCATTACACTCCTCCACTTCCTTTTCCTCTCAGTTCTCTCCTTGTTTTACACCAATGTGAATTACCTTCAGGAGTTTCCTGTTGCTCTCCTGATTATGGAAGAGTCTGGACTGTCTGACTCAACCTTATCCTCATGTTCAGTCAGTTCAACTTGTATGAAAGGATTGCGCTTGAGAGTCCTGTTAAAGGTCACATAGGAGGACTGTAATTTTCTCATGGGTACCCTGTTTTGTGCATCTCAGATCTCAACCTGTTTGTACCTAGGTTGACATGAAAATGTACAGATACATTTATCATGTTATGTGTGAACTTCTTGACCTCTCTCAACGAGGGTGGTCTCAGTTTTACAAGAAAAAATAATATTTAAGGATTTGTTGGATTTTGGGGGCGATTTTTTGTTTTTGTTTTAGAGAGAAAAGCAAAAATGTCTGAAAGGATTAAGATACAGCATTCCCAAGAACTACATCCAAATTTTAGGGCTTAGGAAGATACATTCCCAGAAACTAAGGAGTACCACATCTGCTTGTCAGGGAGCTCTTGCAGCATCCTCTTTGACATCTAATACCTGCTGGGTGAAAGTCACTGAACTGACACAGCAAGGAGCTGCTCAGGGGCTTGCCCATGCCAGAAGTGTGAAATAAAAAAAAATACATATAAAAGAGTACTTTTCATTCATCTGCCACCATCTCATTCCTGTCGAGGTTTCATATCATGCCTCCTCTTGGACCTAAGTGTGTTTTGTAAAGGGAGAGGGTTAAATCAACAGCAGGTAACCTGGAAAACACTTATGGGGGCTTGTCTTTTATTCCTTTTTTTGTTTAATTTGGTTGACTTGCACACTTTTTTTTATCTAAGTCACAAGACCTTTTAATATCCCTTTCTAAATCATTGGGGTTGTGCTTATTCTTGTCTCTTTGAGAAACCATGAGAAACATGAAGTAACTAAGTTGACTGTGCTTTGGGTGGAGTTGGACCAGATGGACTCCAAAGGTCCCTTCCAACCTCAGTTACTCTATGCTTATAAAATATTTTAATTAAAGATTCATGTGGGTTTTTTTGAGCTTTGCTCTCAGTGGTTTCGCTGTGCAGCACTTTTGAGAGAAGTGGTTTTGGAACCCAAGATAAGCTGTCTTTTCATGTTCTCCTGGGTTTTGTATGTTGGCATCAGCAGCTGTGGGGGCATCATCTGGGGGAGAAACCTTTAAGGCTTCAGTGGCATCATTTGCTGACTTGTGCAAAGGAAAGTATGGTTAGTGGAGTAGCATGTCTCTTCTGTCACCCCATGACAAATACTGAAGAAAATGAAGAGGACTAACATGATTTGAGTTTTTTCAACCAAGGAGTTCAAGACAACAACAGGATGAACTCTAGAAATATCAAATGAGCCAGGCCTTATTTTGAAAAAGAATTTGTCACTTGTGCTTAAATGTTAAATTTTGTTTCTCTTTTTAAAGATTAAGAGAAATATATGCTAGCCAAAAATTACATAGAGCTTTATTTTAAGAAGAACCTGCTCTTGGGGTTACTTTGAAATGTTGCTGTTTCTTGGCCTAAGACAATTCCTGCTTCCCCCACTTCCCTTCCTCATTTATACTGAACCACAAAGCTAGAGAATTCCATTACTCCTTTAGCTCAGCTTTCAAGCTCTCAGCATGCTTATGTTAACCATGTAATTGGGCATTTCAGAATGCTGAGCAGATTAATTGTTCACTTAAAATATTATCCTGTTTCAACTACAATTGGCATCAAACTTAGCACTCTGATATAATGTACTGTTTCCTGAGACCATGTTTCATTTGAGATTGGAGGTGCTTTGGAAACTGAGAAAGTTCACTTGATTGGGAAGGGAAGAGGGAATCACAAGGGCAGGATAACAAATAATCATCTGGATCATCTTGCTTTCAGCATCCAGCCATCTTAACAACCTTAGATCTGGAAAGGACATATGGTGTGATCTGTTCCAATTCTTCCCTGTCATGGTCAAGCATTCCTGTGTGTAAGGCATGATGTTATGCATTCCTTCCTAAGTCATGACTTACTGCAAAAGCATGGAACTCTGCTAACATTGCAATGCTTTTAGTCTTCACTTGGAACTTTCCTTGAAACTGCATTACTTTTAGCCTCAGTAAGAATTTTTATTTGGCAATGGCTACTCCTAATCTTTTCATCTTTCTATGGTTGATCTTTTGGTGGGAGGTACTCATCAGGCTGTGTGTTAAATTCCACTGATTTGTGTTACGCCAACAGAAATTGCTATGGCTTTGTCTGTTTCTTATTATTTCAGAGTAATGACTTTTTTTAAGGTCTGTTTATGTTCATTCTGTTGCAAATTCAATGGAGAGAATGTCTCAGGGCAAAGGGCAAAGCATGTCAAATAGCAGGAATAATGGATAACACGGTCTCGAATGGGGACACTAGTGGTCTCAAACATGACTAACAGCTTCTTGCTTTGATTTTGGTGATCCCATTACAAAGCCAGCCCTGCTGTGAAATGGCAGCTGTCTGAGCTGTCCTTGGGATGCATGAATGGGCTGGTGCCTCTCTCCTGACAGCAGAGTGCTCTCCCTGGCAGCCACCTGTGGCAGGAGTGACCCCGTGCCAGCCTCCACCACATCCCCAGAGTGCCAAAGCCTTGAGGGATGAATTTAAGCAACAACCACAACCCCTGTGAGTGTAACAAGGAGAGCTTGAAAATCTTCCCTGAGAGTTTTCAAATGGCTCACGAGCTGGTCCTAATGTGCTGTTGATTCAGTGTTATTTGAACTGGGAATTTTAAACCATCAGGGTGTTGCTACCACTGCTTGTAAAGGATGTGTTAAAGTACGATGATGCTAAGGGGCCACACCCTTTTTATACTGCTAGGGGTGACTGATCCCAGTTCTGCCTATGTGGAACTGTGGTGTAGAAAATATTTTTTGAAATGTGGGATTTCCTTAGGTGATTTTATGCTAGGGCTGTTAGACAATGAAGACAAAAAATGTCATACATAGGCCAGTGACATCATGGTTTGTGTCTGTTCACTGATGCAAAGAGTAAGATGAAGTTGGATCCATTATACATTTTTCTGTTTATTTCTTAACTGCTTTGTTTTGCCTGTTCTTTTAAAGAATGAAGTTAGATATCGAGTTGTTGCTGAATATACATGCCGCTCATCTCTCCTGTCTCTGTTCTTAACTCTTCAGTTGTAAATTGTGGGGTTTGCTTTGGGGAAGTGGAGTTCATTGGAACAGCAAACTTGGCAAATTAATTTGGAATGGATCTGTCTGTGTTTGAAAGAGACCCCAAAGAGGTTGGAGAAGTAGCCATGGCAATCTAAGGATGCTAAAGGACTGGTGTGGGCTAGAGACTGCCCAGTTTGTATGGTTGCTTGGGATTTTTATTGTGCACTTGCACTGCATCAGATCATGCTATCTAAAAAATGTGGGTTCAGCTCATCCCTCTACTTCTGGAGCACTGTGGAAGTGGTTTACTTCTAAAAGGGGATAGTTGTGTCCATTGGAAAAGCAGTATATAAACCTCTTCTGGTACATTCTGGTATGAAGATACTTTAAAATTTAACTAGTTCTTACATTTGCATGTCTGAATTGCTGCCTTAGGTTTTCAAAAAGGAGGGAAAGAAAAACGAGACCCATTTCTGAGGTCTGTGGTCTAAAGGAGGGGAATATTTGAACAGAGCTCGATAATGTGAGCCTTACATTTGTAGCCAACACCTTCTTCCCCCAGCTCAGGATAGGAAAATATGGAACCATTTTTCTCTGTGCTGTCTGTGCAGTTGAGATGGAGCTGAAAACAAGTTGTTCCCTCACCCCTGAGCCCAGAAAGAGCTCTGTATAGCATGGAATTTGTGTGTATATTCTGCCAGATTTATGAGTGAATCTCTTCAAGCTGGCTACTGCTGCTCTGCTATGTAAATGCAGTAGTCCATTTTATAAAGGAATTATGTGTGCCTGCATCCTTGAGAACAGAACTGACCTCACAGCTGGCACTGAGCCTTGATTTTGGTCACTTGTGCTCCCCTCCCCTGCTTATCTTCTCCCTTCCAGGACTTCACTAAGTATTGTTTTTGGATTCCCCTGTTCTGGGACTACTTGATCACCTAATTTTTGCAGGCTTCTATAGAATTTATTTCTCTGTATTTCTGGGTAAGCACTGAGACAATTTTTGTCCTAGCCTTTGTTCCTTAGAGGTGTTTGGAGGAGGATTGTTAGGAAGGAAAAAGATTGTTTTTATTGATATTCACTAGAACCCATAATAATTTTTAGGCTTTCATTTGGGGCCAAATATGAGCACATCTTTTTTCTTTCTTGGCTAGCAGAGCAAAGTGTGTGTTTGGAAAAAGCTTCAGGTTGCACAGAGGAAGCTGCTTCAACCACTGGCTTCAGCAGATGGAATTTCTTACCAGATACTCACCCCTGCTCTGTGATCCTCCTTAAAAGGGTTTTGTACATTAAAGGCCAGCACTTCCATAGCAGTTTTTAAAATCTCTTGTGTAAAGCTGAAAAATAATGCAGCAGATAGGATAAGCTGTGCAGCCTTCCTCCACCCTTGTGCAGGGACGTTGACTGTTAAACCAAAGAGCTCTTCATTGAATCTTTCCCGAGCAGGGGTCAGTTGTCCATTTCCTGACCCGTGCACAGAGCTGCTGAGAGTATTTTTCTCAGCAACACTCCTTCCTTTCTGTTGTGTCCTATTTTCCATATGCTGTCCCTAGATTGTTTCCAGGGAAGGAAAGAAGCCACCAAAAGGAACAAAGCAAATCCACCAAATGTCAACCCAGCTCCAGTGCTGCTGTAGCATCTGTTCCCAACCCCAGATGTAGGTAGCTCCATAGGGGAGGAATTATTGTACTGATTCCATACATGTCAAATATCCAGTTTCTTCCCCTTGTGAACTCTCTTAGACCCCCAGTAGCTTTAGGGTCATCTTGCTTGATTAAGGACAGCAGAATTTAGTCTTGGCTTGTGCTTGTGCTTGTAACTTTTTAATCCAGTGACACATTTTACTTATTTTAGAATGCAGTCTTGCAAATAAATACTTTCTTACTTATATCACTTACAAGGTTTATTTGAACTAAATTCCATTATACCAAATAAATATAAACAGTACTTCTGCATAATACTCCTATCTTGCATTCCAAAACGTTTCACAAACCTCAAATCTTCAAGTTTTTATTTCTTAGAATCGCCAAAGGCCAGGAAACAGTGGAGCATGGTTTGGAATCTTTACATAATTGCATGAAAAGCTGGCTTCTGTGCTGCTCCACTGTCAGCAGGAGAGTCAGCCTGGAGTCTGAGAAAGAAGTGCTGGAGAGATAAGTCATGTTTAGGGGAATGGGAGGACTCTGAGAAACAGGATATGACACAGAGGCCATGGGAAAAAGTAAAACCTCCTCCTCCTCTACCACAAACCCAGATGCCTGCAGTAAAGCTGGGCTTGGGTGGAGGGGCTCCGCGTGGGCACAGGAACAGCTATAAATGTATATACATATATATGTGGCTATATAGCTATAGGGAGCAGCTGCTACTGGGGCCTTGCACGAGCACCCTCAGTGTATGGGTGACACTGAGTGTATGATCAATCCGAAGAAAAATAATTATTGTTAATGTTTGGCAAAAGCATCTGCTTGTAGAAGCCAGGACAGTCCCAAAAATGAGTAATTTTATGCTGAGAGAAGACTTGGGCCTGGAACAAGACACTGGGAATCTAAGGAGGAGCCCTTAGTGTTGCTAATAAATATCCACTTAGGCAGATTTGTCACTCATGTTTCTGAAGGTTTTGTGGCTGGATGAAAAGAATGTGCTTTTATTTCTCGAGCAGCTGTTCTTTTAAATGGGTGCAGCTGTGTCATAGTGTCCACTGACACAAATTGCTTTGTGATTTAGGGTATTGGTTGTAGTCAACCAAGTAGAGAGGTTTTATTTTTTTTTTAAATTTCTTTTGTTAAATTGAGAAAAATCTTGTGAAATAGCTGGAGTTGGTCAGGCTGGAGCAGGCAGTGCAGTGCGCTTTTGGGGGACATGGATGGTCATTTGCTGCCACCGAGACTCAGCTCTGCCAGGGCTGCAGCAAGGGCATGACCTGCCCCATGCAACGTGGAGCTCATCTCAGAGCTTTCCTGGGGCAAGAGCAGCACTGCAGTTATGTAATCAAGTTTTATTGTTAGAAAACAGGAGCTGTGAACTTGCAGGCAATTCATAGATGAAATTTTTCCATATTCTCACTCCAGAAGGGTTTTTTTGAGAGTTTAATGGAATGCTGCTTGGCACTTTTTTGGTGGGAGTGAGTTTGCCTGTCTGAAGGAGACTTTTTTTTAAATCTCTCCCATTTTAACAATTTTAACAAACTCAAAGCATTAGGAGAGTAAGAGTTTCAATCTTGGCTCTGCTGATTTGCTCAGTAGGCCTGGAGAAGGAATCTGTCTTTCTGTTGTAGACATAAACTATTAAGTGTCTACAAAAAGTCTTTATGGTCATGTATTTCAATATTTTAGAGGTAATTCTGGAGTTTTAAACCATAATTTTTTTGCAAAAGTAAAATCAGAAGACATTGCTGCTAATCATTTCAAAACTGAGGTGAAATACCAGGAGGTGCAGTTTGTTGAGGGAGTGCTTTTTTGTTATTTTTTTAATGTAAATTACTACAATTTCTTCAAGATAAGCAACTCCTACAATTATGGATGTCAATTATGTTGTGTACTGTCTTTAAATATCTAATTTTTGAGTGAATAATAGAGATAATGGCATTGCAAGTAAAACCACACCGTTGCACTGTTTTCCTTGAATGAAGATGCCAAATTAATTTCCCTTTCCTCCTCCAAAAAGCCAACAAAGGGCTGGGTTTTAACCTCTTAAACAGTTTTAGTTGTCCTGGAGAGAAAGGTAAAGGTCCTAAATTTCTGTCAGTTTCTTAAATGGACGTGGTCAGTCAGAGGAGAGAAATGCACATTGTGTTTGGAGATTGCAGAAGGAGCACTGGGAGTGCACCTGAGGGAGGCTTCTGAGATGTCCCTGGGATTTTTTGTTTTGTTCTCCCTTTTTTTGGTCACTTGTTTCATTGGTTGATTGGTTGGTTGGTTTTGGTTTTTTTTTGAGGGGGGAGGGGAGGCAGTGATGATGTTTGGTTTTTTAGTTAAGATTATGTATTTGAAACTGCCTTTTTTTTTTCCTCCCTTGCACTGTGATTTTGGGAAGTTGTAGGGGATTTGTGCTTGGCTTTGTTCTGGTTTTGTTCAAATTTTTTCACTTTAATTTCTAGTTGAAGTAGCATGTATGAAATGTCTTGTACTGTACTAGGCCTTGAAAAAGCTGCTTGCTGATAGGTTAATATAGATACTTTGATTAAAAATTCAGTGTAAATCACTGAAGCCAATTTGAGTTACTTCAATGGATTACAGGGCAGAGTCTGCCCTACTGTGGTTCAATGGGTAGAAAACACAGCAATCCTTTTTGATAAGTCTCTTTTTTCCCTCAGCAGTTAATGCTTAACTTATCTAAAATTCCCAGGAATTACTTGTGAGCTGATTTGAATTCTACTCGTGGTTATAAAAACTGGGAATGTTGAGGTCTGCTTGTTTTTTTGATGGCATTTATAACAAAGTGGGAACATTCCCTTACACAAATATCCCTTCTTCCTTTTCGCTAAAGAGAACACCCACCAAAGACAGGTCAAAGCCTCTGGAAATTCAAAATGGTCACCGTTTTTTAATGATTTCAGAAAACGCTTGATGCTTTTGTGACCAACAAGTGACACAGTTTTGGGGCACCTCATCCTTTAAAGAGTACAGCACCTGCAAAAAAGAGGCTTCAAATTGATATGCCTGATTAATTATTCTAGGTTAAGTCTAATTATGTGATACTTAGCAGGCATCTAATTAATCTTTCTAGCTAATTTTTACTCTGGCCATGACTGGTGGGATCTCGGGTATGCAGGAGCTTCTGACTGCAAAGCCAGCATTTAGATTTCTTCCTGCTGTCCTATGAAATGATTGAAACAACTGTCCTCCTTCCACTGCTGTACCTGTTCCCTTACACCTTTTTATTCTTTCCCTTATTACCAGGCAGTTATGACATTTACTACTTAGTTTAGTCCTGTATCCTTCTGGATATTTATCCTTCTGTCACAGTCTCTCCCAAATCTTTATATACATTGTTCCAAATGCCTGTAGGTGGTCTTTAGCAGTGACTCTATCTGAAGCCCATCATTTGTGTGAGCAATCAGGCATTTTTTGATTTATTTTTTTTCCCCTTGCCATGTGTTGAACAGCTGAGCCAATAAATATTTGGGATCCACTGGCATTACTGGTGAGTTATAGCAGCCCCCATTCAGCTGGACAGCAGCTCTTGTACATTTGGTTAAAAGGTAAAGCCTGTGTAAATGCAGAGAAATTATTGAGTTTGTTGTACATCAGGGCCTGGTAGTCAGGTCTGGGAGGAATTTCTGGTGGTTTTTTGGGAATGGATGCCACTTGTTTGTATTTCAATGCAGCCCATACAGGAGGGAAGGTCTTTGGTTGTTGCACAAAGAAAGCTCCAAGAGTTTGGAGTAGGGTGCCTTAAAACATCCTTCTGTTCTATTCTTTAGCCAGGAAAAAACAGTAAATGTCAAATATATTAGATAGTAAAAAATAAAATTGCTAAGAAAAGAAAACTACTTGTAATTAAAGTCCATAAACTGGTAGCAATTCTTGGCATCTCAAATGTTTTAATTCGCTGCTCTGACTATAAATCATTTCATCCACAGCTTGAATTCTTGGAAACTACCTGAATTGTGGCCTAGGCAATATTTGTGACTCAGGAAGAGTATTTTCAGCCTGTTTCTCTTGGGAATATAGAGTATTCCCTACGTTTTAGTTGTTGGAATGCTGCATAGACCTGTACTGTAAACAACATATGCTGCTATCATTAATGGTATTTTAGGCTGAAGGCTGTATTGAAAACATTTCACTTCTGAGAGGGGACAAGAGTGGGAGCCTGGAGGAAACTCTGCTGGGCCAGCTGTATGTGGGTTTAAAAATAAAACAATGCCAGCGCCACCACCCCCCACCCCAGCCTCTGCCATAGGTTCTGTCACCACGTATCTGTTTATTTCTGATGGCTCTTTTAAATGACAGCTTCATAAACTGAGCTACCCAAAACAAAGGCCATGGAGTTTACTTTGGCCATCTCGAGTAAATTTTACTAATCTAAACATCAGCAGTGCCTTTCATAAATCAGCCCAATGACGTCATCTTTTCAATTAGCGAGGCTGGTATTTGTGTTCTGGCCCCAAAAGCTATTTGGCCAGTTAATGTTTTCAGGTTTTGTAGTAGTCCAGACTTTTCACCAGTTCTCAGTAACGTGCTTGAAGTAGGAACACATTTATCAATAATTGCCACTTTTTAAGTGCAGATAGCAGACAGTGATTAATTGCTAACCTTTTCTGTTGTCTGCCAGAAATAACAAGCACAGTCTGTGGACTTTAAAATTGTTCATAATATATCTCACAGTTTTTACTGGGGGATACAGGCATCTGCAATTTAATAGGTGTTAGGAAGAGTAGGGAAATAAGAAAAATTATTGGGTGGGTTGTATTTCCAGGAAAGATAAAATGAGGTAGTGCTAAGAGCTGGGAGTGAATGATCATCTACCTGAGTGTGCTAGTTTGTTTTATTTCCCAGTAAGTACTTGAAACTTGGCTTAAAAGGTTATTTCAAAGAGATTCAACTTCAGTGCTCCCTTCCTGCAGGTTGGAGGGATCAAGCCCCTGCTGTCAGGGAGGCTGTGCGTGATGTTTGGTAGGGAACAGCTCAGTTGCAGCCTATCTTTTTCTGCAGATGAAAATGCCTCCGCTGCATGAAGGAGGTCTGTTCTGATAAAGTTTTTAGCAAAATCCACCAACTGCCAAGAAACAGTAAAGCAAAGGAACAGTATTCTTCCTCTTAATCACACCTTCCTTCTCCCTATGTGGAAATAACAATAAGGGCTGGCATGAGCTGAAAAAAGCCAGAAATTGTGGAGCCAAGCCTTAGCTCCTATCCTTAGCTCACCCTAGCAACACATTTCACACATTGCAACACAGATGCTGTGTAAGGTCACCTTCTCCCATTATGTCAGTTGTGGTTGAATCCCCTGAAAGAGAAACCAGAAATTATCTTAGACACACAAACTATTCCATATGTGTGTGTGCGATGTATGGTTTTGTTTATGCACCAGGAAGTGGTTATGTCCTTGGCTTGAAATGTGCAAATGTTTGTAAGCTGGCTCTGAGAATCTCTCAGTGTCCTTTGAAACAACCTGAGCTTGGGCTCCCATGATGCTATTTCCGTTCTTCAGCTTTCTGCACACTGCAGCCTTTGGCCAGAGCTCCTGATGCTTGTCTTTGCTATGGCTCAGGATAGCAGGAGTGGGAGTCTGTGAGCTAGACATGGCTTTTTCCATGTCTTTTCCCCCAATGTTACAATAACACCAGGAGCCCTGGTGTTAGCAGTGCTGTTGGGCTGCGGCAGAGGCTGAAGGTGCAGCATCAGCAGACACTGAAGCCTGTGTGTAATTTTAAGGGAGGTAATATTCTATGAGAGCTGGAACAAGTTCAGGAAAGGCAGTAAAATCCTTGTGAGATACTTACTTCAGTGGTATGCCTTCTGCTTCCTGCTTGGCCATCAGTGTGGGTCCCTCATCATAAAGACTTGGCTGTGACTTGGCCACACACTTGAGAATATGGAGATATTCCCTTGATGTTCTGAAGCAAAAGTTTTAAGTCCTAGGGCTCATGCTTTAAAAATTGCTGAGCTGATAATCATCCCCTTTAGTTTGTCTTCAAGCAAGGGAGCAGAGTGTGGGAGTGAATATCACATCCGTTACTGAAACTCAGGAATGGAGTGTGGGTGCTTTTTATTCAGTGCAAATTCCTGCAATCCTGGGAAAGAAGGAGGAATGCATTAGAGCTGGAGATGCCTGTTAGTCTGCTTGAGACACTTGTGCAGCATCTCTCTGCACTGAGCTTTTTGCCTTGACACATTGATAGGGTGGTGCTTTAAGTCACAATCTAGTCCTGGACGGATGAATGTAATGGTCATTCTTCTATGGGTTGAGGGGGTTTTTTTCATGATTTTTGCAGTTGACTGGATAACTTCCTTCTCAGGGAATGAGAGGATATTTTTCTGATATCCAGTCAAAACCTTCCCTGTTGCAACTTGAAGCCATTTCTTCTTCTCTTGTGCTCTGTTACCCAGGAGAAGAGGCCAACCTCCACCTCCCACAACTTTGTTTCAGGTAGTTGGAGAGAGTGACAAGGTCCCCTCTAAACCTCCTTTTCTCCAGGCTAAACAACCCTATATGCCATAGCTGTTCCTCAAAAGACTTGTTCTCCTGACCCTTCACCAGCTCTGTTGCCTTTCCCGGGACACACTCCCAACACCTCAATGTCCCTCTTGTAGTGGGGGACCCAAGCACACTATTTGAGGCGTGGCAATGATGATCTCAGTCAAGGGATACTGTTGTGGAAATATTAATTTGGTGGTTTTGGCCCTTGAGGAGGATCTTCATTCCTCATTTAACTTGTTCAAGATTACTGGGCCGCAGAGATGCTAAAGTCATCTTGAGAGTAGGTCGGGGTGGAGTGCTTGCTGATAACCCAGTGGCAGCAAATCCTTGTCCAAAACTTGGTGAGCATTCAGGAATCTGCAAAGAAGCAGAAGAATGAATGGTTTCTGAAGCTGCTGAACTCAGTGAGCAGCGCCTGTGTGTTTTTTCTGAAGGCTGAAAGGCTGCATTCATGCATTATCTGATGGCTGTAGCAGACAGCTGGGCTATCAGCTGTGCTGGTAGGGCTCCTGTCTGGCCATGCCCTTATCTCCCAATGCTGCCAGTCTCAGGGCAGGTGCCTTTTCCAGGCTTTGTGCAGCAGCTTCTCACATGTCTGAAGGGAAAGCTTTCTCCTTTCTCTGCCATCACCTGGGCATGCCAAGGTCACCACGGCGGGCAGAGAGTGTGGCTGGTGAGGTTTGCTCCCTGCACAAAGGGAGAGGCAGCAAAGGGCAAGCTGCATCTCTGCAGGCCAGCATTAAAAACATTCTAAGAGGATTTTTTTTCCCTCAAGTTAAAGCAAATAATTGCAGAACACAAAAAGCTCACTGCAGCATGAGAAGCTGGTTTAATGGGATTTGGGGTTTGCTGTGTGAGTCAGGGATTGAAGTGGATGAATTGACCCACGAGCAGGTGAGTCAAGGCAGCCTGGATAGGCTGCATTCCAGCAAAACAGAGCAGGGATGGCTTTCCACCATGGGAGTGCAAACCTAGTGGCAAATTGATGGCTGGTATGATTTCCTTGGGGCTCTTTTGTTGAGAGGAAAGGACTGCCAGGGCCAGCATTGATTTCCCAGCCCTGCTGGGAGTGCTGTGGTGATCAATCCATCTGCTTGCCCCAGGTTCTGCTGGGACCATTTGAATTACAAACTCCAGCTGGAGTTGTAAACCTTGAATGGAATAACCTCGAGATGTTGTGTGTAGGAGGTGAAAACATGCAGAAAAGGGGGTTTCCTGCAGTCTGAGCCTGAGCCTGAAACCAGAGCACACGAGAACACAGCACAGCAAGATACTCTGATGTGTAAAATGTGAAAGCAGGAACAGTCTGGATGTTTTTTTATGTACATGAGAATCTGCATTTGTCTCGGAAAAAGTGAAGGAATTGACTTAGAGAGGTATAGGAGGTTGTAACACTGAATATATTTTGGTAATTGACCAACAACCACAGACCGAGAAAGCTGAGTGAAGTGAAATGAGGGAGTGTATGGCTAACTCCTGGATGAAAGCTGATAGCACAGGGTGTAGCTTCAGGGGACAAATTTCCTTCTTCATCAGTCTGATTTACTTAATTAGGTATGGATGTTTTTTTCAAGAAAGGAATCTGAGCCCATCTTATCTTTCAGGTTTCTGATAAAACTGATTTCCGAGTGGTGCTCTGGGGTGAATTTTATCGAAATAACCTATGGACTTTTTAACAAATCCTTTCAAGACACTGAAAAACATCTAAATCTTATTTTCAATTCTGTGCGTAGCAGCTGGCCTTGGGCTACACATCATAGATTCAACAGTTTCTAGGACCTATAATTTTGATCAGTGGGAATAATTGCTTATTCTTAGGCTCAATAATGCAAATTTTTAACAGTTACAGAATAAACTCTGAGGCTTCCATGGTACAGAATCATAGAATATCCTGGACTGAAAGGGGATCACAAGGATCATTGGCTCCAACTCCTGGCCCTGCACAGGACAGCCCCAAAAATCAGAGCCTATGTCTGAGAGTGTTGTCCAAACTGTTCCTGAGCACTTGGTGCTGTGCCCACTGCCCTGGGACACCTGTTAGAGTGCACAGTCACCCTCTGGGTGAAGGTGCTGTGGTTCCCCCTCTTGCGCAGCAGGGTCAGAACTATAAACGAGAATCAGAACTGCAGCAGCACCATGTGAATTCATGTGGAAATGTTGCCAGTAGATCCAGTGAGGTTTTGTGTGTCCTAAGTGCAGCTCTTTAGGCAGACTCTGACCAGTGATAAATACAGCAGCTACACTGGCTTCCAGTAGCAAAGTGACTTTATTTAATTTTAAAATCTGGGGTGAAAAGACTGAAAGCTGATGATTTTATTTAGGTAGATATCCTACTTGAAGCTTATTCTCCTTAAATAAGCTTATGCAAGTGGAAGTAACAGTTCATGTGTGTAGGAGATGAAAGACAAGAATTTACTCTTCCCTCTGGATTTTTTAGCCTTGTACTTGCTCAGGAGTCTTTGCACTTTAAGTTGCAGTTTCCCTGGCTATTCAAAGCTGTTTTGCACATACTTGGAGGTTTTTTAAGCTTTCTCCTGCTGCCTCAGTGCCTGCTGACAGACAGCTGGGAGATAAACCCTGGCTGTTTATCATTGGCATTGGAGCTGGCAGTGCTGCTAGCAGGGCAGCTGGGGAGCCCACAGAGCTCAGGGGATGCTCCCTGCTCTGCTCTTGGAAAGGATGGACCCTGGTGGTTGTGCCTTTTTGGACCCAAGATTTCTCAAGCGCATTTCCTTTGGCACACAGAATTGTCTTTGTAACACAGAGGAAGGAGAAACTAGGTCTGAACAGGTGCAAGAGAGAAGTGTGAAAAAGAAGTTGGAAAAGAAATACAAAGATTCCTGTGCTAAAGCTCAGGAAATGTGGCATGCTGTGCCTTTCTGTTGAGAAGACAGTAAGTGTTCCACTGAACTTAGAGGTGAAATGCAGCAATGTTGCCTTGGCCATGCTTTTATCACATAGCCATGAAAGTGAAAGGAGAGGTGTTTAAGGCTTTTAGGACATAATTGATTTGAAACTCATTTTGTGTCTTGTGGACATTGACTGCATTAGTATAAAGGTTTCTTACATCTTCAGGCTGAATTTGGAAATTTTTTTAAACTCTATATTAAATTTAGTAAGATGTGTGATCATGTAACTGTGAGCTGAAACAAGACAGATTTTCTGCTGAAGCAGGAAATTTTGCAGTTGATATATTTCCTCTCAACAATCCTCTAGGTGATGCCCTCCCATTTCTGCTCATTAAACTAACATGAAGTAAGACAATCTGCCTCTCCCTTCCTCTGCCGCCAGTCTCTCATTGTGGCTTCAACACTAAGAGCAGGGAGCAGCCATGCACTGGTCACCAAAGAAAACCTTTATTTCTTCAAAGCAATAGTGCTAATGAACTGCAGGTGCAATCAGTCCAGAGTGTTGACTATTTATTATGTTAGATGGCGATCAAGTTTTGGGGATAAAAGCTGTCATCTATTTTTAAAAGATGCTTCTGCAGAATTATGATTTTCTTTTCTGAAACTTTAAGAGCTTAATTTTATTTAATACCTTTACTTGGGTGGGGTTTATTTGGGCTTTTTTTGTGATTGACCACTTTCTGTTCAGGAAAGTTGGATTTTTGTCTGGACAGCCATTGATTTATTTGGGCCAGAAACCATATGGGACTGTTAGTATTATTATACACAAAACCTGAAATTGCTGTGATAAGGGACTTGTGTGCTTAGCTGGTCTTCAACTTGCTCTGTAGGAGACTTAAATATATAATCGAATTTTCTTAAGCATTCATAACAATCTATTTACACATAATTTAGAGGTCTGTCAGATCTCCAGAATTACCCTGTTCAATTACTTGAGCTAACTTTTAATGCAGGTTCTGATTAGTTACTTATTCCAGCGGGGAATTAAAATCAAGGTGTTAGCCTGTACATCTTCACTGAAGAACAGAGAACTGTGGCTAATTATTCTGATGGTGTGGGACTACTGCCTGGCTTACAGTGGAGGAAGGGAATTATTTGAAATATCATCTCTTTGGAGCAAAACTGTGCATTGCATCCATGTTGAGGACTTAGTGGTGAACGATGACGGCTTCCTGGTTTGGAGTTACTGGCTAACTGTTTTTGAGGTCATGGATAATGCATTGATTTCTATACAGCAATTTAAAATCAGGGGACAGGGAATGGGAGGGGAGAAAAACTGGAAAACCTGCTTTGCACAAGTAGTGAGAAGAAGCCATGGATGAGTATTAACAAAGTTTCCTGGGACAGACTTGACCCAGAAGATTAATATTGAAGGGGTTAATTTGCTTAAGAAAAGCAAACAGGGAATAGAGTCGCATCCTTGTATAACCTTTATATATTTGCCCTGAAATCCTTTGTACATGGGGAGGGTCTGCCAGGTCTGTTTTACCATGGGCACACAAGCAGTTAAAGTGGCTTTTGTTCAAGGAGGTGAAGAACACAAATGGAAGAGAAACATTTCAAATTTGACTCCAGCCAGTAGGAAGCAACAACTTGAGTGTATCTGGGTGGCAAAGCAACATGAGTGACAAGAAATGACAGCAAAGTAAAAATTTCAGCTTTTGTGTGTGAATGTGTATGTGTGTATATATATATATTTATACATACCCAACCCATGGGAGCTACGGAAAAATGAGGAAATGTACTAGAAGTACCCATGGACAAACCAGGAAAGGCTAAGCCAAAAACTAAGCGGTGACTAGCAAGATACACACAAAATCAAAGGAAGTCATCATATGTAAGTACTCAGTGGAAGATTAAAGAATCAATCCAGTTCTTCATGGAGTAGGAGACCAAGATTTTTGAAATTTCCTCATGGCTGTTGAGCAGCTGTCTTCATGGAAAAGGTCAGCTGTGGGGAAGATGCTTGGTACAGTTAATGGGCCCCCAGATGACAGCATGAGACAGAAGAGCTTAGAGGACATGCACACATTCCAGTGTAATCTTGACTCGAGGAATTCCACGTTAGGACATGTAAAGAACTGGGGACTAACATCTTGGAGCTGCCATATAGGACAGCACATGTCAGACAGACCTATAGATTAGTGTCCAAATTGGTTTTTGAAAAGGGGGAGGTAGGTGAGAGAGGAAATTTCAAATGTCCAGTTCTCAAAAAACCACTGAAGCGAAGTAACCAGAATCTATTTAAGTGCCTAGAACAACAAAAGAAAAAAAACCTACTGCTGATTTTGTGGTTTTGTGATTTCACTATCAAGCTGAATGGGGGACCTCAGGGAATGTTCATCAAATACAGAAATGCTGAGGAGCTAAGAGAACCTGTCATTATCTAGCAGAACAGGTTTAAATTCCAAAATTTATCTGAGCAAGTTGCTGTTTCAGTGTGGGAAATGAACTGCAACTCAGTTTGATAAATGCAGATTAGTGTAGCTAGGCAATCTTAAGGAGGATGGGAAACAACCTGCTTGACGCAGTTGTATAGAAAAAGATCTGGGGTTTGTTTTCTGTTGTTTTTGTTGGTTTGGTTTGTTTGGTTTGGGGTTTTTTTGTTTGGGGGGGGGGGGGGTTGTTGTTGGTTGGTTTTTTGTTTTTTTTTTTTTGTGAATCACAGCCCACACTTGGAAAAATAACATTATATGGATGTGAAAAAAAGTTAGTGCCTTAATGAGTACCTAAAGTATACTATTGTATCAGCAAGACAAATCACATAACCTTTCTACTTTGCTCTGAAATTGCAAAGCTCTTTGGCTCCAAACTGGACTCTTTCTAATTTTATTCCCCACGGTCCAAGAAAGGTATGAACCCAAGTCCAGAGGAGAGCTCTTAAAATGACTGGAGATAAAGAGAACATGACCTCTGAAGAAAGACTGGCAGAATGTGCACTGAGGCAAGAAGCTGGAGGAGTAAGATGACTCCTGAAAAGGCTCTCACAAGGAGGAAGCAATCACGTGCTGTGTAAATGAGCAGAGAGCAGGGCTGCTGACACTGGCAACAGTACTGTCAAACACGGGGAGCTGATCCTGTCAGCAGTGTCAGCACCCTGAGTGCTCCTGGCTCAAGGCAGGGCTGTGACCTGAGGTCATTTGCAGATTTTTTTGAAGGCAGGTTGGATTCAGCAGTGACCACTCTCTGACCCCCAGCATAGCAGCACAACATTTGGTAATTGCAAGCACTGGATCCCATTCCAGAAGAGAGTTTGTAGTTTGCTTTGTGCCTTCTCTGTTCATAAATAGATCTTAAGTTTCCCTAGAACAACATATGGGGCAGGAAAAAGTGGTTGAGAGGAGAAGGATGACAGTCTTGTGCTTGAAATGATCCTGCTGCTTTCCACTTCTAGATTTATTGGCAATTTGGAGCTTATTTTGGTCTCTTTCAAATAATAGATGATGTTTTGATGACCAAAGTCTGACATTCCTCATACTGGGAATTCATTCTCCAGATCAAAGCTAATTTGAGAAGAATACACGCATAAATAGGCATGCAACTCATCAATTTCCTAAATCTACTTCATTTTGTCTTTCTTTTTGATCACACAAATGCAAATGATTTCTAGTCTTACCCTTTTGAAGTTTGCTTTAGGGTGAAGTTTGCTGTAACAGTTGTGTTCAGAAGTGTAGAAATGAACCTTTTCATTTTAATTAGAACTTAATGGAAGAAGTAGGATCTGCAGAAATTGGAAAGAGGAATTCAATACTTTAAAAAAAACCCTAAAACAATTAGGTCAGCTTTCAGGGGCAACTGTTTGACTGCAAGAAACAAAGGGAGAAAAATACTGAAGGAATACTCGGATGATAAGAATATAACTAGTATTTCTGATTTAAACTCCTGAAACACTAGTCCCTTCCAAGCTTCCACTGGATCCTTATTTCTTTCTCACTCTCTCTTTTTTTTCCCCCTACACCTCATTCACTGCTTTGTTTCTGTCCCATTTACCATTGACTGTATATGCATTTCCATTTAGCTGGAATTCTGAAACTGAAAATGCAAGGGTGAGTTATTTCATTGGGACTAGAAGCCATAAGTACGTGTTTAAAATAATAGCTCAATACCTTAGACAAATGTCAAGGTGTGCTGTGATTTTAAATTCCCTGCAGAAAGAAATCTTTGCTAGATGGCTACAGTATGTGTTGACTTTTAGGCTTTAATTTAGAAATGCTCAGGAGACATCCTCACAGTCGGACTTGCTGTATTCCTCATTTGGAGTGGTGGGGGAGTTTCACTGGCTTTAGCATCAGATGTAAGTTTTTTAATGACATAAATATGTGCTTTTTCTTTGAGTGTCTTCTTGATCCTTGTTATTAAGAAAAGTGCCACAGGACACTGAAGCATAAGGTTGTCATCTGTTGCTTTCTTCCACAGCTCAGTACAGCAAACAGATGTCCTGCACTTTTCTGCAGTTTTTAGGGCTCATGAGTTGGAATAGTTGGTGCTACATTCACTATCACATTTGCTGTACCAAGAGAGACTAGAAAAAAATTGAAATCCAGGATATAATAAATTGGTCAGAGCACAGGAGGAGCAGGGCTCTGCTACCAGTGCTGTACACCAGTACATAAACCAGTACCCAATTAGCATCTAAGTTATTTTTCTCATGTGAGTGTCACAAAGGGTAGGTTAATTGAAGGTGCCTGCGCCACTCCTGTGAACCCGCAGTACCATCAAGTATTTTGTGTCCTTTATAGTGGAAAGTGGAAAGGTAACATTCCTTAGAGTTTTCAGCAGGGAAGTTAGAAGGCCTCTTGTTCCTTAGGAGGCCTGCCCATCACGAGAGCTGCTTGCAGCGACACGGGGAAGCTGGAACAAGCTTGTGTTTTCATCACTTTGGGAAGAGAGCGCTTTTGGGAAGTGCTGTGTGCCCCAGCACCCAGCTCAGGCCAAGGCTCCCAGCTGCTGCCAGCAGGAGTGTGCTGGTGGCTGCCAATGACCTGGGCACCTTTCTGTCCCGAGCAGCGCAGGCTGGCCAGGAGTGCTGCCCCTGCGTGGGCTGCTGTGTCTGGGAATGCCGTGCAGGAATCCAGCTGTGCTCTGGGAGCAGCAGCACTGTGCCCCAAGCAGCCTCTGGTGAACCTGGACACTGCAGCACACTGACGTGGCAGGACAGCTTCCCACACCTGGGCTGCTCCTGGAGCCTGCACGCTGCTGGAATTATGCGCTGCACGCCTGCCCAGCTTGCTCTGCAGAAGCTGCCAAACAGTTATCAGCAGATAATGGTTTTGGCTGCTGTTGGCCTGGGTTGGATTCCACCTGATACATGTGAGCTGGCAATTCCATAACTCGATTAGAGAGCTTTTGCATTCTTTTGTGTACGGTGTAATAGTTATTGTAGATTGATTTGATTACCAACACAGTGTCTGAGCCTTTTATTAAAAGTGATGAACCTTTTGAGACTTAGAGGATTTAATGTTCTTGACTGGCTCAGTCTTCCAGGATAACTGTTTCTTCTGCATTTGTAATAACTGGCAGATCTCCTTATTAAATTCAGCAAGAGCAAAAGCACATTTCCACTGAAATTAATACCTCAGGAATGATTTCTGTTTTAGTGGGAAATTTTCCAGTCTGTCTGTGCTTTTATTTTGCTCACCATGTGAGTCCTTTCATATATTTTACTGTATTTGCACTTATTTGCAGTGCCATGTAACAGACCCGTATATAGGTATGAGTGCTTTTCTGTTCCTAAACCTCTGCTAGTCTGTGTGTGCTTGTCTATGAATGTGTATCATAGAGCACTCCAGTCTAGGGTGTGTACAGTAGGACCAGTAAAATCCTGGTAGGGTGTTCTATTGAGGCAATTCTTTATTTTCTTTTGAGGTAATACAATTTATCCATCCAACATGGATGGATACACCACAGGCCAATGTCACCCACTCAGATAAAAAAAAGTTACTAATTTTGTAACTTTTCTTTTTCCTTTGTAGGCTAGACTTGTATCCTGTGTTGCTCCTGTTGTTTCCAGGATGTTGGGATGCATGGGATGAGTTGGAATTAAAACAATCCCTGTGTCAAAACAGTGTGTACCATTGTGGTGCAGTGCACTGTCTTTATAAACTGCATTGCCATCACAAACAAAGGCTTTAATAGTTTTTTGAGGGGCTTCATGTAGTGTTTCAATGAAAGATTTCAGGAATACCAGTTTACAGAGTCGCCACCCTTCCAGTGTTCCTCATTTTCCCCTCCACCGAGACTCAAAAGTGTCAGCTCCCATTTCATTCTGGTATAAAGAAAACCCGATTAATTTAAGCCACTTTCTAACATGGATTTGACATTAAACTGAAAGAAACTACATTTGTCTTTCCTTTGCCTTGAGGCATGAAAAAAGTGGCTTGAATCTGCCTGCAAAAGATCATTTAATTTTTTATAGTCTTCTAGTTGATGACTGGCCAATGATTTTATTGACTGTTAAATGGTCTGTATCTCACTGAGTCTTGGAAAATAGTCCATACCAAGAAAGCCATGGATAGTCACTTGACTTGGAGTTTGTCAGGGAGAGTTCCAGACAGATCAGTTTTTTCTTTCTGTTGGTGGGTGGGATTTGAAACATGTACTGCTCATAGCTGGTATCAGGTAACATAACAGTAAGAAACTAGATGAAATGGAGCTGGAATAGATTTTATCAGTAGAAAATGCCTAGAAAAGTAATGTGAAAAATACAGTGCAGGTGACGTTTCCTTTGAATCTTCATCAATCTCTGTGTGTAACACTGTATGGAAAAAGATAACGGCAATAGGCTGTGACCTGAAGCCTTTGCCGTAAAAACCTCCACAACAACAGCTCTCTTGCTATAAGGTGATCATTTCTCTGAGATAAATTCTGTGAAATTATCAGGAGGGGAAAAGGAAAACCGTCTCTTTAACTCCTTTCGATTCCCCCCACCCTGCCCCTTGCCACCTTTCTTAGGGAAGCCTTTGTTAAATATTCTTGGCAGAACCCCAAAAGATTTTTGGCATGCTGAGGGGGAAGACTTAAACAGTTAAGGCAGTGCTTTGTGAGAGAGGCTTTTGGGGGGCAGATGCAGAAGCCTGGGATACATTGTCTGTGTGGCACAGACACTGCTGGGTACCCCAGAGCAGCGTGGCTCAGCTCTCAGGGGAAACGCCTGGAGCACAAACACATCCCAGTGTGCAGTGCCCTGGAGCTGGGGAGGTAGATGGAGCTGTGGTGCCAGCAGACTGAACACTTGCCTTCTTTCTTTACTGTAATTACATTTGCTTTTCAAATTAAACTATTTCCTCCTGATTCATGGCATGACAGGTCCAAAACTGATTGAGTGCAGAGTTGAGGGCTGCATGCTGGAAACCAGGTGTTTGGTTTGACCAGTAGTTGTCTGGTTTTCTTTTTGGTTTGCATATTAGGAATCAGTGAAAAGGAGATTTATTTTGGAGTGCTGGTTATCTTTTGCTTTGTAGCACAAAGAAACTCTGATTTCAGATGATAGATGTTCATAGGACAGTGGCCTTAGGCCAATACCCCTTAAACAGCTGTCAGCCTTACAGCTATATGTTCTTCCATGCAAAGTCTTTTTTGTTGTGTAGGTGATGTTGTTGAGGTAGATACTGACACCTTGTTTAGGTGTTTCCTAGAAAATTAATTCTTTGACAGCTGTCTCAAGTATGGCATCAAACTGTTCCAGAGCACTCAGTCAAAGCACTCTTAGCACTACTAGCAGCATTCTGTGAATCATGAAATATCCAAGGGCAAAAGTAGCAACGTGCCCTTTTCAGCAGTGCATTAGCACTGTGGAGTGATTAACTCCAGAGGTGCCAGGGAAATGAGTCAGCAAGGAGCCAGGCCAGCCCCTGAGTCATGCCAGTGCCTGCTGGCCATGGGACTCACCCTGGCAGGAGTGGGGCTGGCCAGCTGGTGGAAAGCATCTTTGCCTTCCCTCCAGGCACCCCAGGACTCTGTGTGGCTTGCTGTGAGGATTTCTTCCCCCTGAGGCTGAGACAAGAGGCTGAGGGGCAGGTTCTGATCTCTCTGCTCTCTCCAGTCTGCCTAGAACAGGATCAGAGAGAAGGTGGAGCCACTTTTTCCTCCAAGGTGCACACTGTTATGTCCAGGGGCAATCAGAAAGATTAAACAGAAGAACTTTTCACAGCAAGGATTGTTAAACACCAGAAGAGTGTCAGGCTATGGCACACTTGTCCTGGGGGCTGGAAAATTCGCCAACACCCTGAGTTACAGTAATTTCACGAATACAAGCCACACGGACTATAAGCCACATCTCTGGATGTTGGCAAACATTTTGTTCTTTGTCCATAAATAAGCCGGACCTGAGTATAAGCCGCTCTGTCGTTCGCAGCGAGAACCCGTGTGCAGCAAAGTTGCCAAATAGTAACAGAACCGCGGCAGGGCGGGGTTTACTGGCTCAGCTGAGGCTGTGCAGGCTCGGCCCGCTCAGGGCTGCCGACGGGGCCAGGTGGCCCAGCTCGGCGCTGCCGCTCGGTGGGGCCAGCCACCGCTGCCACTGGGCTCGGTCACCCCAGTCCAGCACTGCCCTGCGGTGGCAGGCAGGCAGGGAATCCCCCCACACCCACGGCGGCAGGCAGGGACGGAGCCTGCCTGCTCCTACCGCGGTGGCGGCGGGCGGGGACGGAGCTTCCCCGCTCCCGCGGCGGCGGGCGGGAATGGAGTTTCCCCGCTCCTGCCACGGTGGCGACGGGCGGGGATGGAGCCCCCCGCTTACCCCCAAGCCGCGGGGATGGCAGCACGGAGCCCCTGCCTTCCCCCCAGGCCACCGGGATGGCAGCACCGGGCCCCCCCGTCTCTCCCCTGGGCTATGGGAGAGGAGGGAAGGAGAGAGCTCTCCCACCTCTCTCCCCACCCCCCGTGCTGCCTGCAGGGAGCCAGGCTCCACCCACAGCGCAACAGAGTAACAGTTTGTAACAATCGCGAAATGCCGGCTTTTACTGGCAAGTTGCTCGACTCGGCACCTCGGTTTCCACTTCTGGGGGTGGAAATGTCAGAAAATTATTCACATATTAACCGCTCCTGAGTATTAGCTGCATTTCTGGTGTGGGAGCAAAATTTTAGTCAAAATGATGTGCCTTGTATTCGTGAAATGACTGTAACCTGCTTTGGACAGGCATTTGGACTAGGGGACCTGGAGCGGTCTTTTTCAGCCTGAATTATTCATGATGCAAAAATTTGTATGTTTAACTGTGCTCTCAATCAGAGTTTCCTAACCTGACTTCAATCCAAATCTCAGGGTTTAGTCCAAACTGAGGTTTACCCATAATATTTGAATTGTACTGGTTTCTTAAAGAACTTTGGGCATTCTAAACTTGATTACTAGCATTGCAGTTCAAGAAGGTATTTTGCATTCATGGAAAATACAAATTTTCAGGAAGTGAGACTGTAGAAGTGTGAATGGTGCAGGTTTGGGCTTTGGTTTCAGTCTGTGACCAAACCCAATGGTGTTTGCTTCTTGGGGAGTTCATGTCCTCAATCCTGCTCCGTAGCAGTGATGTGCCAGCTTCTCTTGGGCCTTCACCACTGAGCTTGGCAGCCCCAAATTCGTACCTAGGTAGCCTAGGGGACCTTTGTGCCTGCACTTTTATTTTGCAGTGGTGAAAAAGTACTCTCTGAAAGGCCAGCGTGGCAAGGGAGCAGCGCTGTGTCTCCTCAGGAAGTTTATTGTTGCAATAACACAGATAAAAAGGATTAGACAATGTATGGAGCTTCTTAGGCTCTGTGAAGCTAAGAATAACTATATTTTTTCTTGAGTCTCAGGTGCCAGCATGTACTCCCAGACTTTTTTCTTGTGGATCCTTGATGCTGTTCCTTTTGAAAAAAAATATTAAATACGACATTTAATGATTTAAAAATATCGTACTGCTTTGACAGTTCTTCTTTTTCTTTTTTTTTTTTTTCCATACTTGATTGCCTAGCAAGTAATTTTTAAAAGCACTGGTTAAGTAACCTAGAAATTTGCAGATTTATTTGCCTGCTTGTAAGAAAGACAACACTGTCGTTGGTTTGTCCTCTTTCAGGGTAAGATTTTTGGATAGCTTTGCCACTCCCAAGTTTTCCCCTCACTTTTCTCTCAGGGACTTCATTCTTTTACGCCTGACACTTCTTGAAGTGAATATTGAGTTTTAGCTTTTCCTATCATTAGGCTGGCCTACCTCAAGGAAAAGTTCAGACCCTTCCAGAGAAAGGATCAAAGAGGTCAATTATAAATGAAAGGTAGGGGAAGGAGGGATATTTTCCTGTCTTACTTCATCATTTTCACTGATGGAGTCTGCAGAAGCAGAACAGTCTGGTGCTTGTAATATTTGGGGATGGCTCTGTGTTTTCTGAGCTCATCATGGAAAGGAGCCAGCGAGAGCTGGGGAAGTGCACAGCCTGCCCACATGTTTGGAATGGGCTGGGAAGCTGCTTCAGCTTCTGATTTCCCAATCACTGCCTGCAAAAAGGAGGGATGGGGGGAGGAGATTTCTCCTATTCATTTCTGGAGGTGGGAGGAAAAGAGAAAGGAATGAAGAATGGGAAATGAGAGAGAAATAGGAAGAATCTGCTTTCTTCCTGGTCCTCAGGGGATTGTTGCTAGATAGAGCATTTGATGAAGAAAATACCATGTTTGGGTTTTCAAATACTTGAATTTCAACTGTGCCCTTGGCCTCTGAAGCTTGGAAGTAAGTCCAAGAGAAACAATCTTCCCCTCCAAAGAGGTTTAGCTTGCATCATGTAGGCTCCTTTGCCTGTACAGTCATATGAAGTGATGTAATGAAAAAAAGTGGAAGTGTTGTCTTTTAAATCTTGCTCTCAACCAATTTCAGGCCTGGACAGGAGAAATGAAGAACTTCTTGTAGTCCATATTTATGTAGATTAAATAATCATAATCTGTGTAGATTAAAGTAAAAAGAATTCAGCTTTATCTTGGTTTTGTTTGTAAATGCTGGATAAATTCCACACTCCCTTCCCCCCTTCCCACAAACCAGAGAGGGAAGGAAAATGTTGACTTTGGAAAGCATGAGCTCTGTGCACAGGAGAGGTACTGATGTGCAGCTGGCTGCTTCAGATTTTTTTTCTGGGCTTTTTGTGGGTCTGTTTTTTTCCTCCTGCCAGTACAAGGCAATTCATTGAGAAAAGCGTAGAGCATGACTGCAGTAGCAGTCTGCAGTACTCACCTACTGCAGCCTGTCCTTTTGGGCAACACAGGGAAAGAAAATGTTAGGTGTTTTCACCATGGAGAGATTGTCCTATCTTTAAGAATTTCCACATTTCTCCAGCAAATTTGTAATTACAATAATTTCACGATTATAAGCTGCACCATTTTGACTAAAATTTTGCTCTCACTCCGGAAATGTGGCTTATACTCAGGAGTGGCTAATATATGAAAAAAGTTTGGAAATTTCCAACCCTGGAAGTGCCAACCAGGGTGCTGAGCTGAGCACCTGCCAGTAAAACCCGGAATTGCGCGATTGTTGCAAATTGGTTACTCTGTTGCGCGGCAAGTGGAGGCAGGCTCCGTGCCACCAGTGCGGGGGGGGTGAGGTGGGGAACTCCCTCCTTCAGGCAGTGCAGCCCAGGGGAGAGGCGGGGAGCTCTGTGCTGCCATCCCTGCGGCTTGGGGGGGAGGCGGGGGCTCCCTCCTGCCGGCCCCACGGCCTGGGGGGAGGTGGGAGGCTTCCACCCCCGCCTGCTGCCACAGGAGCAGGCAGGCTCCATCCCCGCCTACCGCTACCGCCGTGGGTGCCAGCAAGCTCCATCCTTGCCTGCCACCACCACCGCAGGTGCTGGCGGGCTCCGTCCCCACCTGCCGCCGAGTGACAGCGCCGAGCTGGACCACCTGGCCCCATCAGCAACCCCAAGCGGGCCAAGCCCGCACAGCCCGAACTGAGCCAGTAAACCCCGCGATCCCACGATTCTGTTACTATTTGGCAACTTTGTTGCACACGGGTCCTCGCTGCAAACGACAGAGCGGCTTATAATCAGGTGCATCTTATGTATGGACAAAGAACGAAATGTTGCCGACACCTGGAGGTGCGGCTTATGATCAGTGCGGCTTGTAATCATGAAATTACTGTATCATCAGTCAAGACCTTTTCATTTTTTTAGAGTCTTGTCAGTGTCCCACATAAGGAAATAATTCTGGGTGACCTCTCAAAAGCAGTGAGCAGGTTTTTCGCGTTGTAGCACTTGCTGCAACTTACACTAAAATGTGCAAGATTAGTGTGGTGACCCAGAGGTGACTTCTGTGCCACCCCACCTGTGGCAGCAGTCAAAAGTTACTGCTCAATTAGTTTTTACTACTTCAGTCTGTTCAGAGTGGAAAGAAATCTGGAGCTGTAAATAGAAATGTTGTGGAAGATGAGCCATTCATTCCCCATTCCCATCCTCTGCTCCTTGCCAGAATTTGGCCCAGGTGGCAGCAAGGCAGGGACAGATAGGACAGGTTTCTGCCAGGTCTCTCCACTGCCTTTCCTCATCCTTCAGGCAACCTCTTTGGTTTTTTTCGAAACTTGAAAGCTTTGTCCTGTCCTGAGCTTTTGATACTTGGCAGCATCAATGGACCTGAACACAATGGTTCTGCCACCCCAAGATGTCACAGGGGAGCTGAGGGCTCAAGCAGCTCAGGAGGGAATTTACAGTCTTGAGTAAGTCAGCAAAACTGTATGGGGTTAATTTTAGCTGTCTTCTTTTGGAGTGAGGAGAGTGGGAAGGGGAAAAAAAAAAAAAAAGAAGGCAGCTTCGTTTTTGATAGAATTTAAATTCTTAGGCATAGGTAATTCTGGCCAGAATAGCAAATGAAGCCAAAAATCTGTATGTGTTTGAAGAAGCCTAGGGTATTTTTTAAAAATATGCTCATAGTAAGCATATGTTTTTAGCTAAATGTGAAGTGGTATGTATGATTAGTCTTTGAAACTCAGTACAAAGTAACAGCTGGTTTGAACTCAACTCTAGGAATATTTTATGGCTAAAAAATAAAAATAAAAAAATCTTATATGAGATATTAAAATGTTAATGTTTCAATAAAATGTATTTTTTCATGTTGACCAGGTCACTAGAGCTACTGTAAGCAGTAGGGCTACTGCAGAGTGGTTTTATATTTCAATATAAAGATCTCCTTTGTAATTAGTTATTTTGATATTTTGCAACTTTCCTTCTTGGAACTCAGAATATGTAAATATTCAGCCTTAGAAACTTGTTTGCTAAGGGAAAGGAAAATAAAAAAAAAATTACCTCTCTGAATTTAGGGGCAAAATCACTTGTCTGAGGGCTTAAAAAACAAGTGAGTTTTGAGAACTGCCTTGTTTTTCCAGTCCCTAGAAACCCAGCAGATTGCTGCTGTACCAGCTGGACTTCACATGGTCATTCCTCCTGTCTCTCCCCTGACCTGAGCACAGGCATGAACATCCCACATTGAATCAGACATCCAATAAAGCAGAAGTCTAAAGTGCAAGTGCTCATCATTGGACTGCTGCTTCTCACTTTTTTTTCTTTCCTCCAGAATGATAAAAATGGCATAATAACACCAATAACTAAATAGCAGTGCATGTCAAAAAAAACCACCTGGAACAACGCTAATGGAAGCTGGTTTACAAATTGTTGGGTTAAAGAATGAGCTCCTAGGAAAATAAATTGGTAGCAAAGCAATATTGGTCTTCAATGAAGAATGCATTTAGAAACTATGAGAGGTGTTTGACTTCATTTTTTTTCTTCATTAATACAGTATATGGTTACCAAAATGATGATTGAAGGGTTGATTTGTTCTTTCTGTTAGGGACTAATGTTTCGACTGAATCAGGTAAATGGAACTTATCTCACATAACTAAAAAAAATAAGAATCTGAAGCTGAAATGATTTTTGATTATACTTTAACGAGACACAGTTTCTGAGCTTGTTCACACTGGATGATTTCACTTGCTGCATTGTTTAAATATTCATGAAACTTGAAACAGAAATGAAGGCAGGTCTCACTTTGCTAACTGTATACCTCATGAAACTCCACTGAAAAACATTGTAAAGAATGTATTGAGCTTTCAGAAGTAAGGAGAAAGCTAAAATTATGGTAGCCTGCATGAGCTTAACTAGACTGCACCCCATCATCCCCTTCATGTTCACGTCATGTCCTAAACCTTTAAGGTGATATACATCTCCTACACATCTCTGCATTTTTCTTTTTCCTGTAGTTTCCTTTATCCGCTCATTGCACAGAACAAACTTGTGCTGGAAGTAAATCTCTGCTCTCCACTGAGGGCAGCAGCGTTTTCTCAGATCACATTTCTGAGGATGCCAGTATATGTTCAGAGAATGAGTCAGGAGATTTCAAAAGGAAAAATTTCAGGGTGAAGATATGTGAATGATGCTCTAGAGTGATGACTTTTTGTGCTGTCCTAGGTAATTGGTTTAGAATCCAGATTCTTATGAGTGAGTTCCAGTTTTTATGACGGCTTGACTCCTTATCTTATTTACTGAATTCTTCCAGAGATCAATGGGTACTCCTATATTGAATATGGAATGAATTCTATAATAAGAAAAATTCTCAGAAATAGGCCTTGGACATCTCATACTGTACCTTTCAAATTAGTAGACTGATTTGACCTGATACTCTTTGTCTTAGCTTTCTCCTCCTTAAGGAAGTTTTATTCAAATAAATATTTCTGAAGCTTTCAGATCCGGTGATGATGAATGTTAAAAGCTCCCAGAAAAATAAAGGAACAGCCAGGAGAATTTCCATAGCTTGGAGTTAAATGTTAGTGCCACATATACTGGAGAAAATGCAACTGCTCATTCAAAAGCATTTGTAGGCAGCACCTATTCTGTTTGCCAAATCAGAATATTTCCCCCTGCAGTGAAATACCTTATGGCCACTTCATTAAGCTCCATGCTGTGCAATAGAACAAAGAGTGAAGTCAAATTGGACTTTTATGTTAAAAAGTGGAGGGTCTTGGTTTATTTGCAGCCTTTTTTCTTCTTTGTTCATTATTCAGGTGAACCAGGTTTCTGGCTGCCTCTGGCCATAGGGGGGCCGTGTGTCCTAGCCCAAGGTTTAGAATGTGCCAGTGCTCTGTTGGGTGAATGCTTTGGCACATTTCTCCCAGCTCTCACTGCTCTTGGCTCATCTTACAAGTGTTTTCCCTGGCTTGTGTCTTTAATCTGTGGTCATGGTGCCCAACCTGTTGCCACTGTACAGGAGCTCTCTGGTGGCATGTTTTGTTGAAGATCCCAGTCTGTGTGTCCCTACTCCACACTCTGTGCCACAGGGACTCCCTGTCTCCTCTGCTCCATGGGTTTCCACTGTGAAGTGACTAATCCCAACTCCTGGACACAGGGGAATGGCTTCACAGTGAGAGTAGGTTTAGATTAGATATTAGGAAAAGATTCTGTCCTGTCAGGGTGGTGGCACAGGCTGCTAAGAGAAGCTGTGGATGCCATCCCTAGAAATGTTAAGGACCAGGTAGGAGGGGACTCTGAGCTACCTGGGATAGTGGAAGGTGTCCCTGCCCATGGCAGGGGTTGGAATGAGATGAACTTTGGGGTTCCTCCCAACCCAGGCTTTTCTCTGGTCCTATGATTTTGGTTTTGCCAAGTCTCACTGTGAGTCCCTGACTGTCCGATTCCCCTTTCACTGCTACTGCAGTTTTCTTCCCAGGATTGTCCCACCTCCCCTCCAGCTCCTCATGGCCCATCCCTTTGCAGTAGCCTGGCCCTGGAGCTGAGTCATCCTGAACAGTGACTCTCAGCTTTCACAGAAGAAGACAATGTGACTTTTTACCCCTCTGATTCCTCATTTTACCTAGGAGATAAGGCTGTTTGTTTAGTCTCCTCAAAAGTATTCAAAAATCTGTGTAAGAAGCAGTTCAGCAGTCTGCAAGCACAAAACACCACTGTTCATGAATGAAATTAGATAAAAGGGGAGTTGGGCATGGTACATTGAGACAAATGCTCAGGCAGTTTGTTACCAAGGTGCAGGGAGCCTTTCCAGCTATTTTAATGCTGGGCATCACTGCAGAAACCCAGCAGTTCTTTTCTTTCAGGTTTCAGCCCCTGAAAGCAAACAGCAGAGGCTCTGAGCAGTCTGTTCAGCCTCAGGTTGGTGTCTCCCAACATTTGCGTTCCTCACTGAAGGATGCAGCACTGTGTGCTCCCAGCCCTGCAGAACCTGTGTGCCTTGCCATCTGGCTCTGCTGCCATCTGCTCCCCTGGCTGCAGCACACACAGCCCATGTCCTTTCTAACAGCAGCAGGAAGGCTGCTGTCCTCAGCCAGGGCAACATTTCTCTGGAGGAGCAGGGGCAAGGTGGAGGTCTGCTGCTTTAGCATGCTTGCATTTCTCTTTGTTGCGCTGGCAGCATTTAAATGTGACATTTCTGCAGTTTGGGAGCCTTGCAGCCATGTGGAGGTGCTGCACAGGCAAGGTGATCCTTGCTTTTTCTAACTGTTATGTATTTTATTTTAAATTTAACAGCAGCTCTTCTTTTTCCAGTGTGTTAGAGGGATCCTTTTACACCCATCCAGTGTAACCTTGCTTGATGACATAACAGTGATTCTTCAAAAGAATGAGGGGTTTTGCTTCACTTTTTGTTTGGCTATTTTTAACTTCAGATCTGTATGAGGTCATGCCCACATTTGCTTCATGTCTTTATTTTTGTCTTAAGAAATAATTTATGAATGAACTTGAGAGATAATACATAAACAGGCAATAGTGTATATCCAGTTTCTTAGGGTTATCATGACCTCATCATGTGTGCATCTACATATAAAATATATCCATCTACATATTGGAACACCTTTGTAGGCTCTTCACAAACAGTGCTGGCAGCGCTTGTTGCAGGAGTTAAACATCTGAAGAGCCATGTCCCATGCGTGGTCCTCATGGACCTATTTTTAGTTTCTCCTACGGGAAGAATGGCAAAAAATAGAGCAGGACTGTGGCTTTATGTTCAGTGCACAGAATGTTTATAGGTTATTGGACAGGAGCGTGTCTGTGCCACAGGACGTTAGTCCTCCACTTCTGTACACTCATTAACAGCACTCCCAGCAGAGCTACTGCAGTTTCAGCACTCATAACACCAATTTTAACCTGCTGTAAAGCAGCTCTCAAGTGCTATTTTCAGCCTTGATTAGGGATTGCTGACCTGAAAGATCTATATTTCTCCGCTGAGAGACTTTCTTGAATTCATAAATCTCTGGGTCTGGCCAGAGTGCCTCGGTCCTGCATCTCTCCCTTCCTTCAGGAGCTGTGGATGGGTGGGATGCAGAGGGTTACTGCACTCATGCAGAGGATGCAGTTATAACCTGCAAGTGCTGGTGCTGCACCTTTTACATGTGCATCATTTGGAACAAATTAAAATGTTTAAAAGCATCAGGAGATTCTCTTCTTTGGTTATTGCTTTCACTTTCTTCTTCTTCTGTCCTTGATGAATTTTGAGGTGTTGTTTGGGCTCAGTCTGGAGGGTTGGTATTTCAAAAGTGCAAAGGGCAGCTCTCCTCTGTCTCTGTGACTCCAAGACAAGGAGCTCTTTTAGCAGACTGTATTTTGATGCATATTTTCAAATCATGGCTTGAGAGCAATCAGGCAAGAGAAAGGAACACAGACATCTGATGTTTTTTCTCTTAAAAAAAAAAACCACACAAAACTAAGACTAAAACGTTTAAACTTTTAAAATTGTAGCAAAATAACTCTTGTAGCTATTAAACTTTTCATGGAAATACCTGCCTCATATTTTCCGAGTCACTTTCCACTGCAGCTGTTTCCTAACTAAATGAAATGTCCTGCCTCATGAATGACCTGCTAGCATTTAAAAAAGAAAATGGTGAGCATCTGATTGGGAAAGGCTTGTCTTGTTTGAAACCTTTAAAAGGAGGGGGTAATACTGAAGTAAAAAGCTTCCTATCCCCTGAGACAGGCAGAAAGGAAAACAAAAGCCCCAGGTTCCCCAGAGTGGAGCAAGAATTGAAAATGTTTCAGGAGTGTCCCCTCCCTGTTCTGTTTGACACTTACAGAATACCTGCACTTTGAAAAAACCCTTGAAATAT
This sequence comes from Catharus ustulatus, assembly GCF_009819885.2. NCBI lineage: Eukaryota > Metazoa > Chordata > Aves > Passeriformes > Turdidae > Catharus > Catharus ustulatus. The sequence continues at coordinate 72,367,421 of NC_046224.1, read as the reverse complement.
TGACTTGACTGGAAATGAACAATTAAAAGTTCTGGCCCTTGCTGTTCATCACTTATTGGGCAATTACATAGCAACTCTGCATGAATTTGTTGGCATGGCTCTGAATTTGGTGTGCAAGACTGAATTGTTCAACACTCAGTTCCCTGACCATTAAACGAGCAAATTATTCCAGTAACAAAAAGGGCAGATTTTTACCTTGCCCTTATGTTTCCAGCCATGTCTGTCATTCTCTGTTTATGTGAAAGGGAAGGAGGAGGAAAGGCAAATATTTCCCTGCCTCCACGATTGCAGAGAGCTGAAAGAGATGCTCTGGTCACTCCAGTCAGACAGATTTGGTACTTAGCTATTTTAAATGTGACTGTAGTGGGAGGATATCTCTTCTTTATAATAGCACATAGACTTGAAAAGCCAGTTTCCTATAACTAGTGGATACTGATTTAAAAAGCCAAACCAAAACCACTGTAGAGAGCTAGGTTAGGGTGATAAACTGTGAGGGTGGGGTACCAGCTTTTCTTTTAAAAGCTGACTTCATCAGGCAGCCAGCTCCATTTCAGCTTGGAAGCAGGATGTATCCCCTGTGTGGCATGTCTTCCAATTTGCATTTTATAAATGCACAGAATTCTCCAAACAGGTTACAAAAACTGGTGACTGGCCTGCTAGAACTGCAGAGTTACTGCAAATAATGAGGCATGCAACAAGAGTTTGAATTTTTTTTCTAAACCTAAGCAGCCCTTAGGTTGAGGAGTCTGAAAAGCAGAAACTTGATATCAGTATAAGTTTTTCCTTAGAGTTCTTTGACAGGAGTTACACTGTTGTAACTGCCTGAGCTCAAATCTGCTTCGTGTATAAAGTGAAGGAAATTTGTCAGGACCAATTGTTCTTGTTGTGAAAAGGAAGTTTTATTTTTAAGAATATTCTCAAAATAGATTCTATATTGCCCCCTTTTTTGGTTGGTTGTTGGTTTTTTTTTCCTCATGTAGATATTCAGTCTTGCTTGCTTGTCTGTTTTTTCACTGTGTTAGTTTAGTATTACATGACAGTATAAGCATGGTTGTTTTCAAGGAGGTTTGCTACTTGAGTATGTTTTTCAAACCTCTTTCCCTCTCAACCTCACAATCTCAATAATAACCTCTTCTTAGGTCTAGGCATCTATCTGGTCTCTGGTTTAAGAACTATTCCTTTATCAGTTATGTGATAACTGGTACTTTAAATAATCATCCTTGACCTTTTTGTAGTCTTTCAGGCTGATTGATTGGTTAAAAACTATATTTACAGTGGAAGCCAGGGAGGTTTTTGTTCAAGTGTAGCTGCTGATTTGAGGTTTTGTTATTTACAGGACAGTAGCCCTTTTTCTCCCTTCAAGTACTTGTATCTAAACCAAAATCTTTAGCTGATTCAATTTGTGAAGCTTCTGAATTTTGAAGAAACCCAGGTTTAATTCTTCCAGTCAAGTCAACTGGTTGTGTTATTTGCTTATATGCAGGTGCTCTTTGCATTCTGGGGACAAGGAATTAATCTGTACCTCTACAAGATACTTGATATTAATCACAAATCAGTTTTCCAATAAATAACCAGAAAGCTATTTAATTGACAAAGACAAAAAAAAAAAAAAAAAATAAATAAAAAGTCTTGTGTATTTAGATGTGAGGACAAGAGGACAATAATCTGTAGTATCCAAAGTGCATTTTTAACTCATGCTCTTCAAATAAAGACTTGACATATGTTTGTGCTGTAAGACAGTAGGAATTTTTGTGCTATTCTGCACTGTTGCAATAGCAGATATTTAGGCAGTGGATAAGCTACTGGGTAAATTTTCACGTGCTTTCTGACCTTCCTGATGCTGACATTGCCTCCTCTTCTCAAGTAGAACTGAGATAATTTGGCCCTTGAGATAAAGAAGGAGAGATAAAGTTATTTTTAGCATTAGCGTGCTTTAGTTCTGGCATTGTGTTCAGTCCTGCTCATCCTCCTGAGTGGAAGGATGCAGCTTGTTTATTTTAATTTACCATATCTACTCTTGTGGCTTTTGATACCAGGCAAAGCTGAGCTTTACCCTTCATCAGGTTTCCCTACAGTGCTGGGGCAGCACATCACAAAGAACCATGAATACTCACTTTTCAGTCCTTGTATTTATTTTTTTCTCCTCTTTGCAGCCCTGGTAGTTAAAAGCCTTCTTTCTCTCTTAGAGGAAATGTACAGTAATTTCACGAATACAAGCCGCACCAATTTGACCAAAATTTTGGTGGAAACCCGGAAGTGCGGCTAATATTCCGGGGCGGCTAATCTATTAACAAAATTCTAAAAGCTGCCAACACGGAAGTGAGAGCCCGCGGCAGCCCCAAGCCAAGCTGGAGCCCGGCCGGCCCCGGCAGAGGTGGGAAAGCCTGGCAGAGGCGGGGCCAGCAGTGTCGGGGGCGGGCGGCAGAGCCTGAGCCAGCAGGGCGGGGGAGCCCGGGAGAACTGGGGCTAGCAGCGCAGGGGAGCATGGCAGAAGCAGGAAGGCCGGCGGGTGGGGCTGCCTGGCAGCGGGGGAAGCCCAGCATAATCGGGGCCAGCAGCGTGGGGGAGCCCGGCGGTGCGGGGGCCTGCAGTGCCGGCCAGGGCGAGGAAACGCGGCGGCAGTGCAGACGGGAGGGGGCGGCCGGCGAGCCTGGTGGCGGCGGCGGCAGCCCTGCCGGCGGGGCGAGCGAAAGCGGCGCTCGCGAAAGCGCCGCCGCGAGCCGCGAACCGCGAGCCGCGAGCCGCGAGCCGCGAGCCGCGAACCGCGAACCGCGAACCGCGAGCCGCGAAAGCGCCGCCGCGAGCCGCGAAAGCGCCGCGGGGCGGGCGCGGCGCTCGCGAGGCGCGGCGCGGGGCGAGCGAAAGCGGCAGCGGGGCGGACGGCGAGCCCGGCGGCGGCAGCCCTGCCAGCCGGGCGAGCGAACGCGGCAGCGGGGCGGTGCTGACGGGAGAGGGGGGCCAGCGAGCCCGGCGGCGGCGGCAGCACCACCCGGCCAGCCCCGCCGAGCCGTGGCGCTGAGCTGGGCCACCCGGCCCCGTCGGCAACCATGAGCGGGCCGAGCCTGCCTGGCCCCGCCCCGAGCCAGTAAAGCCCGCTACGCCGCGATCCTCTTACTAATTGGCCAATTTGTGAAAGCTGCGCACGGATTCTCGCGACGAACGAAAGTGCGGCTAATATTCGGGGTGCGGCTTATCTATTGACAAAGACAGCAACATTGTCGAGGCACCGGGGGTGCGGCTTATAATCCGTGCGGCTTGTATTCGTGAAACTACTGTAGTTTCTTTTCCTTCCTTCCTTCCTTCCTTCCTTCCTTCCTTCCTTCCTTCCTTCCTTCCTTCCTTCCTTCCTTCCTTCCTTCCTTCCTTCCTTCCTTCCTTCCTTCCTCCCTTCCTCCCTTCCTCCCTTCCTCCCTTCCTCCCTTCCTCTCCCTTCCTCCCTCCCTTCCCTCCCTTCCCTCTTCCTCTCCCTCTTTATTTTTTTTAAATAATTTTGTTTGTTTGTTTTTTCTGTGATTCAGATTACAGGAAGTGAAATTTCTAAGCAAACCCAAAATGCACTAATTTTTATAGCAGCAGAAAATAACTAACTGTGCCTCCTGTAAGTTACTGTATGAGTATTTAGTGCTGTTCTTTTAGACATTCCAAATGTTTTGAGCTTCTCACTTTTTCTCCATCCTCTGTAGTTAATACTGTGGAAAATGTTGGAATCATTATGGATATGGAGCCTGGACACTACATTTTAGTCACAGGGCCAACAGAATGTGGCACTACAAGCCATTTGGAGCCCTTTTCCCCCTCTTTGATCGTATTTTCCTCGATGTCACACTCCACACTGGCCCTGAGAAGTCTTCACTGGGAATATCCACCTTTGGGTGGCTCCTTGGTGAGAACCAAGCACAGCAGCAGCTCCTTGATCCTCCCTGAACTTCCAGATTTTCTCTTGAAGCACTGCAGGTGCTTCACCATGAGCTGTCGTTCCCTGAAAACAAATGGAAATGCTGCTTCCAGGACCAGTGTGTGTGCTGGGGGGAGGAACAGGATGTGTGGGGAGAAAAGTGCAAGGTTAGGAAAATTATTTAGGTTATATACATTTTTATTTATGTTCTATATTTAGGTATGAGAAGGGAAGTTATTTTTTTTTCGTCTCCTGTCTCCTTTTTTGTCTCCCAAGCTCATAAAACACCTGTTTCCCAGCCTCTGTCACCCTTGCCTGAACCAAAGTTTTTGGTGGCCCTGGTTCTCCTTCAAGAAGCCTTTGTCCTAATAAAGGGACCCATTGAGAGGGCATTCAATATTCCAAATGCAGCTGCTCACCTCCTGGCAGCATGCTAATGGAATATGGCTCTTTCTCCTGATCAAGTGGTAAATTGCAATTTTCTGTGATTTCTCTGTCTGAAAAAAAGAATTGCGTGAAAAAATTGAAAGTGGAAGAGAAGAAAACGGAGCTCTTGTTGTCAATGCTTGGATGTCAGAGGTGCTTCACACACCTCTGTAAGTCAGAGGGTTTTGTGAGAATGCTTTCTCTCCTGGTATTTTGGGTTTTCATCTCTTCACTGTTCATCTCTGCATCCATGGGCAGAGCTGGAGTGGACTCCATGTCCTGAAAGCTTGGGGAGGTTCAGCCCAGGTCTGGGGCACAACTGTAAAGTTTTTCACTTTTCTCAAGTTATCTTCTCTGGCTCAAGTCCTTTTAATTGAAAAAAGAGCATTGCAAGATGCTTAAGTTCATCCCTGATACAGGGGATAAATGTTGGGGTTTTTTTATCCTTTGAGTGTTTCTATATTTCCTATTTCACTTTCTAAAAACGTACTTTCTTCAAAAGGAAGGTTGTTGGTACATGAAACCTGTCCTCCTCCTGAAATTTAGAGAGCGGAACAGCATTTTCAGAAAGAGTGATAAGATCTCCCCGCAGCCAAAAATAAGAATAATTCTGTTCCCTGGTGTATACCCTTGCCACCCCCCAAAAAAAGAACTTGGACATAAATAGTTGATCAAAACAAAGCCTGTGGTCTCATCCCATGAACTGAAGATATTTAGTTTCTATTCCCAGTTTTTCAGTACTGTGCTTGGTAAATGCTTCAATTCTCCATCTGTGAAATGGAGATTTGTTTTTTTCCCCCCTCTCAGGAAGGTTCTGTCTGAATTAACAAGTTTGTATGGTGGCCTGGAAATGCTTTAGAGGTGGTTGCTACAAAGATTTCTGTGATGTGCAGCTGACAGATAATAGCAGAGGGGGACTCAAAGCCATCTTACAGAGACTCAGACTAACTGTGTTTAGGTAGAGCTCCAGGAGCCAGGCTGGTTCCCAGGCACAGCAGGAAGAACAAAGGACATCCTCCAGGCCACACTGAACTGATGGAAATGATGTTAGCATTAGGGGCTGGGATTGCATCTGTAATCAATACAGATCTGCAAAGCTCCTTTCCCACAGCCAGAAAACCAGATCTGTACAACACTTAGCTCTGAGCAGAGTTCCCCCTCCTCTCCCTCCACCTTTTATTTCTTGTGTTTTCTTGTGTGTTTTGTTGGAAATATACCTTTCCATGTGGACCCTCCTGGTTAGGGTAAAGTGATATATTTCTAGTAAAATAACACTTCTGCTGAATCAAAATAGCATTCTTGCACAAATTGAACATAAGAAGATGAAAGAAAAAGTATTTGAGACACAGGGAAAAGGAATTTAAATTACTGTTTCAGCAACAAAATGAAGGGACTGAAGACATTGTAATGAAATTAATAGACAGAAAGCTCTTATTTCTCAGGCAGTTCTGAACAGCTTGTCAATAAGAGGAAACTGCTTTTATTGATGGAGTTTGCATTAAAAGTGTATTTCAGCAGCATGTAGAGCTAGATCATTCAAAGAATAAAATTCTGTGGGGGGGGAAAAAGGACCAATGGCAGTGGGGAAAGTAGTTCCACATATAAAAGAAAACAAAATTCAAAATTTTCTGTTTTGAATACATGGGCATTTTTGGCGCACAACTTATTCCTTCTTTCTTTTTTTTTTTTACCACAGAAATGGTACTTAATTTTGTTGCAACCTGTTTCTGAAGGGCAAATTAGTCCAAATATGTTTTCAATGTGGTATATTCTTCCAGCAAAGAATATTTCAGCAGTTTTTACATGATCCAGTTTAAATCAATAGCAAAACTTGAAACAGAGGGTCAGCCCTTTCAGAAAGGCTCCTTTCCCCTCTGTGCTGCTCTACCTTTCTCCTGCTCACTCTGAAATGCCTCCTGGCGCATCCATTTGCTCCATGACCCCCCCAAGATATTGTACATTCTGTGCATCCTTTACACCATGGTGGACACTGCACCTTTGGGCTCTGCTTCTGCTGCTAGCAGTGCTGTGGCACCATGGAAATAGGACGGAAATAGGACTTGGGTGACCACATGGAATGAAATGTTGGCAGTGTTGCAGGAGAATGTATTTTATGATGTCCCTCTAAGAAAACCTACATGGTTTTATTTAAAATTAAAATCTGAGAAGCAAAACTCATTTAGAGTCAGACTGGTATGAAAGGCAGAATTTCAAATCATGGTATTGTGAAAAATCTGTCTTCTAGAAACCTCCACTGAAATCACTCCTGTTTGGGTGCATGGAGCACAGCAGAAACCTGAGATTCTTCTTCCTGGCTTCTGCCTGTTTATACCCAGCATCTCTGCAGTGCAGCTGGGGAAAAGCACAGTGACAGATGTGTGTGTGCTTTGGAGCAGCAGATGGGTGAGAATGAGGAACTGTGGCCTGTGTAGGCACCTACCTGGAGGTGACTCAGAGTCCTGCTGGGTGTGCTGGGCTACTCCTGCACTCCCTGGTGGAAGAGGGCACTGCCAGGGCTCCTGAGGCTCTGCCTGACCGGACAGGGATCCCATGCAGGCATCCAGATCTTGGTGCCCATGTCTGGTTGTGATGCTCCTGTCTGGTTGTGATGTGCCTCCTGTCTAAGACAGCACAGACCGTGTTAAAAATCATCTAGGGTGAAAAGCAAGGTGGGATTGGCTGGGTATTTCAGCTCTGTAGCAGCTGTAATCCCTCAAATGGGGCTGTCACCTGGCATTTCCTGCCCTGTTTAAGCTACCTTGCCCTGCTCTGATCTTGCTCTGAATGAGCTCTGCAGAAAGAGAAGGGTGATGGAGAGTGAGAGGCTGGTGTTTCTGCCATGGTCCTACATCCTTGGATATTCCCAGATGGCAGGTGTGATGTGATCAGGGTGTCACACAGTGCCTGACAGCATCAGCCCCAGGAAAACGGGGCCAATTCCAGCAGCAGGGAAATGTATGGCCCAAATGTGGTTTTGCATGCATTTCCACTGGAGTGTCACTTAAAATGGTAGGATAGGAGAACCTGAAATGTCTGTGTGGCTTATTTCCTGGAGCTCTGCCCTTGAGAGTCAGCAGCTGCAGCCATGCATGCACACGGGATGCATGTTGGTTTGGGGCACAAGGTTTGGTGTCTGACTCACGGCATTGATTTAGAGCCCACAGATTCTGCAATTTCTCAGTCTGTTAGTCCTGGCAGTTCTGCTGTAAGACCTGACTGGGGTACCAAAAGCAAAGCCCTGCTCTGCCAGTGCTCTGAGCTCTGCTCGCTCCATAGAGCCAGTGGAGCACCAAAGTTTTGGTGCCTGTGGTCCCATAAATTTGAGGTAGGTAATCAAATCCTACTGCTCTCTGACTGAGACGCATATTCTGTGGCCAGAAATCTACATGTAAATGTCAGTGGGAAATTATCCGTGTGAGTTTTCTGTGTGACAGTTGGCTTTTTTCCTGTGTTTTGAATCATGCAGTTGCAAGGATGAGTAGAAAAGATCCCTGGCTTGCTGCTGAAGAGACATCTGAGCCCCATGTGAGCACCCTGCCGAGGACAGCTGGAGGAGATGGGAGAACTGGGCTACTTGGGGATGGAGTGGGTGAAATGTGTCGTGCTGGAAGATCACTGAGCTGATTTAATTAGTTCTGTTTCAGAGGATTCATCTTTGTTCGGGTCACTGCTGCATTCAGCTATTTGCTTTTATTCCCCCCTCTCAGCAATAGATAAATGCAGGGTGATAATTAATTTGGCAGGTTGATTGAGATTGGGTGGCAGAAAGGGGAGTTTTCCTGGATGAGTGATGAAGCATTGCTGGTTGAGCTTAAAGTGAATAGTCTGAAATAGAAAGTAGTTTGTATAAAATCCCCCCAAGGGTGTGTTTAAACTGAATATACTTTGAGTTTTGACACTGAGGTTTTTCAGTAAGCTACCAGACTCTACAGAGTAATTTTAGGACATTTGCTAGATGGGATCTAGCTGTTGAAATATCAGTGCTATTCTTCTGATTTCTGAAGCCTCAAAACCGGAAAAGTGAGGTGTTAATGGAAGAGGTGTCATGTTTGTGTGGGTGTCAGGCTGGAACAAGCCTTGGCGCAGCAACACTGGAAGCCGAGGCTTCACCTGGCCAGGGGCAGTGCTACTCTGGGTGGGAGAAGGCTGCATGGGTCAATCTGCTTTGTGGGAGGCCAAATTCTCTTTACCTTGACATTTTCATTATTTCATGGCAGCTGTCCCTGAGTGCTACTTTTGAAGCTGACATGTTTCAGTGAAACCAGCTGCTGACCTGTATTGCATTTCTGGCTTCCTGCCCTGCTGTGTTTTGGCCTCACCAGGGACCAATTCCTGCAGTCACCACATTTTGTGTTTCACACCAGAGGGACACTAACTTGCAATATTACCATAAGTAAAGTCTGTTTTAGTCTTTTCAGGAAGTGCTTATGGTATCACAAGAGATGTGATTTGGCCAGACTGCTGGATTCTGCTGCTTTCAGAATTTCCACTTTTGGGGGATAGAGGCACTGCCACCTGTGATATCTCTGACTTGAATTTAGGATGTTTTCTCTCCCAGTCTCTACCCCCTTCCTTTGTAAGTGACTTTCTATGTGTGTCTTTATGCAGTTTTTATGCAAACTGCCAGTGAATGGTCAGCTATTGGACTAATTTGCCTTCCATATGAGCTGTCGTGATCTGTGTTCGTATTGAAGGTGATCCACCTGAAATCAGAGCTTGACTGAAAAATCCCTGAAACGTTTACCTGCTTTACCAGTGGGTTTTTAATTGCTCTACAAAAAGACATTCCCTCCTTCTTCAAAGTGTTTCTTTGGAAGCAGAGACCCTTCTGTGCACTGGTAACTGCCTTTGAGGTTTGTCTAGGGGACACAAAGTGCAGATGAAACTGAGATCTCTGAAAAGATGGGAAGTGAGAGAAAAACTGTGCACTTAAGAGAGAATAGCATTGGGAACATACATTTCAGAGCAGATTGTTTTATAGAAGTCTTTAGACTCCTTAAAAGAATAAAAGATTATAGATACCTCAAGATGATTTCAGACTTTGCAGTAGCTGTGCTTTCTGACTTTTCTAGGAACTTAATTGGACCAGAATTGCACCAGAATGGACTTGACTGTGTAGCTGTGAAATTCAGGAACTTCATGTGTGTGTTGTGAATAGGAAGCAATATTTAAATAGTAAATATTCTCCCTTTCATCAGTATACACTTTTTCTTTTGTCAACTTGCTGTTATGTTTAGGTCTCCTGATGTTGCTGTGTTGCCCTGGCATTCCCATACTGAGGAATCTTCCGAGTGACTGCTTACAAATGATGTCTGTGGCTAGGGTGGAAGGGCATCGGAGTACCTGTGCCCACAGTTTTTATCTCTCCAGTAAAGATATTTTTCTCTAAGGCTTTGGTTCTCATGACTATGCACAAAATGGGAAAATGGGTATATGAGAAATTTGGTGAACACTTTTACTTGTGGGTTACTAGTCCACCAGATTAATCTAGCAGATCTGTTCAAGGGGATAAATCTATTTATGATCAGTTTGTTTTACTCATTTATTCTGAAATCGCATATCCAGATTAAGATCATTAATTTAGGAAGCCTTTGTTAGGGATTCTGCAAGTAACTCTGTGTGGCATTGAGGATTACTGAAGAATAAGAATTGCTTCCAAAAAGCCAAAATTAAAAAGGGACAAAACCCACCACCACCTCCTTTCCACCCCCCACTCCCCCCCAAAATCCATTTTACTACCACTCTGCCTCCCAAACCTGTTGTTTAAAATCCTCGTTGATCTGTGAAGGATTAATAGGGACTGAGAAATTCAGTGGTAGGAGTGAAAATAATAGAAACACGCATGGATTTGTTTTACTGCTGTCATCTTTTTAAGTAGTTGTGACAAAAATTTGTATAAAACCAGATAGAGGGTGTGGAGGTGGATATTCCTTTGCCTTTTCTTTTTTCCCACCTACCTTTTTTTTTTTTTTTTTTTTAATTTCCCAGCAGCTTCACATTGTCTGAAGTCACAGCCGCTTGTTTTCAGGGGTGCTGTGGAGCAAGGGCACAGCTTGCTGTGTCACACACTCGTTTTTGCCCACTCTGTAAGGAAGCCAGGATGAGCCAGGACCCCTGAAGAAGTCAGATGCAGTTTGCCATGCAGTCTGGAAATAAAAAGGTTATGTGCTGCAATGAGGAATACCTCTGAAGTGCAGACTCTTGCTGTCTCACCCAGTGCCAGATGTGCTCTTATTCCTTTGGAGCTGTCCCCAGTTAAGTGCTCAGGGTGGTTTCTTCACTGCGCCTTTGGGGCAATCCCTGCTGGTGCCTCTTGGGCTGTCCCCTGTGCTGCTGTGCCCATTTAGCTCCCCTCAGTGCAGTATTCTTCTGATACAGGAGAGTTCTTTAAAAAACTTATCTCTGCTTCCAGCTATTGTCCAGCAACCCAAAAACCTTTGAAACAACATCTTTGACTAGGGAAGCAGCTTAATGGCTCTTAAATGCTCACCCCAATTTATTACTTTGTTTGGTTTATTGTGGTGAATATTTTGTTTGGGTTTATTCTTTTTGGAATTTTTTAACCAGTCTTGTAATTGAGGCTGGCCTCGATGATCTGCAAGGCTAGATGATGTTGGGAACATTTGGATGGAGTTTCCTCTCCACAGTGGCTGTGATGACAGGAGCACGGAGCTCACAGTGGTGAATCTCAGCAGCTCCAGCCTGCTTAGCTACTCCTGCTGCTAGTGTCCACACCAAAATCCCCTCCCTAAATCAATAAATCATCTCGTTTATCTTGATTACCATGAAAATGCACAGGGAACAGTCTATCAAATAGAAGGAATCCTACTCAAAACAGCACGTGCAAAAACACCCTGTTAGTTTCTGTGTGACCTGACTCCTGCATGTTTGTAAAACTAAATGTTTCCTCTAATAAGAAATCAAGGAAATAATTTGTACTTTCTTTTCTTGCTGGTAACAAGCAGTTTCTTATTACCAGTGGAAATCTGATCCTGACTGGAGCATGGCTAATACTCGTTCAGCCAGAGGATATGGATCATACTGGGCCCTATTCAGCACAAGCTGTGAGGAGGCAGTGTCAGGGAACCCAACAGTGAGACACTGTTTCACATCTTCAACATGTCCATTCAACTGAAGCTCTCCCAAAGAGAGAAGATGTTTTGCTCATATTTAAATAGAAGCTCTGCTATTTTGGTGAAGGTTGAAGCCAGGTGCCGTACTCATATCTTGCTCTTCTGGATGCTGATTCCCAAATATAAACAACTCTTAAATCTGCTGGTTACCACCCAGCCAAAACTTCTCATAATCTCATTGGTAATTGATTTTTACCACTACTAAATGTGCTAAATCCTTGCAGGAGTGGCAAAAAGGCTTTTTTTGTAGATTCTCAGCTGTTTGGGAGAATTCAGGCTGCTCTATTCGTGTATCACAGCCAGTTCAGAGGGAAATGTTGGATGCAAGTGACTCCCAACCACAGATGGAGCAGAGGAGCAATTTCTCTCACATTCCTGTGCTTTGCCTTGTGTTCACCTCCCACTTGAGAGAACAGGAGTCTTTATGTTCAATGTAATGGAAATGATTATGCCTTTTCTATTTCTCTGACTGATTTTTGGGTTGGGGGTTTTTGGGTGGCTTTGTTGGAGGTTTTGTATCTCTCTTTGTTTTTTGTTTTTTTGTTTGGTTGGGTTTTTTTGTTTGTTTGTTTGTTTTTTGGGTTTTTTGTTTGTTTTTTTTTTACCCCCCAGCCATTGCATAGTTAGCAATATTGCTGCTTCAAGGGTACCAAAATTAAAACCATGGTCCAGAAAAGATTATATAAAGGAAAAACAGGACTTATAAACAGCTGAAAAGGTTTAAATTGTCATACTTTACTTTCTATCTTTTTTATTTATTTAAATCTTCTACAATACGTGTGGGTCATATTTTCCTGCACTTCTCTAATAATAAGGAGGATAGAATTATGGTTTATGAATTTTAATGAAAGTTGAAATACTTATGCAATCATTTGCTGGGGCTTTAATTAAAAAACCATATAGGAGAAGAACTGCATTTAGAGAGGCGAGGGCTGAAGATGCTGATTTTTAAACAGCTTTGTTCTGCTCCAGTATGGGTATCTCAGCTACCTAATGCAGACAGTCCTTTACACCATTCCTTGCTCCTTTCAAGGTACTGTTTCATTAGTGAACGTAAGCTTTAAAACCATAAGCTGAGAGATTTCATGGTGTTTATAGCAAAGCCCTGAGATTTAGAGCAGGGGCCACCACCCTACATCTTCAGAATGAGATGATCCCTTTCACTTCTCCTTTTCTGTCTGGGACTGGGATTTTGGGGTCCTTTCCATTCCTGCCACCTCTTCCACTGACAGTCCTCACCCTCAGCTGGAATGGGAGTGTTTTCCCTCTAAGTCAGCTATCAGGGAGAACCAACCAGTTAGTTTTAGTGAAGTCCTTGTTTCTGTGCGTTTCTGAACATGTAAGAGTCGTTCCTGCTGCTAAAAGCTGCTTTCATCTGTATTAAAACTGGCAGAGATGGGTTTCCAGGACAGTTTCAGATGAAATGTAAAGTAACTCCTTTTCTTCTAAGAGAGACTGGATGCATATAAAGCTGTATAGGAGTTTGGTTTCAGCCTTATCCCTCCCTTTCTGCTGCTGATACACTTAGCCTGAGTTCCCTGGTCAGTAAGAATAATAAATTTGATGCTGTTTATCATCACTCTGGACCAAACTGATTCCAGAGAACTTCCAGAGGAGGTGATGGAGTCTGCAGCAAACCCATCTGTTAGTGATAAACATAAACCCCCCCTAGTTCCAAACTCATTTTTATGTCAGTATCTCTGTTTGCATGCATGCACCAATTAAACAGTATATTATTTTCTTTTTCCGTGATTTCAGAAGGTTGACTCACTCAAGTGGATTTATGCATGCGCTCTGTTTTTTCTGAGTGTAATTGATTTGTTGTTTGGTTTGGGTTTTTTTTATCTTTGTGGAGGTTGGTTGGTTGGTTGGTTTTGGGCTTTGTTTTTGCTTTTAATTCTGTTTTCTTCATCTTTTGATTTCTATTCAGCTGCTGGAGATCGTGATTTCTACCTAGCCCAATAGTTCAGGCATACTTTCTTTCTTTCTTTTCCTGGGTATCATGCTGCAGCACTTACTGTTTGTCCATGAAAAGAAAATCAGGTTCAGAAGTGCCTGAGAAGAGTGTGCCTTGTTGAGCTAAAGAGTGTCACACTGAGGCAATCTGTAGAATGCTGACCTAGCAGGGATTTTGTTATAACCTCTAAGGATTTCCTCTTTATGTCTTAAAGCTGGTGGCATTTTAGTGTGATATCCTTTTTATTTCATTTACCATTCCTTCACTCCTGTGTTAATATGCCAAGAACATTCTAGCATGAGATGAGCACGGTTTCTCAGATAATAAGGGAGAAATACATTTTAAAGCCAAGTAAGGTTTTATGAAAACAGGAGGAAAAGGTTGGCTTCATAGGTCGTGGATTTGACTGTAATGCTTGAAAACAACCTCACTGTTTAACTGGTGACAGCCCCAACCCGTGTCGCTCAGCACATCCTGGCATAGTGAGAGAGAGCAGTGGTGTGGGTTTTGTTTTGTGCTGGACACAATGGACCTATCAGCAAAAATACAAACGTGGCTGATTCCACCAAGGCACCTTTGTAGAGAAATTAAATTGGCCAAGGGCTGCGTGGTTTGCTATAAATAGTTTGCTTATATAATGGTGACAAAATAAGGAAGGGGTCACTCTGTTGGTGGCAATGAATCTGTGGCTGCTTCACTGGTGACTTTGGATTCTCTTCTGTAGGGGATATTGATAGTTAGGTACTGGAAAATGAAGCAAGGATGAGTTTTCACAGCCTTTGGACTCACTTTTCACTGTAACATTAGATACACCCACACTGTGGAGCCCCCCAGGACTGCCCAGACGTGGTGGAGAGGCAGGATTAGAGATGGGGAAACAAAAGCTGCCTGCAAGCTGGGCAGGAGTTGGCTGTGGGGCTGAAAACTCCCTGTGGAGATGTGAAGCACCAGGCAAGAATAGGGATCAGCATGAGCAAACCATGTCTAGAGGTGAGTGAATGTTTCAGAGGACTTGATTTAGGGGTGAGGATTAGTGGTGATCACGAGTGAGCACCCTGGCACACATCAGTCTGGTCTGCTGGGACTGGCTGCACTGGGAGCATCCCTACGTGTGGGAATCTATTCCAGGCCTGACTTGTGACTGCACCTCTCATTTTTGGTGGCAGGAGTAAAGCAACCTTTCACTCTTCAGTGAGCTATGGGTTCAGTGAGGGCAGGAGCATGGAAAACCTGGCAGTGGGATCCTGTGCTACACTTGGGCATGAAGGTGTGCTGTGTGCTGCCAAGTGTCTGGAGAGCCAGAGCCAGGCTGTGACATTAATCCTTCTTCCCTCACTGTGAGGTTTTTTTGTGCTGCTTCCACTGATAGGAACCTGGAGGTCAGGATAGCCCTTAGCATGCTGGGAATCACTGGTGGTCAGACTCAAACTAATTTAATTTTCTTTCAACCAAGTGAATTACGAAAGCATGAGCTACTTCCTCCCAAGGCACAGGAGCTAAAAAGTCAAAGTGAAGAGGGTTTTTTGGTCCACAGAGAAAAGCCAGGTATGAGGGCTCTGACAGAGGCTCTTTGAAGCACAAAATCTTTGGTAGGTGCAACTCTTGGTAGTTTTTGCAAACCAGTTATTTACTGAGGTCAGCTGTCATAAATATCAAAACTGTGCTTCATGCAGTAATGGAGAACAAAAAAGGAAATCCAGCATAACCAGTGCTTCCACCAACAGTATATGGAAAATAGGAAAAAAAAATGCATTAAAAGGAGGAAGCCAGTCATAAGGCTGTATGAGGTACAGAAATGATGTGGCATTTCTGATCTTTGATGCCTATCTGCATATGTGGTTTGTCTCCAGTTATGGAGGCAGGTAGTTGTAAGTAATAAATTAAAAAGAAGGAGCCCTTGTGTCCTGGTTTAAAGGGACAGTATTGCCAGGAAGAGGAAAAGGCGAGAGTTTTTTTTCAAGAAATGGATAGTGAAAATCCCCTCTCTCCCAGTTTACTATAATTTGGAAATTCAGGAACTCTCAGGCAAAAGGTATGGGTTTGGAATAACAGTTCTTTACTGATACATGTACAAGACAAAAACAGCATCAGCTATGAGAAAAAAAACAGTGACAGAACAGAATGAAACTCAGTCTCAGTCCCTTCTTCCAGTCACAGATGCCCTCTTCCTCCGCACAGTCCCAATGGAGCAGGGCAGGGCAGCCTCTCAGTCGCGGCAGCTGCAGGAGCAGGGGAGCGAGGTGGCAGCACCGTCCCAGGTGGGAGAAGAGTGAAGGAAAGAACTCCACTCACTGTGGGTGTCCTGGTTCTCAGCGCTGTTCTTAGAAGCAGGAAGCTTTAGCAGTCGGAGTGCAGGGGCCTGATCCCACCACGGAGAAAAAGCAACCTCTCTCCCTGAGTTCGGGCCGAGTGTCCCCCCACCCCTCAAACCCCCCTCCGCAATCGAGCAATCGGGCCAACCCAGCCATCCCTTTGTCTTGAGCACTTAACAGCTAAAGGGGAGCCTCCCTGGCCAGCTTAACATAATAATGGGGAAAATTTCTAAAACTCCCCCAACCCCCAACACCTTGGAAAAGAAAAGGATAAGTAGGAACAGTTAATGGAGAAGGTTAAAAAAAAACCCCTCATCCTAGGAGATGCATCTGGCTCTCCTGATTTTGCAAAGTAATTTTAATCTCTTGTCCTGGGAGGAATGTTTTGTGAGCATGTTCTGCAATAAGTGTGGGTTGTAAATCTCCTTGCCTAGGTCTGAACTGGGAGAAGGCATTTCCTTTGGTAAAGAAAGTTGGGGAAAATGAGCAAGAAAATGTTCATGACTGTAAGTCATTGCATGGCACATTAACCCTCCTATCTTTCATTCACATATTTTTATATTTGCATTAAGCAATCCTTCTGTGTGTAGGAGCAAACAATCCCCAGAAGAAATCCCTGAGCAGATGTGCAAAAAAACACACAATTCAATGGTGAAACAAATTTAAAGCTACTGCTAATTATCATGACTGATATAAAATGTACATTGCTGATTAATCAAATGTCCCCTGGTTTTGGTAATCCCCTTGTTGATGTACAGCCATCCTTTTTCCAGATCAGTATTAAACATTTGGTTAAAGCTGAATCTATGGCAGTGGAAATTTTATTGGCATGAGCAGAGTTGTGATGCCAGAGGTGGTTGGGTTCTGAATGTAAAGGTGTAATGTAGAAGTGCTATATGGCTTTATAATGAATCTAAAAGCTGTGTGAAATAAATCATAAAAGCAAACCTGTTTGTTTCCAAGAAAAATGTGTAATAGATATAAAAATGAGTGTTTCAATTAAAACTAATGAGTGCAATTTATCACTTACCTCTGCTTTTCTTTGTTTGCAGCTCATGGGGCATTCTGAATGGGATCACAAACGAGGACTCAGAGGCTCACAGGTCAGTTGCTCAGTGTTTTGTGTTTGATTTTGGCTTTTGCTGCCTTTGAGGCATTCAAGCGAGTTTTCCATATGAGTTGTTAGTTTTGTTAATATTTATAGTGTTTGGAGCAATGGAAAAAAGGATAAAACCATTACAGCTTTCATTAATATAATTTTTGAGCTGTAATTCAAACAGTTGATCCAGACAGACCTGAGTCATCCAATAGAAAGGTTTTGCAGTAGCAGAAAGATGGATTAGATGTATGGAGAAAGCATTTCTTACTCAGCTGTCTCCATCAGGAGATCAAAGGAATGCAATTTCAAATAATGTGTGCGTGGTTTGTTTGTTTGTTTGTTTGTTTGTTTGTTTGTTTGTTTGTTCTTTAACCTCACAAACTCGTAAAACTTCGATGACCCTGTCAGCATGAATCCTTTCATTATTGACCAAGGTGTTGGAGCTGTGTGGGAAGGTGCAGAGAAGCCACTGGTCATCATGCCAGTAGTGTCAGTGGTATCACAGTACATTTTAAAATTATCTATAGAATTACAATTGCTGCAAATGAGACATCGCTACCAATACTGATGTTCAGGAATTTTCCTGCTTGGAAAATATGCCTCAGTTATTCCACTGTAGCTGTAGATTCTCTCTTTTACATCACTCTGAAAATTGTCAAGATAGGAATAGTACTAAACCTAATGTAATTAAGTTCCTTGAAAGGTTGAGAGAAATTAAGGAGGTTCTGATTTTTTGCACGTAATAGAAAAGACTTTTTCATCCTTTTGTGATTCAGTTATATTGTTGCCAGTTTGTGCCCTTTAAAAAATGTACCTGTTGTAAAAAACAAGGTCTTGCTGAAAAATTAAGGTGACTGTTTGCTGTGCTTAAATACCTTAAAACCATGAAAGAAAAAAAAAAAAAAAAAGAAAAAAAAGGAAGTGTAATCACTGGTTTACCATAATTTAAAACTAAAATCTACATATGAACTCATAAAGGTATTCTGTTGAGACTCATTAAAAAAGGTCTGATTCAGTGAAGGAGTTTTTTTTAAAGCCTGTAGGTTTTCTATGGCATGTGTTGAAACATGAGGGGAAACTCCTACAGTGCATGTCATACTTCTTAATGGCCCACATGGAAAATGTGTTCCTTTTCTGCACGTAGGAGTTAAATGCAAAGTGCTGCAGTCACAGGTAGGGATGAATGTCAAATGAAATCCACTGAGGCCTCTGGGAATCTCTGTTTGCATCTGCAATTCAATAGAATGTAAATGGCACAAGTGAAAAGCTGATTTACAATATTTAGCTTGCTCATGGTTTCTACCATGACCATCATTGCTCTCCCCTTTTAAGAGACTGCTCACATATACGTGTATGTATGTTGTAGGATTCCTTTTCTTTTAGAATAATTATATTGTTAAGGCTACTCTAATTAGATTGAGTTATAGGTTGCCTTACAAAGAGTGTTGAATTCCTGGCTACATACTTGTTCTTTTTTTTTCCTTTTTTTTCTCATCCCTGAAGACAGCCCTGCCTGCTGTAAAGTGCTTCGTGCTGAGAATTTACTCTATGAATTTGAAATGAAGCAGGAAGTGCAAAATGAATGTCATTATTTTTCATGCTTAATTTTAAAGATTAATGCATGTTAGAATTAAGAATTTAGGCATGAAACTTCAACATTGAGTTTCAAATTAAAGAAACTCCGAAGTGTTTAGGAATATTTAATCCACCTGAGGAAATCTCTCACTCTCTCAGATATATACATGCAGTCTGTAGAACCACATCATGGGAGGGGAAAATATTCATACCCATTTGTCATGTTGGCACGTGCCACAAGAAAGTGTGACTAGCAGAATTCATCCTTGGAATATTATTGCTCTGCAGAAAAAAATATGCAAATTGCATTTTAATCATTCTACTAGAACACAGTACTTGATACTCCCAAGCTGTTGCAGGTGGGACCCACGGCACACTTTGTGCACACGTTTTTGCCAGGGCTCCTGGATGTGTGGGAGTAATCTGTTGCTCTGTCATCAAGACTTGTTTGGCTTGCTGGAGATGCAGGCGTAGCCCCAGAGCCAGCAGAATCGAGCAGTCCTTCCTCCAGCATTGTAAAAGAATGATGATGGAGAGAGAAACACAGGTCCAGCCTTTTTAATTCTCTTTTACTACAAAAGCTCTCAATTATATATCCGAGGTGCTGCATTTTACCCCTCCAGTTCCTAAGCAACAGCTATTTTCAGATTGAGTGCGTCTGGTGTTGTCTACCTACTTCAGGCTCCTCTCTGCAAGCTAGCTCGTTGGGAAGCTGGGCTGCTCCCTGCCTCAGCCTTTTGTTGTGGCGCTGCAAGGACTCAGATGCTTTAGAGGTGCGGCACAGGCTGGGCTCTAAGCGCTCTCGACTTGCAGCTCACAAAAACTTGTGTGCATCAGGGAGCTCTGCCATCTACAATGAAGAGCAGGAGTCAGAAATAAGGTTCTTGCCACGGGTTTGGGACAGAAGTGTTTTTCCCAAGTGTGGAAAAGCCTCTAGAGCAGATCCAGAAGGATGAACCGGAAATCTCTGTACCTGCTGAAGCGCAGGTGGGAGTCGATTCCCACCGCTGACCAGGTACTGTGCTCTGGGAATCTGTGCTGTCTTGGTCTGTGGAGGGACTGACAGGGATTCCGTGGGGGTGTAGGGGCTCTCTGGATACAGTGAGAACCAGCTGATGGTTATTTGTTGTTTGCAAGAGGAATGCTGCAAAACCTTGGTAAAGCTGATTTTGCGAGACCATGTGCTTGTGAACGTGGAGGTGCCATGGCAGCCCACCAGTGCAGATGTGTTTAACCAATAGTGTCTCCCTGCCTCAAAAAGGAGACTTTTCTAAAGGCTTTAGGAGTATTTTAAGCTGAGTGGCCAAGGAAAGCTGTAGTCTACTGCTGATGGGTTCCTCGGTGCATGACTTTTCTGTATTTCTTGTATGTGTGTGTGTATGAAGCCACTGAGGCATTGGCAGAACCTCAGTGTTTTCAGAGCCCTCTTGGTTGGGGTGTCATTTCAAGTGTGCTAACCAAGAGGAGAGTAAAGCAGATGCAACCAGAATATATGTATAACATCTGCTGGGAAAAGCAAATATTGTCCCCAGAAGCAGGACTAGGATGTGATGAATGGCAGTGTGATTACTATATTTCCTGCTTCTTGCTCCAGGCACTCCAAGATTCTCTGGGGTTTTTTTGTTGTTGTTGTTGGTTTGGTTTTTTTGGGTTTTTTTTCCAAACCATGCTTGGTATGTAGAGTTAATAAAAGAAATCATTACAGAAGGAATATCGGTGAGCTAACAGCTCCACTCTCTTCTCAGTCATAATTCCATCTCAGTTTTCCATTTATAAAACAGTTAACTATGAATGGCAGTCTTTATCCATAGAAAAGAGACAATTGACAGGAAGAAGGATGGGCAACAGAAATGCATCCCAGCTTTTGAGAAGCATCTTCCTATGTATTTTTAGTAAGAGGGAGAAGGACAGGGCAGATTGCATACCGTACCTCATGGAGTTGTAAATTTTAAAGATAAATCATACTACTCTGAACTTTTCGAGATCTCAGACATATTAGTTGCCGAAAAAAACTCTCTATGCTACCACTTTATTATTGCCAATAAAATAATAAAGCATTCTTGATTAATACAATTTTATTGTACTGAAAAGAATTTAATTGATCTAGATCATTCTTAAATCTCCTAGACAAAAAAAGATAAATTAATCCTCTGTTAGGAAGTGACTCACAGATTATTTTGTTCCTGTTAAGAAGGTGTAGAGACGCTACTGTTAGTTCAAAGGAGAGCTGGTTTTCAGTCTTACTTTTCCAGCATTTCCTTTGGAACACTTTTACTCTAATGTTGCATTGCATCATACATCATAGTGTAGCACAGTATGTGGCAAAAAGAAATATTCCTCACCTGTGAGGTGTGCTTGGCTGCACTGAGCTGGGTATCAGTTCCACCACCAGTCTCAGTCTCTTGAGCCCTCTGGAGGGTTTTAAAAGAGGAAAGGAAATTTCCCTGATCCACTCTGGGAGAGTGAGGCTCAGAAATTGGTGCACATAATAAAGTTAACCTGAGCACAGTGGGAGTCTGCAAGGACTGGCTGAAGGAAAATGCAGTTACTCTGCAAGATGACGATCCCAAAAAAGGAAACTTCCTGAGTGTTTTAGGCTGATCCTGTTCACAAGTTATTTTATAAAAATAATAGCTCTGCCTTTTGGTGCAAATTCATTCTTTAGTCCTTAAGGGGATGCAGTCACTTAGTGTGTTCTAGGCTGACCTTGACAAAATAACTTTATATTTTTACAGGCCAGTTATAACATTGTAGTTACTTCTCCACTCAGAGTAGATACAAGATATTTGTGTAAACAAATAACAAAACCTCTCCAAATGGGCTTATTGCCACCTCAAATGAAAACAAAAACCAAACAAAATACTAAAGGAAGGAAGTAAAATCAAACTGTAAAAGAATGATTTCTACTGGGGCCCTGCCATCTCTTCCGAACAGAGAGAGGTGTTATTGTTTAATATTATTCAGTTTTTTATGCTTGTGAATACTTTACTTGTTAAATAAGCAGGGTTTTTTCCACTTTTCTCCAAGGAAATCTTTTCCTAAACCAGTAGGAGGAGGGGCCACTTGAACCTGCTTTCTAGAGAGACCCCTTTGGAAGTTTCCTCCCAAATTTGCCCTGAACCAGGACAGTGGGATATTTGGCTTGATCTTGTTTCTAGTGTAAAACAATGTGGCAGGTCTGACTTTGAAGAAAGTGGGATCAGTAAGTCCACAGTGAAGTTTGATCTTCTATTCAGACTTAGTTTCTGGGTTTTTTAAGTCATGGAGTGATTTCTATTCTTGGTCTTCCATACTGTGCATGAAATCAAATGACATCCAGACCTGTTTAGGCAAGGGCAGAGAAAAAACAAGAGTAGCTATGATGTCCATAGACAATGAAGTTGGAGGGTGTTAGTTTGGGGGGGTTTGGAGCTAGGTTGTTATATAGTTTTATTTCTGATCTTTTGAGCATTGCTTATGCTCTCAGACACTACATCACAGAGGTCTCCATGGTTTCCAGGCTCTGGTATGACAAAGGAATTTTCCGCTCATTGTTTTGTGGTTTATATGTGTGAAAGAGTGAGGAAAGAAGATCTAACTGTGAGCCCTGAATTAGATATTTTTGGGTTTGGTTGATGAAAAATGCCCAATCTACCTGTTCATTTTTATATGTGGAAGATAGGTCTTTATCCTGTGGGTGTTTTTCATGGGTAAATTTTAGCTAAATAGTGATAAATTAAACACCATATATTGACTTCTATGTAACAAACTAATATTTCTTAATTCTTGAATCTTGAATGGCTTTGTTAATAATTTTAGAAGGAATTGCCTTTCTATAGCTGAGGAAAAAAAATTGTGAATGCTTTTCTTTCATGTCCATCCAGCTGTTCAGATTGCTTGAATGCCCTCCCTGAAGTTTCAGTACAGGTTTGGGGGGTAATTCTCTGTTGGTTTTATTTGGTGTATGTGCCTGAGGATCTCATTTCTTAGACTCATACCAATTTTTTATTCCTGAGAACTGCAACTGAGAATGCTTTCACTGAATTGATACAGATTTAAAATGTTGTGGTAACCAGATGAACCAGAGGTGTTAAATATTTGCTGTAATGCTGTTGAGTATTTCCATCTACCTGAAATTCCCTGAAAATTTCATGAGCTGTAGCCTTTAAGCAGCAGTTGGTTTCTATACTGGTCCTAAGACAGGAAAAAAATCTTCCCACATTATCCCATGGTGGAAACTTCTAATAGTTTCCTTGATGATTGTGAACTCAAAAACACAAACTACATTTCCACAACGATGTAAGAAGAGCATGGCCAATAGTTGCTGTAGGGATTTATGTCCACATAGCTCTGCAGAGTTGAAAGGACTGCACTACGCAGTTCAAGAAAAGCAGCAATACTTTTCTAGGTAGGAATTCATGCTCACAGCATGTGAGCAGAGGAAATGCTTTCTGTAGCATTGAATCATCAGTTCAGGTTGTGATGGATTAGTGTAAAGCCCAACAAGTGATGCTTCCCTCACCTGCCAGTGGCTGCCAGCACAGCTGTGCCCAAGGCAGTGTGCATGTACAGTGCAATATCCTGTTCCTCACTACTGATGTGGGAGATGGGACAAACTTCCACAGCCTGCAACCCTTGCAGGGTGCTAAGCAGCAAATGAACTGATCCAGACTGAGTCATAGCTGTGAAATGATAAGCCAGGGGATTTTCTGAGTTTCGTGTAACATTACAGCATGTAGCCACCATCTTCACTGTGAGTTCATGTGTAAGGTAGAGTCCTGCTGGGACATGTCACTACAGTCATCCTTGTATCTACTCAAATCCCTTCTACTTCACCTGGAAAAAAAAGGTGGGGGAGAGGTTTCCTGTTAAGAATGTTTTTGTGGGTTTTCACAGTTGCTAATTGTTAATAAAACCTTACATTATCCTTTCATTCAGCAGACAAGCTTTGAAAGCTTTAGTGGCAGAGCAGAGATTGGCAGGGTTTGGGGTGTTATGAAACCTCCTGGGAGGGTTATGGGTTGGTTGGAATATGGAGCTGGGACTGAGGGAGGAGAGCTGCTTCTGCACAGCAGGAAAGGTGCAGAAAGCTGAGTCTGGGATGAAGAAATGATGTAGGAAATACTCCCTTGCTTTCCAATGCAACAGATGAGTGATGCAGAGCAGAAAGCTGTCTCAAATAAATAATCTGCCTCAGTTTTGTCCTTGATTGTCTTAGAATGAGAAGTTGAGCCACAGGCACTCTCAGGGGCTGTGGGACCATTTCTTTGTGTCCTGCAGGCTTTCTGCCCTGCTGCTCTGAGGTAAGACAGGATCTGTCACATTGGCAGGGTGACCCAGATGATGAGGGCAAGCCTCCTGAAACCTTCCATCCATCTACTCCCAGGATGGAGAAAAACCTTTTAAATGGTGTCAACCACCCTGTGAATCCTCTTTGCTCTCAAATCCTCTCTCTCAAAATGACTGCAGGGGAGCAGGAATGGATTGGAAACTCAATAATGACTTTCACTCTCATGTGACTTTTTATAACTAAGCAGAAGTTCAACACGGATTTCCAGAAATGTTGCCATTCTTCCTCAAAACCCTTCTCCACCATTATTCCTCCCAGGTCTGTAGTGCAAGTCCTGGTGCCAGTCAGGCAGTGACAGAGAAGCTTGCTGACAATACCCAAATTGTATTTGATTTTATTCAGTGAGCAAATTCCAGTTCAGGAAGGTTGCAGTTTGTAGGATCATGGCTGTGCTGCAGATCTGAAAAAGGAATGAGTGCTGAAATGCAAACAGGAGTGGGAAATCACATCCTGGTAAAAACACTGCTTGAAGCAGCAGCGTGGTAGGAGTATAAGGAGTTTGGCTTGGTGCCATTTGTCTCATTTGCTTTTGAAAAGCAAAGGTATTGGCAGAATCTGAATTGTCTTTTTTTTCCTTTTTTATTTTTCTTCTTTTTTTTTATTTTTGCCAAGCTTTTCCTTAGGCTGGGGAGTGCATGTCCACAGGTGTGGTGCACATACAGTTGACTATGACAATTGCATTGAGAAAATGGGATTGTGAGTTCTTATCACTCAGAGCAGAGGGAGGAGATTTAAGATTCCTGAAACACTCCTCGATATCCCTGGGTTTTTCTCTCTTTCTGGCAGTTTTCATTATTTAATTTTCAGCAGTTTTCATAATTTTGTTAACTGGTTTGTTTTCAGAACCTGTTTTTTATATGGTGTGATTTTTCTGACTAAAGCTTATCCTTCTCAGATGCCTTTTATTAATTTAGACTGTTAAGGTCTTCAGATAAGAGATTTTGTTCATGTGCTTTTGCGGGGGCGGTTGGGTTGGGTTTTTTTGTTTTGGTGTTTGGTTTGGGTTTGTGTGATTTGGGTTGTTTGGGTTTTTTTTTTTTTGGGTTTCTTTCTGTTTGCCTTGGGGCTTTTTGGGTTTTGTTTTCTAGTTGTGAACTTAGGAAAAAATTGTTTGTTGGATTTAAGGGGATTTGAAATTTATTGCCATCTGATGGTTAAAGTTGTTGGCTACCTTTAAGAGCCATAAATTTACAGCCATTCAGAGAATTTAACCCCCTGAAATTCAAGTCCTCTGCTTTAGCACAAGCTAGAATTCCCTGCAGGTTTTCAGATTGCAAATTCTCTGAATTGCCAAAATGCAGGCATTCATATGCCAGTCTCTGAAACAAAAGCTACTGATAACGTCTTGAGACCAGACTGGTGCACCTCAAAAGAGGTGAGTCATTAAAAATCAGTAAAACATTGTCCCTTAGTCTCCAGAAATGGTTATGCTGGATAAAATTTTCCAAATAAAGGCTACCTGTTGTAAGGGGAAATGTCAGTGCAAAAATTCACAGTTTGGAAAAAAATTTTAAGCAACTGAAAACAGGTCTTAGGAAGGGAGTGATGGCCAACGTAATAATGACTGATAGAGTCAGATGCTTTGTAATGAAAAAAACCTCACCCCACATTAAAATTAGGTGACACTGGGGCTTTTGTGATGATAGATGACTACATTTTTGTTCCTGACAACTATGAAAAGCTGAGAGTTGTGCCACAAGGAGTTCTTTTAATTTCCAATAACACCTTAAATTTCACTTACTGCATGTGTGCATTCCAGGCATTTGTCACCTTCCCAAGCAAATTTTTAGCACAATCACTGCAAAATTTTAGCTTCCTCTATTCAGATACGAACCCAGTTATGAAATTAATGGGATTAATATACATAATATTTTACTGAGCAGGGTTTATTCCTCGTCTTCAGCCTGTGTGTTTCCACTTAATAGGAGCAGTGCTGGGGGATGTGGGCTGCTCTGCCCTTCCCCACTGAGCTCCCACAATGCCATTGTTGTTGGAAAATGTCTTGGTTAATGAGGACAAAATTAACTGGCTGATTTCACTCTATAATGGAAACTGCATTTTAAAAGCATTTTTATTAATACTTGTTTGTTTGGGCTTTTTTTGTTCCCCTGAGTTTTGTGTCCATACTGGGAAAGATATGTATTCTTTAACTGCTGCTCTCTGGGGTAGTTTTAAAGAGTAAATAAGTGAAAGTATTTCCTATTGTTCCTTCCTTACAAGAACACATGCTGAATTCTCTAGTAGCTCATTTTATGAGTTTCCCAGAGGAAAAGCTCACAGCTGATCAGCTCTGCTCTCAACAGCAGATGTTCTTTTTCTTGACTTCACTAGTAAGCCATAATTTTGTTCTATGTCTGATAGAAAATTTCAAAATGAGTTACTGGAGCAACCTCCTGAGATTTTTGAATAAACTAGAGCTGGAGTAAATCTTAAAGTCAAGTCATAAAAAAGAAAACTTCATGTCGGAATGGATTTTAGAGATCAAAGGTTCACTGTGTGATGGCTCTGCGTTGCTCCATTCTCAATTCCTGAGTAACTTTGAAGGTTACAAGGGCAGTATGAGTTCTTACAACCCATTAAGGAAGGCTGGAGATTATAAGGTGTTGAACCTGGAGCTCATAATTATTAAGTTGCTGGTGTTTATGCAGGACTAGAAAGGTACTGGTTATGGTAAATAGGCAAACCCTTAGAGGAGAGATAGAGGCATCAATTACTGAACTGCAAAAAAGTAAAAAAAACCCAGCACTTAGCATGAGAAAGGTGTCTTTGTTAATAATCTGGGTGATGGACAGATTGAACCCTCAGAACTTGTTTAATCTGAGGGTGCCCAAACACTGGAACAGGTTACGTGGAGAGGTTATGGAGCCTCCCTCCTTGGAGACATTCTTTGTTTTCCCCCTGCACCTCCCCGCCAAACACACAAAATTCTTGAGGAGGCAAAAAAAGCTGTAGAGAGACAAGTGAAGCCAGGAAAAAAATCTTTCCAGAGCTGGAGCTATGTTAAAATCCAGCTACCAAGGTAGTGATTTATAACATGTAATCCCTTTTCAGACTACATGGATAGTACAGTAATTTCATGAATACAAGCCGCACCAATTTGACTAAGATTTTGCTCCTAAACTGGAAATGCAGCTAATACTCAGGAGCGGCTAATATATGAATAATTTTCTGACATTTACAACCTCAGAAGGGCCAGCCAGAGTGCCGAGCCGAGCAGCTGCAAAGTCGGCATTTCGCGATTGTTACAAATTGGTACTCTGTTGCACCACGGGTGGAGCCTGGCTCCCAGCAGGCAGCACGGGGTGGGGGGGTGGGGAGAGAGGAGAGAGAGCTCTCTCCTTCCCTCCTCTGCCGCAGCCCGGGGGAGAGAGGGGGGGGCCCTGTGCTGCCATTGCCGCGGCTCGGGGAGGCGGCGTGGGACCCGCACCGCCATTGCCATGGCTCTGGGAGGCAGTGGGGGACCCGTGCTGCCATTGCCGTGGCTCTGGGAGGCAGTGGGGGACCCATGCCGCCATTGCCACGGCTCGGGGAGGCAACATGGGACCCACGCCGCCATTGCCGTGGCTCGGGGAGGTGGCGGGGGACCCGCACCACCATTGCCGCGGCTCGGGGAGGCGGCGGGGGGCTCCATCCCCGCCTACCGCGGCCGCCGTGGGAGCGAGGGGGGCTCCGTCCCTGCCTGCCACCACAGGGCAGCGCCGGGCCATGGTGACCAAGCCCAGTGGCAGCAGTGGCTGGCCCCCAGCAGCCCCGCTGAGCAGCAGCGCCGGGCTGGGCCACCTGGCCCCGTCGGCAACCCCGAGCGGGCCGAGCCTGCACAGCCCAAGCTGAGCCAGTAAACCCTGCCCTGCCGCCATTCTGTTACTATTTGGCAACTTTGTTGCATGTGGGTCCTCGCTGCGAACGACAGAGTGGCTTATACTCAGGTGCAGCTTGTTTATAGACAAAAAACGAAATATTTTCCAACACCCAGAGATGCAACTTATACTCAGTGCGGCTTGTATTCGTGAATTTACTGTACTTTGGTGGAAATCCAGATAACATTTCTGTTCTCAATAACTTTGCTTCTGAAGCACAGGAGCTCACTTCTCGAAAAAGAGAAAAACATAATTGTTAATACTTTCTATTCTATCTGATTAAAAAAATAGACATTTTCTGTCATGTACAGTTTTGAAAGTTCATATGCTGTTCTCACATACATGCCCTTGGTTTCAGAGCAAACCCCACACATATAGCATTTTCAGTTTTCACATCCAGGATGGGAGGACCTGAATCTTCAAAGTTACGTGATGGATATGAACAGAAAAGTTGAATGGCAATAAACTTTTGTGTCATATTCCCGTCAACCAATTTTTATAGGTGTCTAAAAATAATGACTCTCTGCATATTGAGATTGTGTTTTAGGACTCCTGGAGGTTTTTATGTGCTTGCTTATTTTAAATTAACAGTTGGAGTTGAGTGAACAATCTGCAAATAATTGTTTTAGATTAAGTTCTTCATTAAAATGCATAATAGGAGGGGGGCTTAGCTGACAAGAGAAGCTGCAGTACTGCTTTCTATTGCTTACAACTCTGTGGGATGTGAAAGGGATGATCAGCTCAAGTCAGTGATTAGAATCTTCAAGGATCAGCATTGCCTTTGAGACAGTTCTGTCTCAGAATGGTGATTTGCTGGGATTATGATGTGGTTGCAGTTTCATGACAGAAACAGCCCCTGGACAAAATCACCCTGTAGATTTTTCCATCCAGATAGAAGCTGTTAAAATGCACGATTGTACAGGAGTGCAGCTGCCACCTCCTGTCCTGCAGACAAGCACCAGGTTTGGTTTTGAGCTGTTCTCAGGGTGGTCGTGGGTGATGGGAACTGCTTGGTGCTGGTGGGGGAGCAGCACAAGGCAGGCTGTGTCCCTCACCAGAGGACACTGTGCAGCTGGACAGAGTGACAGTGCATCAACAGCTCACTTGGGATGAGCTCCCCCAGCAGCCTCAGGCTCGTGCTGGGCAGTGCACTTTTCTTCCCTGGACATCAGGTAGAGCATGGAAGAGGCGGAAAAGTAGAAACTGAAATGGAAGTGCTTTGAGGGGTGTGAAGGTGTAAGGCACGCTGATTTATCCTGTACCAGTCACAGAGTGAATCCCTTCATCTCTTGGTGTGGCTTTGAGGCTGCATAGACAGCACCTTTCTTTCAGGATTCTAATCTCCTTCTCCATTCTACCTCACTCTCCCCAAACACTGAGTCTTAAACTTGGGAAGAAGAAAGTGGAAAAAAAAAAGTTATGCAACTGGCCACTGGATTCCTGAGATGCTCAAGTTGCTATTTTTGTTGCTACATGCATTTGAAAAAATGTACTTCCAATATTTTGTTTTGGAATTATTGCTGGAGTTCTGAAGTCCAGGAATTTTTAGCAAGTTCTCACCATAGGAGCAGAGAGAAACAAATCCAAGATATTTTAATATGACACACATAGTTCTGTTGTTGCCAAAGGGAAGTGCTCTACTTACAGTAATTTCATGACTATAAGGCGCACCCTTTTGACTAAAATTTTGGCCCAAACCCAGAAGTGCGCCTTATAGTCCGGTGCACCTTATATAATGTATAAAGTTTGGAAATTTGCCAACACGGAAGTGTGAGCCGCGAGCCGTGGGGGAAGCCGGCATGGCTGTGGCAGCCGGGTGAAGATGGGGCCGCAGGGGCGCAGCTACCAGGTGGAGGCAGGGCTGTAGGGGCGTGGCAACCGGGTGGAGGTGGGGCCGCAGTTCCGTGGCAGCCAGGTGGAGGCGGGCCCGGGAGGTCCGTGGCACCCCTCCTGCTGGGTACAGGCGGGTCCGGGGCCCCATGGCTGCTGGGTACAGGCGTGCCTGGGGGTCCATGGCTGCCCGATAGAGGTGGGGCCTCAGCCAGCAACCGCTCGGGGGGAACTGGGGGCAGATCCTCGCTGCAAAAAAAAAGTGCACCCTATAGTCCAGTGCGCCTTATATAATGTACAAAGTTGCGAAATTTGCCGACTCCCAGTGGTGCGCCTTATAGTCCAGTGCACCTTATGGTCGTGAAATTACTGTAAATGTCAAGACGATGTTAGCAACAGCTGACCCAAGAGAAAAGAGCTGGGGATCCCAACCCAGTTTCTAATGGTGGAATGACTTTCACCAGAAATTCTGCCTCAGTTTTTCAGTGCTTGAGAGGTGTTTATGGTTGTGGAATCTGCACTCTGCTTGTTTGTTCAAGTCAAGTCTTTTCAGAGTCCTTGTGGGAGGGTAGATGAACCTTTCTTGGTCAGCATGTCTTTTGTGTACTCCACAAGGAGCCACTTGAGGTGGCAGTCACATCAAGGCACTGAACAGCTTCTGGGTCAGCGTTTCCTTCTGGTGGTATTTCAAAGTGCACCTCCTATTTCCCTTGAATTAGAAATTGGTGTCTCTTGACAAGAAGTGCCTTTACCAGGGAGATACTTAGGCAGTACTATTTTAACTGATGTGACTCCTGCCCATTATCTCATTCCATCTCATCTGAAGGAGTTTTCTCTGTGTTTCTCTCACTTGCCTGACCATCCCTCTTACTATGAAGCCAACTACTTAGAACCTGCCCCATTCCTGTTCCCTGCCACGTTGCAGTAATACTCCAGAGGACTTTTCTGGCCACTGCCATGAAATAGGAATTTACCTTAGCCCAGCCTCTAAGTTTCTCATACTGCCATAAAATTTTCTGTCTGTGTTGATCATGGGTCTGGTTTAGATGCAGTGTTTTCAGCACAGTCCTATGACTTATTTTTTCCAGATATTCCTTTGGAGTCCTTTGTTTGATTGCTTACTTCATTTCAGTTGTAATGCTGCCTAGTCCTTTATGGATATTGCTGGATTCTCCCTCCAGACTGGCATTCCAGGCGTGTTTTCAGCTGGCCAGAGTGCATATCAGCATCTAGTAACTGATCTTCTTCTCCACATTTGATGAAATTTATTCTGTATTAGGGCCTGTGTCCCCTTTGTTTGCCTTAAGAAAAGCTGGAATGCCTCTTTATTGTTCAGTACTCAGAAACCTGGTATAGAGCCCTTAGATATGTGCTTCCTCTGAATTCCCTTCTAGATTCCTTTCAGGCCTCCTTTGTATCATCTGGCTGTATGTAGGCCCTCACATCCAAGCAAAGTCACCTTACCCTTGTCAACTGTTTTTTCTTTCACAACATTTATGATACAGAACTTCTCCCGTCCACAAAATGTTGTCCAGGTTCTCAGTATTAAACCTTAATTCCTGCAACATCCATTGCTTTGATATTTTAAGAAAATGCTTTTTTCAGTTCAGAAAAAAAAAAAAAGCCTTCATATTTTTTCATTATTCAGATCCATCCATTAGTACTTTTAACAATTTTATATGCTCTCATCAGAGCCTATATACACCTTTCTTTTTTTATCCTGTATCTAAACTCAACCCTTTTGTGTGCCATTTTACAGCATCATAACCTAGCAATTCTCTCTAAACCAGGAAAATAAAACAAAAGATGAGTCTCTTTTTCTTAAGATGAAACTTATTTATAATTCATTGTCTTGCTGATGAGCTTTGGTATTTGTGGTGGGGGTTTTTTTCCTATTTGGAAAATTTTTTCGGTTTTGTTGCCATTACATTTTATAAGTCAAATCCTACAGCCTTTATGCTACAAAGCCTGTTGTCTTACTTAAAAATATTGATAATTTACAAACAGAAAGTTGGCTCTCTTAGTACTATAACTTGTTTATTATTGTTTTTTACTCAGGTTACAGAAAATGCAGTATTTGAGTTTATGAGCAGGGACACTTCCAAGGCTGCCTTCTGCTAGCAAGAGAGCACTATGCAATCCTTTCATAAATTTAATCCAAGCTTTATCTAGCTTCACTTCCCCTCCTCTCCTTCCTCCCAGCTCTCCTCTAGTGGTAAGGAACAGTCTTGTAATTTCCTGCTTATATTTATTTCCACCCCATTTCTAACAGTCCAGCATTATCCTATAGCATAAACAAGCCTTCTCTATAGGGTATTTTGAAGAGTAATCATATCCCCTCCCAGCCATCAGTCTGTAACATTAGATAGGGGTTGTTTTTTCTAGCCTGCCCATAGGTTATTTTCTTCCTTCATCTAAAGGCTCCTTCCTGCGTTTATTGCAGTTTTGTAGAACTCAACTTTCTGCACAAATTGAATGTAAATTAGAGTCTGTCTGGGAATCTGATTAAAGGAAAGACAACAAATCAAGTTTAAAGCTTATTTTTAACCACCCTGTAAAACAGAAGCCATCTAGATTTGTAGAACACCCAAACCTATTAGGTTGGAAAAGACCTCAAAATTCATCAAACCCAGCTGTTAACCTGGCACTGCACGTTCCAGAACTCCCCATTCCCATGTACAGAGCTGCTGGCTCTCCCTCTTCCTTCCCTCTTCACTCCCTGCAGCTGGAATGATCCAGAAGAACACTGCTTGTGTTCCTCAGCCCTTAACCAGCTGTCCCAAGCCCCTGAACTCTCTGTTGATTACCCTGAGCCTTCTTGTTCCAGCTTCACCCCTGCCTGCAATACTGACAGATAAGAGTCAGGGGGCTGTACCAGGGCAGGAAGCTTTCATCTCACATCTTTAACCTGGACACCAGGGAGGCAGCAGACTTCTCCAAGTGGGTCTGCTCTACACACTGGGCCTTCTGTTCCCTTCTCCTATGACAGCAACTCAGTTTTTCTTCTTTATGGAAGCAATTTTGACGAAGGGTGCGGGCCACCTTAGCCCTGGTGACACCTCCAAACTGGATGAGCCATCATTCCTGTTGCTCTTGCATCAGTGCCTGCTATTTGGTCATTCACTGGCTGGTGGACATGATCCTGACCCTCTGAAATGGAGCATCTTTGAATTCAGCCTGGTTCTTGTTGCTAATCTCCAGGAGTATAACCTTTAGCTTCTGTACTGAATTTTGTCTGCTTTCTAAGACCTGCCTAGTCTTGGAGAAACCCAAAAACTGATCCCTGCACACTGACATATCCTCCTAGTGGATTCCCCAGAATCTGAGTCACTAATTTCCTCAGTGGCAGCAGCAGCCAGACTAACATCTGATGCAGGTAACAGGATCACCACAGTGTGGAAAAGCAGCCTTGGAACGGCAGTGGGGAAGGAC
The DNA here is from genome assembly GCF_009819885.2 of Catharus ustulatus. Taxonomy (NCBI): domain Eukaryota; kingdom Metazoa; phylum Chordata; class Aves; order Passeriformes; family Turdidae; genus Catharus; species Catharus ustulatus. Next base: position 72,334,576 of record NC_046224.1, on the reverse strand, counting down.
CAGGGCACTCTGACATGGAGTCTGCTGGCTGGAGAGCTGCAGTGATAGAAGTGCATGCCATTCAGCTGCACAGAGGTGACATTCTGGAGGCTCTAATAATAGAATTGTGCAGTCTGGGCTGGCAGGTTAACCTGCTGTGTGTGATGTGTTTGACGAACAAAGAGCAAGGCAGAGGTTGAGCAAAATATAGTTAGTGAATAATTTGCATTGTGTGTGGATGGTGAAAAATATAGCATTCCTGGAAAACTGCAAGAGCAAGAATCCTTAAATTAGGTTTAAAATGCTTTCTATAGATGTTCTATATAGAATACAGATCATGATGGTATGTACATATATAGATTCTAACTAGCAAATAAAAATGGAGTATAAAGATGGCAAAACTGCAAAAGACAGAGGTATTGTGCTTACCATATGTGTGATTTATGATTTAATTTAAGAGAGGGTGGAGGAAGAATTCCAGTTTTAGAGAACAAGAACTGAGTTTTCTTGACCTTTTTCCCTCCTGAAGTTGTATTTAATTCAGCTATTTGGAAAAGTAGTTGAAGAAAAAGGAGGAATATCCTGTCTTGCACAAACATGGACAGAAAACAGAAGCCTCCTCCAGGCAAGGAGTCTCAGGAAATGGAGTAAATTGCCAATCATCCATCTCTCTTTCCTGGATTACCTGATGTGTTGGAGCAGTTAAAGAGTAATCTACTGCTTAAATGCAATCAATAATTTGCTTTAATTGCTTTATTTTTCTAATTGCAACTTTCAGATCATGGCTGTAGTCAGGCATTTACCCCAACACTTTGTTGATATGTGCTTTCTTGTCAAAATCTGGTGTTTAAAGGGAGGGCAAGGAACGCTTCCAGGTGTCAGTTGAATGGCAGAAATGATGACTGAAGGCCAATAACTGTAATGCCTTTTAACCCAAAACAAACGCTGAACCTGCATGAGGAGGTGTTTCCCATTGAACTCTGTTTGCTGATTTGGAGCTGGTGGTGTTGGACACAAAGTCCTCCTTTTGGCAGACATTCTCCAAGGCATTTCTGGCAGAGGCTCAGCAAGAGACTGACAGCATTTGAGGCGTCTGATGTGGAATGATTTAACACTGTGACAGTCCCTAACATGTACTTGAGTATCTAGGAAAGGGGTGGGATCTCCCATCCTTTCTCAGATGCAAAGGTTATCACATAGTGTGGGACAAATCTAGCACTTGGGTGCGGGTTTTTTGGTTTGGTGTTTTTTTTCCTGCTCTTCTCTCAAGATGGAGTTTCTTCAGATTTGCATTTTTTCTGAGCAATGTTTAAATAATATATTTTTCATAGGTATATGGACAGACTGTATGGGGAGGTGGGAGGGAGATGGGTGTCTGCTGCATTTAAAAAGCTCTCTTATGTAATGCAAAAAAAATTTCAATATGAGGAAATGTGTCACATCTTTGTTAGAAAAAAAGTTATTTATTGCTATTTGGATCTGATGTATCAGGAAAATGTGCTTTGGGGAACAAACTAGAGGTTTGGTGCATGAGCTGGGCTCTTTTGTTCCAGGAGTGGCCTTGAAGAAAGCAGAAGCAGCATCATTGCAGTATTTTCAGCAGATCCAGTATTTTCAGCTTTGGAAATTACTTCCTGACCATGAAACATGTCTGCACTCTTGGATTTTGAAACCAGGTGGTTTGGTTTTTTTGCTCTCTTCCTGATAATCAGTCTTGTGGAGAAGAGCACACAGGTCTGCAGCTCCAGCTCTGCTGGCTCTTCAGCAGTCTGCAGGACTTCTTTCCAAGTCTGAGGAGTTCTCAGAAGAGTAATGATTTCTTGGATTTTTTACTTTAAGTGATTCATTTTCTGTTGATTGGGTAATTTTATTAACTTTTAAAAAGAAAGGCAGACAGTACAAATCCTAGGAAAGAGCAACTGTTCTACGGTAATTTCACGATTATAAGCTGCACCAATTATAAGCCGCACTTCCGGGTGTCAGCAACTTTTCGTTCTTTGTTCATATATAAGCCGCACCTGATTATAAGCCGCATGTTGCAATACAGAGTGTGATAAAAGGTATCTATTCTATCACCATCTGTTGAGGGTGGGGGCAGTGATCCTTATCTCTGTGGCAGATACTTTGCTAATGGGCCATCCATTGAAACCAGGTGGGGCATTGCTCTTTATCTTTTCACAACCCATCCTTCCTCCACAGAGTCATTTTCTGCTAATGGCCCATTGAGTCCCACTGTGGGAGTGATAAAATTACTGCATCCCATTGGAAGTTGCTCAAGCCAGGGGAAAGAGCCCAACATTTCTTACCAAAATAAAACCAGAGGTTTTGGGACACTAAGGTAGCCCCTTTCTCCACTGGACTCCAGAGGAAAACCAGATTTCTCCACATCACCACTGGACCTTTAGAGGGAAACCGCACCTTCTACAGGACCACTGCTTCAACTGAATCACATCTGTTGCTGCAGGAGAACTGCAACCACCATTTAATCAAACTGCTACCAACATCCTGCCTGACGGGGTGTCAGGTTGTACTCTGACATTGTCAGGGTTTAGAGTTTGTTTCTTTGTAGTACTGTATTTCTATTTTAATTTCCCTAGAAAAGAACTGTTATTCCTAATTCTCATATTTTTGCCTGAAAGCCCCTTGATTTCAAAATTATAATAATTTGGAGGGAGGGGGTTTACATTCTCTATTTCAAAGAGAAGCTCCTACCTTTCTCAGCAGACACCTGTCCTCCAAACTAAAACAGCAACTTTTTGTTCTTTGTCCATATATAAGCCGCACCTGATTATAAGCCGCACTCTGGGTTCGGACCAAAATTTTAGTCAAAATGGTGCAGCTTATAATCGTGAAATTACTGTACTGATGAAGGAGATCAGCTAGGCAGTGCTCCTAGTGTAAATGCCATCATTTAGGTTTCAATGGCTTGCAATTACAGCTTTAATGGGTTGCTCTACAGGCAAAAATCTAATTAAACCTAATTAGTCATTAGTATTTTATGTTTCACCTCCTATATACACCCCAATTCCCTAGTCCCTGCCACTACTGGAAATCCACTCAGAGCTGGACAGCAGAGGAGGTAACCACTGACCTCATATTGAAGCTTTTCCCTCTCTGCTTCTGAGGTCATAGCAAGCATCACCCATCATGAAAACTGATGGTCATGAAAAGAAGTTTGGCCAGAGTCAAAACTTTTTTGGCTTTTTTTTTGCTGTCAGCCTTGGCTGAGAGTGTCCAAGAAGTTTCAACTGTTTCAGAATGTATCTGGGGGATGGCATGATTAAGTTAATTTTGCTAAAATACTGCCAGTGCATAAATAGAGAAGGTGATATGCCAGACGTTTTGTATTTATTACTGTGTTATAAGTAACTGGTATTTCCAGCCAAGAATACTTGGTTGACATGTGAGCCCATTTGGGTGATTTTTTCAGCTGCTGTGTGTTGTAGTTTGACATAAGTGGGAGCATGCAATGCTTCCAAGAGTGCTCATTAATTGTGGATTAGCACATATTTGTATTTATTGTCTTAATAACCTCCTTGATTGAAAGTATAATACATAACATATGTGGTAGTATTCATGTAAAATACATGAATTAAAGAACAGGATCATAGGATCTTTGGGAAGTTTTGCACTTCCCAGCAGGAGGATAGCTGAAAGAAAAATATTATTTTCTTTGATACAGACATATCATTACTTGCTGCAGTAGGTACAAATTTCCTTTGACATTCCCACTGAAATTAGATCACCTTCCCTTCCTCTATTTTCCGATAAAATTAGTAAAATTACATTAGATTAAAAAGAACAAAAGGAACATGTGGCCACAGCAGAAAGGCAGAACAGATTTCAAAGAAGATAAAATCTTTTGTGTTCCTAAATGCTGCTGGACTCCATAGGAGCCCAGTATTGGATACAGTCTAAGTCTTCTTACCTAAATTATTTTATTATAAATAGGAGCTAAATATTTTTAAACTGCTTTCAAAGAGAAGTTGTGATCTGACAGAAGTTCTGAATTCTGAGACATACACTGTTGTTGTGGGCTGTGCTGGCATTTGGGGAGGGTAGCAGAGGGCATTGGAAAAGGTTCCTGAATAGAATAGATGTATAGTATAGAAGAATCTATTCCTTTGTCTCAGTTTTAACCTCTGCTATTTCTGATTTGCCTAGCCTAAAAATGACAATTACTAGACACTTATTGAGTTTTGGGGCATGGGTTTATGGGGGTTTAAGGTTATTTTTTTACTGAAGAACTCCAAACAGTGTAAAGTTTTACAGTGAATGCAACTCAAGGATGTAGGCAGAGGGTGCAAAACAAATGTTTTTTAATTGAGCTGGCACACTCTTAAAATTAAGATGAAAGGGTTCTTGTAGTGATTCTTGTTTCCTTCCTGACTTATGAAGCTCAGCCTGTTTTGGGCAGTATTGATTTTGACAGTAGACTTGTGCAGACATGAGATAATTGGCTTTGGTGCTGGGAACAGTTCAGCCTGTACTGAATCAGACATATCCTAAGTAACATATCCAATTTCTCAGCTCACCTGGCTTGTCTGCTTCCAGCAATGAAGAGATCTCCCCTGGTTATCTTTGGTGTCTCTGTACTTCACTACATCACCCCATAAGCATCACTGTTAAACCATTCAGCGTCTGTTTTATGTCCAGTGTCGGTGGACTTGATGATCTGTATCTGTTCAACTATTTACTTGCCTTTTGCATTTTCATTTTTCCCCCTTCACATATGAGGCACTTGGAAAAGGATTAGCAACACACATGTGAGGAATACACGGGGCATAGTGGATATAGTTCGTAGAAGATAGACCAAATTTTGTCTCAAGAGCAAACAATAACCCCATCCCAACACAGCAGTGTGTAAACCTGCACGTCCCTAACACTCTGTGCACAGGGCAGATGAATTCCCTGCTCTGCTGGGGTGTCAGCACCACCTAACCCTGCAGCTCAGATCACAGGCAGGGATGCTTCCTTAAAAGTGCTCCTGGCCCAGCTCTGCCTTCTCCTTCTGCTTTCTCTTGCCTGGGCACAAAAACTCTTCCGAGTAGGTGAGCCAGATGGAATCCTCCACATAAAGTGGCACCAGCAGTGCCTCGTAGCCAACTGCAGGGTGTTTATCATGGTGAAGCTGTGCCAACTCTAAGAAAGCTGCCTTGGACTTAGCAGGCTCGGATGACATAGCAAGGATGTCAGGAAAATCATTCAAAGATCTAACTGACCAGAGTTAGGGAGTTTGTAGCGAAGTAGGAATGCTATGATGTTTTGGCACTGCTCCTTTTCCCGTGGTAGATGGGTTGTAACCCTTTTTGAAAAGCGTCTGTGTTTTGAATGTCAATGTGCTAATCAAGTTTTAGGTAAATGGAGACACAAAAGACTTAGTTATTGCTTCAGTACTTTTCTCCAAAAGCTCAGTTCCAGCTGCATGCACATACACTTCGCTCGTATATAAATCCCCCTTCTGTAACAGAATTTGTGAAGCACAAAATAATTTTCCCCAGGATATTTGCTTGGATTATTTTTTTTCCTGCATCATTTCAGAGGGGGAGAAGTGCCAAAGAGTTTGTGTGCTGGGATGTGTGTGAGTCAGTGGCTGGATGCATGTTTTATTCATCCCTCCATTCCCAGACTGGCGATGTGGTGCCCAGCAGGCATGACTCAGGTGCATCTGTGCCACTGCGCACTCTGGTGTTCCTCAAAAACCCTTTGTCCCATCTGACTGTGCTTCTTTCTGGAGCTACTGTGTAGCTTGATTAGTAGAATATCTAAGCTATTTGCTGACTTTGAAATTTGAAGAGCAACCAACCGATCTCCCCCACCCCGCTAAATTAGAAAGAAACAGAGACTAAGAAGAAGATAATGCTGAGAGGGTTTTACAGATGAGCCTATGTAGAAATGGAAGAGCAAAAATTTTTTTTAAATACAGCATCTCTCTTCCTGTCTCTTCTTTCTGCTAGTTCAGGATTCATCTGTGTGGGTTCTCCTGTGTCACTCTCCAGTCAGACAGCAGTGGAAGTGAGTGGTGCTGCTGTCAGATATCTTCCACCCCCTTTTTATTCTCTTACATTGAATTTAAATATTTTGAAAGTTAATACACTTCAATTCACACACAGATTTTAAGAAGAAACCCAAGTTTGTGGGTTTCAGTATAAACTATTAGAATGTCAAGTAGCTGAAGTTAAATTTTTGAATGGTTGTTTATACCAACAATTTATAAGAGTGGGGGAAATAAACCTTTGTGAGCAGCTTTCCTAACAGAAAGTGTGACTTAAGCCAACAGAAATGTGCAAATACATAGCTTAGTGCCAAAACTGCCTTACATGAATTGGATTTATTTTACACCAGACAGAAAGCGATTCAAACACTTCAGGCCGCATTCTGTGTTGAGATTTGAGTAGGGGGGTGCTGTGTGCAACCTGCGTGAGATAAACTGCTTGGGAAATTAAACTCTGGAAGAACCCCCCCACCCGTGACATTTTTTGCTGTCAGGCTCATGTGATTGCGTTTCTCTAGACTGTGGGTGAACTTTGTGGACCTTGACATTGCAACTCTTCACAGTGTCACAACTACAGTATATCAAGCTCTTAACAAAATAAACCTCCCACCGGAAACAACTGCACTTTGAAGTTCACAAACTTGCTCTAGTCTTGGTTTTTAAAGAACAGTATCATATATCAAATACACTGGAAAGTTATTTCAAGCTACTTTGCTATGATAAAGCACTACGGTTTGACCACTGCTGTAAGTGCAGATGTATTCATCGCATTCCAGGCTTTGCCAGCACTTTGTATTATTTATGGCTTACTCCATTCTACTTTATTTTTAATAAGTGTTGGTAAAATCTGTCACATTGCTCCATGATAAAGACTTCAACACAGTGGTAAATTAAATTTAAAACTTATCACAATGATATATGTGCTAGATTGGATGGCACATCAGAGAACTCAGGGGTCAGCAAAAAGGCAGGTTCACAAACGTGAATTAGCTACCCTTTGTCAGAAATAATTTTCTCCTGATGAAATTGGAAAGTAAAAGCAGTAAAAGGCAAAGCTCAGCTGCAAGTGCAGCGTGTTCCTACATCAGCTGTCACTGCAGGCTCTGACAGCTCTCACTTGCAATGGCCCCATTTGGTGAGGTGCTTGGCAGTCAGCACAGTTGCAGCTTGTAGTCTGCACGTGGCTTCTTGTGGTTCCCCATTTCCCTTGAAATCCTTCCTGTCTTGTCATGGTGATAGTGAAAATGTGGCTAAAGTATGTTCTCTTGTAATAGTGATAATTGTACACACCTCTGCTTAGGTACTGAAGGTTACTGTAAAGTCAGCAAAGGATCCTAGTATGAGAAACAAATTTGGTAATGCCATTATGAGGTAGCAATAAGTAAGTAAACACCTGTTTAGCTTGCTTGATGGGAATCTGTGTTTCTAATCTTTTTCTCTTTCCTGAGAGGGTAAGATCATGCTGTCTCAGTGATCCGCAGCTTTGCAAGGTTGTTATGTCTGTCATGTAATCCAATGACCTGTAATTTCTGACCACTGCTGATCCCAGCACAGAGATTTTATCTGGTGTAATTTCTGTTCTTCCCAGGGTATTAACACCTTTGCACTTTTAGCCTAGTGGAAATATTTAATTAGCTTGTTTCACAATGGCCTATAAAAATGTGAGTATAGCACCTGCATTGCAAACTTTTGGTTGAGCTTCTGCTTTATGCCATTGCTGTAAAAGCTGCAGAAGTGCCCTGAGACGAGGATGTTCAGCCTTTGGAGGAGCCTTTCCCACACTTCATGAGCACACTGCTCTCAGTTCATGAGGGGATGAAAGGGCACCTTGTGAGAGCTGCAGCCCTCAGAGCCTGAGGCTGGGATTTCCATATTCTGCCTGCCCAGGCTGTGTCAAGGCCACATTCTTTCCACTGCCAGCGGTGTTTACTGCACTATCAGTTGGGAGCTGGGAAACAGAGCCCTCAGCAAGGGGCTGGCACACAAACAGGGAGAGAGGAATCATCCCAAGTGGCCTGACCACATGCATGTCCTTGGGTTTATGTTCTTTTTTTTTTTTTTAACTAGCAAATCAATATTGAATTCAGGAGTCTGAGGTTTTTTTAAAAGCCTTTCAGTTTAGCTTAACTTGAGTTAACTTCTGTTTGGAGAAGTCCTTCAGTGCAGCCAGTCACCTGACAGCCTACTGTGCTGGCTTAGCTTGCTCCAAGTCTCCAAACTGAAATGTGGAAAGATCTCCCAGAAAGAAGAGGGCAGTGAAGGGGCAAGGACTTCCCTGAGTGTTGATTTCAAGAGGGAAGTCCACAAGTAGTTGGAACAATAGATGAATTGGCCCAAAGAAATGTACCAGACAAGGGAAGAGACAGCACTCATTAGAGAGATTACTTGCTTGGAGAGAAGAACAAAGCAACTGGAAAACAGGAAATAGCTTTAGGAAATGCTCCCCGTGCAAGAACAAACAAATATTTGTACAGGAGAATCTGCAAGTGGCACTGCTTTCCTCCCACACTCTGTGTGGTTGCCAAAGTGACGGGCTCCCTCTGAATAAGCCACATTTAATGTATGCATAGTGGATGGCAGCGTCTGAATAATCCCCACAAACCTTGAAAATTAGATACATTGAACAATCCTGAATTTTTGGCTATCTGTCTGGACATAATGTGAACAAGAAGCTGAAAATTCATTGGAGTGAAGCTGGTAAGACTTTGCTGGGAATCTCACCACAGCCATTTCTTGTTTTAGCTGAGGAGCTCTGGGGTCTGCAGTAGCTTCAGCAAGTAAAACACACACTTGTCATAGACACAGGGAGGACAACTTTGTTTTGAGTGGGTAATTGGAATGGATGGAGAGGTGGCTTGCTGAGTTTGAAGATAACAGAGTCCTCAGAATGACCACTTAGGTGTAGGGCTTGTATTTGTCATGGGTTCATTGAAATACCCTGGGACCAGTGAGAGAAGGCATGAAAATTTCTTATGTATTGCTGAACATGGAGAGCGCTCCAAGCTTATTTAAAGTTTTACTCGAGAGTGCTCCAAGCAGAATCACTGGGTGGAACTTGGTTGTGAACTCTGAAAATTGTTTATGTTTTAAACAGACATGATGTGATGCAGACCTGAGAGATAGGAGGAGAATTCACAACATTTCTCTGGTCTGTGGTGTGTGGCTTTAAGTTTATTCACCAACATCTCCAAGTGGAGGCTTAATACCTGTAAAATTATGGAAGGATGGTTTTGTTGTTTATGCATTTTATGAAGTCAGTAAATAAACCTTAAGCAAAAGTGATTAAACCTGAAATGGCAGCAGGGAATAACTGTATCTCTTCTCCATCCTCTGATTCATTCCTAAGTCAGGATTTATGACTAACTCAATTAAATACACACTTTCCACATAATTGCCCATGTGCTAGCAGAAAGTAGTCACTTGTCAGGGATTTTGTTCATTTCTGGGTTGGCTGCCTGAGAACATAAGGAATTGGGAAGAAACTGTGGAATTACCCATAAATTTTCTTAATTGAATTGAAGCATAAGCTTTCAAGCTTAAGATGTGAGCAAGGAAAACTTTCCAGTTTCCAGGCAGAGCTGTCTCCTTGCAGTTATTTACACAGTGCTGCTTTGACTTGCTGTCTAAAAATTGCACAGAGGCAGAGATTAGGAATTCAAAGAACAGTTTTGTAAGAAAAATGCCTTGGTTTCATTCAGTAAGAGGGGCTGTATTAAAGGAGGGAGAGAAGGGAGGGAATGAGCAGGGCAAAGAAAAAGGACTATTACTTCAGGCAGGTTTGAATATTCGGTCGGGGGAACCTTTGCTCCAGTAGAGCCTTAAGAATGTGCTTTGTTACAACACTGGTGAGACAACTGAGAGCATGAGGCCCTAGGTGACAAGTCAGCCTCCTCCCTCCAATCTTCTCTCCTCATCATCATCCATCCTGTGTGGTTCTAATTTTTTTTGAGAAATAATGTTGAGGGGATTGCGTTTCTGTCACAAAGCTATTGTAAAATTTCTAAGCCCTTGTTAAAAGCAGCTCAAATGCTCCTTTCCTCAGGGTTTCAATGTGCCTCGTGGAGGACACGTCCATGCCCTTAAAGTTTGTGTTAAGGCAGTGCTCTGCTGCCCTTTCCTGTGCTCTGATGTGAATTGTTAACTGAGACAGAAATAACTGAAGAGGAAAATGCAATTTAATACTAAAAGATGCCTGCTTCTTTTGCATGCATGTGTCTTCATAGTATTATTTTAGCTCATCATATATAAGCTTACATTATTGACTTAAAATATTGGCATTTTTCATTAAAATGCAGCAAATTTTTCTGTGCCAAATGGCCTGTAATACTTAGGAGCACTATTATGCCTTCTATTAAATATAATTTAAAATTAGTATCTGCAGCATATAATATTATCCCCCCAGGATTTAGACATCTTTTGTACATCATCTTTGGTTGTTTCCATCTTGTCATCATGCAACATTGGTGTGAGTTTTTATTCAAACTAGCACAGAATTCCTTTCACTGTGCTCCAGATGAGTGTGCAAGAAGTACAGTCAGACCAGCCACATCAGTGGCATGTTTCCCACACCCTGCAGAGTGGAGCTGGAAGTTTTGTGTCTTTCCCCGTAGTCCACGCTGGGAGATCCATTCCTCACATACAAACTGGGAGCAGCCTACCAGTGGCAAGGCACAGTAAGGGAGGAGGAGGATGGATGGAGTGCTCCGTGTTTGGTGCTCTGGCAGCACCAAACTAAGCTGGCAGTCTCTGGCCAGTGTGCCAGGGCTGCTCAGCAGGGCAGAGCACAGGCAAGGGGGGAGTTTGCCTGCGCTACTGGTGCAGAATTCCAGGCTCTGGCTGCCAGCCCCTTCCACTCTGGGCTGCTGCAGGTTTTCAGTAACACCAGCCTGGAGCATACACTGCATGGAGCTCTGCGTTCCTCCCCCTCCCGCCCAAGGCTTCTGCTTTTTTGGGGGGAGGTGGTGGTTGTTTATCTGTGCCTGCTGACGTCAACAAAATTGCCAGATGGCATTTCAATGCTTTGCAGAGAGACAGGAGCCTTTTATTACCGATGTCACGTGGATCCCATTCATTTGCATTCCCAGAAGTGGTCTGAAGCTTTTGCTCACTGCATAGGCAAAGAGTGCTCTGCACCTTCCAGGGACCCAGAGGGCCTTTTGTGGGATATTGTTGCCTTGTGAATCCTTATGGGGATGAAGGGCTCACTTCATGTTCATTTGACTAATGTGGAAATATTGAAAGTCTCTAGACGGTTGTGCTTTGCAGAGGTTTTGTGGGTTTCCTTTTAAATAACAGAGAAATACTTTTGTGAATTTAGGGTAATAAACAGACTTATAGTTTAGCTCTAAGAGGGTTGCTTACACTCTCTCAGGCCCAGGTGACTCAGTAGCTTGTGGAAGAAACATGCAAGTCCAACACTGTGATAAATATCAGCAGAGAAGAGGAGCTGTCAGGGTTTAGATTTTGCAGGTTCTATCCCTAGAGCTGGGCTGTGATCAATGCATTGAAATGGAACAGAGTCCCTTTATACTTCTGAACAGATGACTGGGAGCTCAGCACCAGATGCACAAGATTAAACCAATTTATTCTGGGATGCCTGAGCCATCTCCACAGCAGCTGGGCAGGGGACATGGCAATGTTTGAGGGCCAGAACAATCTCTTACTGACCTAGGAACTCCAACTCTGGCCCTTGTCTGGCAGTTCACCCAGAAGAGAGAGATCTTATGATGAGATTTTCAGTGGACCTTGGAGAAGTGAACCTGGAGGAGCCTGCAAGGCTCACAGGGGAACATGTTAGTGTTGGAGAAGGGAAAGCCACACAATTTTGGGCAGCATGAAGACTTCTGCTTCTTGCAGATTAATTCATCTTTGGAGTAGTTTCTCAGGTTTAAGGGAGCAGAAATGTATTTCTGTCTGAGAATGAAAGGTGAGAGCACCTTTTATTTTTCCTTGAAACAAGCACAAACTACCTTTGCTGGAGCACATGGACTCTGTGGTGATGCAGAAAGGAGGCTAAGTAATATGGTTTTGACTTCTACATCACAATTTGAAACTGAAACTCCCCTAAACCTGTCTGAGATTAACCTAAGCTCCAGAATGAGAAATAATATGTGCTCACAAACCAGGTTTTAATACATTATTTTTTATTTTCTACAAGTTTCAGCTTTCAGATGTGCCCCTGTGGTGCCTCCTTGCTCAGAGCACACTACAGTGACAAAAAAGATGTGTGCAAGTTCCCAGGGGCCATATGTTGTCCTAGTTTAGGGCAAATTTAAAAAAAAACAAACAAACCAACCCCCCAAGACTCCTCCCCCACCACTGGGTTCGGGAAGAACTTCCTCAGAGGAATAAAAGTGGAAAAAACCTGTTTATTAATTAAACAAAACACTCCCAACACAAGAGAGGAAAATTAACAACCCCTGATGACAAACAAAAACTTTTTCACCGGTGTAGGAGGGTGACAAACTCAGGAAAAGTCTCTCCTGTGGTAGTGTCAGTCTCTGGGCTGGTTGACTGCTGCAGATCTCAGTTGCAGGGTCCCGGTGTTCTTCGGTGATCCAAGTCCGGTCCAAACAGGTTTAAAGAGTATACAGAAAAGAAAAAGGGAAAAGAACAAAGAACAGTCCACAGAAAGAGATTGGACTGCCTAACTAATAAGCAAAAGCAAACTAAAGCTAGCAGAAGCAAGTGGCATGCAGCGGCAGCAAGCAGCAAGCAGCAAGCAGCAAAACCGAGCCAGCAGAGCTAGCCTCCCAAGCACAGACATGGGGGAGGGGAGCCAACTGATAGGTAGACTAAACAAACTTTTGCTTAAACAGGACACACGATTGGAGATACAGGCCACCATAACGTCACCCTATGATTTCCAAGTGTGAATATTTTATTTCTTTAAAAAGTGATATTGAAAGGCACTTTGAAATGCAGCATCAGAAACTCCCTTCTCCTGCTTGATAAGCCATGTGTTAATATTTCTTACCCTTGTCTTACCAATTTTCCAGCTGTATGACATACACTAAGTTCTGGTGATTTATCATGGTATTCTGTGTATGTTAAGGGTTGCTGCAGTTCACATGGTGTTAAGTGGTTACAGAAGAACACACAAATAAATATGGTGAGTTGTTGGACTCTTCAAATTTGGTGCCATTATATTCTTGACTAGAAAGTGAAGAAATAATTTTGAACTGGCTCAGAGCAGACTGGGTGATGTTGCTGAGTACCAAGAGTAATAACCAACTTGACCCTGCTTTCATAACTCCATTCTTCAGCTGGGGAAAGAAAATGTAGAGTTTCTTTAGGGCTGGCATCTCAGGGAAAGTTATTGCTCATGCTGTGCTCCGATACCTAATTTAATTTCACTGAGGAGCAGCGATCGGCATTCACGTCATGATTCACAGATCATGGAGCAGGAAACAGTCTGTCAGCTTCTCGGGAGCTGGAAGGGGGGGAGAGCTGCTTAGAGGAAAACAAAAATCTGTTTTGTGAGGGAATTCAGCTTGTGAGAACAGCAGGCGCACTTCAGTTCTGCTGTGACTCCTGGGGAATTTAGAGGAGTCACTCTGCAAGATTAATTTGCCCCTCAGATTTTCAATTTGTAAGGTCTTGAGTGCAGATGAGTCCTGTGGTGGATTAAACACATAGCAAACAAGCAAAAAAGAAAGATCACTCTTTCTCATCAGGCATCAGAGGTTTTTGAGACTTCAATTGGAACATGTCCCTTCCATCCCAAATTAGCTGTATTCCACAGCCTGTGAAATCACATCAGCTTGTACCCAGCTGAAGACATGCAAATGTGAATACTTTGCATCTTTTTGCAATTCACATCAATAACTGAAAGAAAGCTTAGTTTACATTAACATGCATGTGGAAACGTTGCTTTTTGTGTGTATGTCTGTTTATATTTCTTTATTAGCATCTTAATGTGCTTTCATTTTCTATCTTCCATTATTATTTGTACGTAGATAGTTTTAACAGCTCTTTTTGGGGGAAAAACGTACAATAACCTTCAATCAAATTTTAAAAATACTTTAATGCTAAAACACTGCATAATTACAGGTAGGGTTTAGCATCTTAAGCAGCTGTGATAACAGAGAGAAATAGAACATGGGGAGAAGAGAGAGGCATATCTATGTTATCATTCTATGTGTAGGACATTTCTCTGAAAGGAATCCTGCTTTCTTAATACAGTTGTCCAGCACTGCGTGTATTTCTGGGGAGTTTTGTGTTCCTAGACAAACTTCTGTAATCCTTCTGCTATGAAATATTTTAGTATGAGAGTCAGTTCAAAATGTTATGAGGCTCCCTCCACCTCCCCCAGATGCAGTAGTTTCTTTGTTGTTTGTACAAGATTTCCAGGATCGTTGGGAAGAATGTGAACAGTGAGAGATGACTGTGCTAATATAGAAAAAACATGGATTAAGATCTTTTTCCTCCCAAATCGATGATGGCATTTCATGGGCACAGCAGAGCTACATTTGCAGGAAGAGCAGTGCCACCTGGTGATCCCTGGGAAATGTTTTTCTGTGCCTAAAGCTGCAGTATCAGAGTGCCCTGAATGCAAAGTTCTGCTCAGCTGTACCGTGGCTCTTAGCCTGTACCCTCTCCTGAGGCACTGACTCATCTGGCACAAGGTGTGTGCCCAGCTGCTGTGCTCATTTATGGGAGGATTTGTGCTCTGGCCTGGAGGAGGTGTTCAGACTAGGTCTGCTGTAGTTTTCTCCCTCCCATCCCTTTTTCCTGGTCCGATTTTCACTTGTACAGCTGGATGGCCTCCTATCTGTGCTGCCTGACCCTGTCTCCTGCCCTTTCACCCTTTGCTGTGCTGCTGGCCTCGTGGGACCCTGGTGGGCAGGCAGTGACCCTCAGAGAGAGGAGTGACATTTTGGGCTGCCTTGGCATGTCCCCTGGGAGCTCTCAGTCTGGGTTTGAGTGCCAGGCTGCGACTGGGCTCCAGCACAGGACCTGCTCTCCTCTCTCCTTCTGTTTCCCCCAGTAAGGAAGGGCTGGCGTGCAGAGCATCCCCAGTGCTGCTGCTGCCAGGGGAAGCAGAGCTCAGGTGCTGCTCTGGGGCCATGCAGGGCTGTCAGCTTGGTGCAGGGGGAAAAGGCTGTGTTAAAGAAAAGGTGGAGTCATAAATTGTTTATGCAGAGCTAAATGAATGTTGAATTTTACGTGCAGAAATAGTTACTGTGTGTGGTTAGAAGTCTGCCCATGGACAGGTTTTATTTAAAATAATTTGCTTTGTGCACTTGGTGGGACATCCTTTGGCTGGTTTGCTTTTAGGCTGGTCACACAGGCAAGCCCTTAAAGCAGACCCTAACTTTTCTGTAGGGTCAGAACGTGGTTTTATCTTGTTTGGCTGGTTTGAAAGTATACCCAAACCCACACAAATCAGCTGTCAGAGTTGAACATGAAGTCCTGTTTCTGTTGGCACCAGCCTATATGATTCTCTTTATAAACAAAGCATTATATAGTCTTTGGAGACAGTTTTTGATTTTCATTTTCTTCTCTGTTTACAAAAATGGCCAACTAAATGTTAAATCATTTCTTTCCAATTAATTCCCCTTCCCTTATTTAAACTGAGCTGTTAACATGAGCGTATTACTGTATAGTATTATATAGAGGCTCTGTGTAGAACTAGATAATTATTTAGTTAGTTATTACTTAAAGGCATGTTTATACCATGCAAAAAAAAACGCCATCCTAATTGAAGAAATCTTTCCTAAAAGGCAGAACAAAGTGGGGCCTCATCACATTCCCTTCTCCTGCCACCTTAATTTTATTGACAGGAAATCAAACATGTTTCTTTGACCTGTCAGTGAAAAATAAAAGGGCGAGTGGATAAAAGTGTTGTGCATAATTAATTTGGTTGGGTGTTTCATTTTGCTGTAGCACCGTACGGAATGCCTCAGCTTTACTCTCCACAGTAGTTGTAGCTTACATTTAAAGAGGAAATGGATACAAATAAATTTTTACTTAGATTAAGGGCAGTCTTCAGATTCCTGGCAAAATGCCAACCTGTTGCGCAGTGAGCACTATTGATATGCATTTTCTGCTCTGTGTTGGCTAGGAATGACAGTAATTAAAAGAACAAATCATTTAAATGAAGTGATTCTTCTTTCTAGAGAAGGTTATTTCCTAGTGTTGTTGCCAAAAGTCTCTCAAATGCATTAGGAGAAGAAGGAGGGTGTACAGAGGGAATTGATCAGCAATTTATGGTTTTGGGTTTTTTTAGTTTAATGGAATAAATAGGATATTTTGGGCCACTTGTAGCACTCAGATGGGAGCAGACAGAAAGATAATAGAGAATTAGGAAGACAGAATACATATGCTGCATCAGCTGATCAGTCACAGCACCGTATGGCAAACAAGTTAGCTTGTGGTCTGTTTCAGTTTGTTAACAAATATGTTTACATAAAACTTTGTGAAGAAAGATGCATGTGACTGTTCACCAAGGCCAGGGGTATGAAGTCAAGTGTTTTCTTGTGATTGAACTGGTCTTTTGTCTTTGTTGTTCTGAGCTTAACCCTCAAAGTTAAACTGACTTTGGGGACAGATCTTTTGCTTCAATACCCTGCCTTAGGTCACTAGTGTTTACAAACCTGAATATTGAAGTCATCTCTGGAGTCCTATCCATTATGGATCCCTTTTAATTCAACTATCAGCCTCTGACCACAAGAGACACACGAAGCCTCTAGAGAAGTCTAATGCAGAAAACAATGCAAATGTGGGCACCAGGCTGCTCTTCAAAAAGAGAAAACACAACCTTTTTGGAAAAAAAGCAACTAAGGAACTCCATTTCATTTTCAAATAAAAGATCTAAGTTTTGAGACATCGATGCCATTTCTTGTTCCTATCTTTTGATAAAACTCTTCTAAAATTGCTGAAGCAAAGCCAAAATAAGCCCTTTCTAGCACCAGAAATTCCAAAAACAGTAATTTTTCTGTCAGTATAAATACCTTTTGTGTTTGTCCAAAGTTGTCAATGCACTCTGAATCCTTGAGCTGCCTGGTTTGAGCTGCTGCTTCTCATTTGTGAGGACATCACTCTTCTCTGTGTAAGAGCTCTGTGGCAGAGCCATGGGATTTAATTCTCATCAGCAATTAGCTCAGTACTGTGTGCACCAATTAACAGGATCAGCTCTGAGCTAAAATATCAAGTCTCTGTATTGATGTCTCTTCCAAAGTCTTTGATTTTAGATGGTAAAAGAGATTTGTATGTTGATACTTCTCTTCTATACCTCCTTCTAAAAACTCGGTTAAGGCTTTGAACCTGTCTACACCAGGACCTAGACAGCCTACCTACTCAGCAGTAGTAAGTGCTTCTATTGCACTTACTGCTACCTCATCACTGATTTGTTACTGGAGTAGATTCAGATGAACTTCTGAAGTTCAGCTTCACAAGAATATTTAACATTTTTCAAAAACCCATGTGCAACCCATAGTTGATTTTTTTTTCCTAATATCCACCTCCAAGCAGAAAACATAACTTGCTGTGGAGATAAAAATCATTGTCTAGTGTGGTTGCCAGCATAAGCACCAGTGCTTCATGATCTGTGTCTGTTTTTTGGTCTCTATGGTTCTGTTGCCTTTTGTAAATGAGAAGCTGGTGCTGTTATATTTAGATGTGAATTTGAATCCAAGCTTTCCAAAAACACTAAAGTATTTGGCCCTCATGAAACAGTGCAGACCCTGAGCCAGAAAGTCAGAGTTCGGTATGGTTAGATAGTAATGATGCAGAAGTACAGATTGGGTCTCTCTCTAATTAGAATTGAGAAGCAACCAGGGTGTCATAATTAGGATTATTACATGCGTTTTACTTTTTTCTTTTTCTAAAGTGCAAATCAAGCGCTACTCACAGCCTAAAAGACACAAGTCAAAAGTAAGATTTTTCTTAGATTAAAACCATGCACAAGACAAATTAGTCACCACCTACACAGAAGAAATTAGAGATTGCTGAAATGACTTAGAAAATCCTAGAACCTTTAGCAGCCAGTGTCTAGATGAAAGGCCAGAACAGTAGTGGCTGGAAATGGCCATCTGATGCAGGCATTGACCTGTGGTTATCAGCTGTGTACCTTGTATCTCAGCAGGCAAATACTGCTTTTTTCATTCGTGACAGCAAAGGCAAAATCAGCCCACAGTGTAAACTAATCTAGTGTGTCTTTAAGTTGGTCCTTGCAGGTCAAGGATGAAGTAGGTTGAAATCAGTCCTCAGGGCTTGCTGGTCTGTCAGTTTGTATCTGTGGTAAGTGAAAAAAATTATTTTAATATCATAGAAGGAATGTAGAGGATAGTGTTCTGTATTTCTTGTATATGAATTACTGTTTCTCTCTGTTCGGATCTTCATTGAAGAGTCTGCCTATAAATAATTAGGAGAGGTGGGGGATTTTCACATTTCATGCATGCTTAAATGTGACTTCTGTAGGTTGTGGCTTTAGATGTTAGTAGCTTGTACTTTAGAGAAATAATGGCTCTGCAGCAGCTGTGATGAAGGATTTGGGGGCTGCAAGTCCCTAGGGCTGCACTTGTTTTTTTGAATGAGTCATAATATAAGAATCCAAAGCCAAGTGTTACAGAAAAATGATTAATTCTTTTCACAGAGGAGTTCATTAGTGACATAAAGTCATGAGAAAGAGGAGGAGGCATCTGCAACACTCAATGGCTATTAACTGGCGTTAGTGTGAGTGCCTAAAACCACAAGAACTGAAATAACACAAACCACAAGGTCTGATGGAGAAGAAAGAAATGTTGAAATTGGACCAATTTGTCTGCAGTGAGGCTCTCACTGGAATTTGATGGGCAGAGGATTTGTCCTTTTCAAAAGGTGCTGAATATCACTGCCTGCCTCTGGCTTCAGGGAAAGCCTGTTCTTAAAAATGGGCCACTAAATATCATTTGGGTTCATGGTCACTGGAGAATTTCACAGGATCCTTCTGCTCTGTTGCTATGGCATATGGAAAACATGGCCCAAGATATACAGTACTTTCACGAATACAAGCCGCACCATTTTGACTAAAATTTTTCTCCCACATATACTCAGGAGCGGCTAATATGTGAATAATTCTCTGACATTTACAACCTCAGAAGTGCCAGCCAGAGTGCCGAGCCGAGCCCCTGCTAGTAAAAGCCGGCATTTCGCGATTGTTACAAATTGGTTACTCTGTTGCACCGCAGGTGGAGCCTGGCTCCCTGCAGGCAGCACAGGGGGTGGGGAGAGAGGCGGGACTCGAGCTCTCTCCTTCCCGCCTCTGCTGCAGCCTGGGGGAGAGATGGGGGGGCCCCGTGCTACCATCACCGCAGCTCGGGGAGGCGGCAGGGGCCCCGTGCCACCATCCCCGTGGCTCGGGGAGGAGGTGGGGGCCCCGTACCACCATCCCCGCGGCTCAGGGAGGAGGCGGGGGCCCCATGCTACCATCGCTGTGGCTCGGGGAGGAGGTGGGGGGCTCCGTCCCTGCCTGCCACCACGGGGCAGCGCCGGGCCGGGGCGAGTGAGCCCAGAGGCGGCGGCCGGGCCTGAGCAGCCCCGCCGAGCGGCAGCGCCGGGCTGGGCCACCTGGCCCCGTCGGCAGCCCCAAGCGGACCGAGCCTGCACAGCCTGAGCTGAGCCAGTAAACCCCGCCATGCCGCGGTTCTGTTACTAATTGGCAACTTTGTTGCACACGGGTCCTTGCTGCGAACGACAGAGCAGCTTATACTCAGGTGCGGCTTATTTATGGACAAAGAACGAAATGTTTGCCAACACCCAGAGATGCAGCTTATAGTCCGTGTGGCTTGTATTCGTGAAATTACTGTACATCTGGCTCCTGCTGTCATTCCCTAATCCCTGTCATAACTCCAGTAATAGCAGGCTGAACATTAAAGGCTCTTTATCCACAGCTTCACTGATGATTACAGTAGTTTCACAAATACAAGCCGCACGGATTATAAGCCGCACTTCCGGTGCCTCAACAATGTTGCTGTCTTTGTCAATAGATAAGCCGCACCCCGAATATTAGCCGCACTTTCGTTCGTCGCGAGAATCCGTGCGCAGCTTTCACAAATTGGCCAATTAGTAACAGGATCGCGGCATAGAGGGCTTTACTGGCTCGGGGCGGGGCCAGGCAGGCTCGGCCCGCTCATGGTTGCTGATGGGGCTGGCCGGGTGGTGCTGCAGCCGCCGCCAGGCTCACTGGCCCCCCTCTCCCGTCAGCACCGCCCCGCCGCTGCGTTTACGTACTCGCCCTGCCGGCGGGCCAGGCACTGCCGCCGCTGGCAGGCAGGCCGGCCGCGTCGCCGCTGCGTTGTTTACGTAGTCGCCCTGCCGGCGGGCCAGCCACTGCCGCCGCTGGCAGGCATGCCGGCCGCCCCGCCGCTGCGTTGTTTACGTAGTCGCCCTGCCGGCGGGCCAGGCACTGCCGCCGCTGGCAGGCATGCCGGCCGCCTCGCCGCTGCGTTGTTTACGTAGTCGCCCTGCCGGCGGGCCAGCCACTGCCGCCGCTGGCAGGCATGCCGGCCGCCTCGCCGCTGCGTTGTTTACGTAGTCGCCCTGCCGGCGGGCCAGGCACTGCCGCCGCTGGCAGGCATGCCGGCCGCCTCGCCGCTGCGTTGTTTACGTACTCGCCCTGCCGGCGGGCCAGGCACTGCCGCCGCTGGCAGGCATGCCAGCCGCCTCGCCGCTGCGTTGTTTACGTAGTCGCCCTGCCGGCGGGCCAGGCACTGCCGCCGCTGGCAGGCATACCGGCCGCCTCACCGCTGCGTTGTTTACGTACTCGCCCTGCCGGCGGGCCAGGCACTGCCGCCGCTGGCAGGCATGCCAGCCGCCTCGCCGCTGCGTTGTTTACGTAGTCGCCCTGCCGGCGGGCCAGGCACTGCCGCCGCTGGCAGGCATGCCGGCCGCCTCGCCGCTGCGTTGTTTACGTACTCGCCCTGCCGGCGGGCCAGCCACTGCCGCCGCCGCCGGGCTCGCTGGCCCCCCTCTCCCGTCAGCATCGCCCCGCTGCCGCGTTCCCTAGCCCTGCCGGCGGGCTGCCGCCGCCCGTCTCGCCGGCCGCGCCGCGTTCCCTAGCCCTGCCCGCCGCCGCCCGGCTCGCCGGCCGCTGCGTTGTTTACGTAGTCGCCCTGCCGGCGGGCCAGGCACTGCCGCCGCTGGCAGGCATACCGGCCGCCTCACCGCTGCGTTGTTTACGTACTCGCCCTGCCGGCGGGCCAGGCACTGCCGCCGCTGGCAGGCATGCCGGCCGCCTCGCCGCTGCGTTGTTTACGTAGTCGCCCTGCCGGCGGGCCAGGCACTGCCGCCGCTGGCAGGCATGCCGGCCGCCTCGCCGCTGCGTTGTTTACGTACTCGCCCTGCCGGCGGGCCAGGCACTGCCGCCGCTGGCAGGCATGCCGGCCGCCTCGCCGCTGCGTTGTTTACGTAGTCGCCCTGCCGGTGGGCCAGGCACTGCCGCCGCTGGCAGGCATGCCGGCCGCCTCGCCGCTGCGTTGTTTACGTACTCGCCCTGCCGGCGGGCCAGCCACTGCCGCCGCCGCCGGGCTCGCTGGCCCCCCTCTCCCGTCAGCATCGCCCCGCTGCCGCGTTCCCTAGCCCTGCCGGCGGGCTGCCGCCGCCCGTCTCGCCGGCCGCGCCGCGTTCCCTAGCCCTGCCCGCCGCCGCCCGGCTCGCCGGCCACGCCGCGTTCCCTAGCCCTGCCGGCGGGCTGCCACCGGCCGCGCCGCGCCGCGTTCCCTAGCCCTGCCTGCCGCCGCCCGTCTCGCCGGCCGCCCCGCGCCGCGTTCCCTAGCCCTGCCGGCGGGCTGCCGCCGCCGGGCTCGCCGGCCGCCCCCTCCCGTCTGCACCGCCGCCGCGTTTCCTCGCCCTGGCCGGCACTGCAGGCCCCCGCACCGCCGGGCTCCCCCATGCTGCTGGCCCCGATTCTGCTGGGCTTCCCCCGCTGCCAGGCAGCCCCACCCGCCGGCCTTCCTGCTTCTGCCATGCTCCCCTGCACTGCTAGCCCCAGTTCTCCCGGGCTCCCCCGCCCTACTGACCCGACTCTGCCGCCCCCCTGCCCCGCCCTGTTGGCTCAGGCTCTGCCGCCCGCCCCCCACACTGCTGGCCCCGCCTCTGCCAGGCTTTCCCACCTCTGCCGGGGCCGGCCGGGCTCCAGCTTGGCTTGGGGCTGCTGCGGGCTCTCACTTCCGTGTTGGCAGCTTTTAGAATTTTGTTAATGTATTAGCTGCCCCGGAATATTAGCCGCACTTCCGGGTTTCCACCAAAATTTTGGTCAAATTGGTGCGGCTTGTATTCGTGAAATTACTGTACTTCCTAGTTTCTACCTTTTTTTTTTTTTTTGTATTCTAGTTTTCAACACTCATCCTTAAAACCTTACCAGGTTTTCTCTTTTTTTTTCAGTTTATTCTCCTATGGCAACTCTTTTTTAATAGTTGAAAATTTGTTTGACACCCTGTGTAGCAACCCTTCACTCTACGCCCCCCAATCTTTTGTCTTCGTGTAAAGGCTGCATTTATTCGCATTACATTTTAAATTATATTTGATAACACTCTTCTTAATACTGTTCAACAGTTCTGAGTGAAGGGCTGAGATGAACGTGAATCTTTAGTTGGGTTTATCTTCGTGCATATTTCTGCAGTTTGCTGTTAATTGTGATGTTGCTTCTCAAGTTGCATCCCAAAAGACCCTGAAGTGCTTTGAAAGGAAGAAAATATGGCAGTATGTGGCTCCTTTGGCTTTGCTCTGGTCTAACTGAGACTGTCAAGCTGAAAATGTCGGAGGATTAGTTAATACACAGAAGGCTGAATGGTGGTTATTGCTTTCAGTGGATCTTTTTTTAACTCCTGCTATGTATTTGACTGCTCTGTTTTAGCTCACCGTAGAATTAAAATAGCTTTCCATGCTAAGCAGGCAGTTGGGATGTGGAGCTGTAAGCTCACATGAGTAGGATCACCAGGTGTGAATAGATGGCTTATCCTCCACTGTGTGTGCACCCAGCACCCCACTGCTGCTGGGCCCCAGCTTGTGTTACTGCAGCCCAAGCTGAGGCTGAAGACAGTGGTCACAGTTTGCTTCATATGAACACAAACTATGAGCTTCAAGCTACCAATTTGTGACCAGCTGATGTACAAATTGGAGAACAATAATGTAAGACAATTGAGGACAGCCTCTGAAGTACAGAATTGTTTTCCTCAGTCAGTGTTAGGCAAAGCAGATTTGAGCCAATTAGAATTTGATTTTTCCCATCTGCTGTGCTTTAATTAAAAGCAATAATTTTTAAAGTTCCTAGTTTAGTTGGAGTGGTGTCTACTTTTTAAGTAATCAACCCTGACTCTGGGATCTGCTCTACATCATCAAGTAGTTCTTCGGGCTGGCTAGTCGTGTTAGTTTAATGTTTTTAGGCAGGCAAACAGCACAGAAAGTCCCTTGGAACTGGGTGACTGAGTCCCCAGGGCTCTGCTGGGAACATCAGATCCCAGCGTCAGAGTTTCCACGAGGTTTGCAAGCTGTGAGCAGCAGCTCTTGGCCAGGCAGTGCAGCCTGCACTCTTGCCTCCTTCCAGGGGCTGCTTGCCCTGGATCCTCCCCATGGTGTGTCTCATGCAGGAGGTCATCCCAGCTGTCTGAGAGCCTTCACTTGAGCTGGGAGTTCCCAAGGAGCCCAAGGCAGAGCACAGGCATGGCTGGCTGCAGCTTGCCCCTTGCCGTGCTGTGCCACCCAGCACACTCTCTGCCCCTTAACCCTTGTGCCTTCCAGGGTTTCCAGCTGTGCTCTAATGTGGCAGGAGGAAATGTGGGAAATTAAGCACTGCTTTATGTCAATACCAGTGGAATTAGTCCACTCGAGGTCCTTTTGGTCAGATATAAATGGCAGGGATTTAATTATGTTGCGTTGAGTCATGTCCAGTACTTGCATCCACACAGGTTCTGACTTTCCTAGTCTGTAGGTTTTGGTCTTAACTAATCCAGTCTTCCCACTCCTTGAGATTATTTCTGCGTCTATCTTTTTATTGTTGCTTAGTTGCTAGTGACCACAAGGATATTTTCTTTCAGTGTGTTTGACAAATGTGGAAGTGCCTGCTAGGTGACCTGAAGGCAAAAACCAGTAGTCTCCCTTGAAAGTTACAGATGGCACCAAAACTGCATCACAGCTCAAATGTGTTCTCTGTTCTTCCATGTGAGCCTTTGCCCTGTGGAATGCTGTGCACAGTGCATGAGGACTCGTGCAGTGTCTGGAGGTGAGCACGCTCAGGGAAGTTTGGTGTGGGTTTCTGATAGCCCATAGAGGTTACACAGGACTAGCTTTGGTTTCATTTTATCCAGGGACTTCACAACCAAATCTGGACATATCAGGGCAGGGAAAGCAAAAGACCTTACTGCACCTTCAGTGCCTGCTGCAGATTAAGTGGTATCAATTTACAAAGAGTTTTTAAGATGGATAAAAGACTCCAGCAGTCTTCTTATAAATGTCTGAGCAATTTTTCTCAAATGCTGAAATAATTCACCCCAGACAAATACCTGGCAGTATATGTTTCAGTCTGAGCTCTTTGGCTGACAAAGCTGTCATGATTGAAAGATCCTGTAATGGAATAAAGTTAGTCAGCTGTAACTATGAGCTTTGTGAGTGGTGTCACCTAAGGTAGAGATGCAGGATGTGGGGATTGCAGCTGCCTCCCCAGACAAAGTGTGCTGGAGACAGTTATACATTCCACAGGTTTTATAAGAAGGGGGAAAAAATTATTTCCTTCTCAAGCCAGTGCCTCTTTCTTAAAGAATGGTGGTGGTATCATCCTGGTTTTCTAAAGAAAGTAGACTTACATGGTTCTGCTCCTCTGTGACAGTTTCTAACAAATGTGGCAGATGGGAGGAAGTTCAGAGTTATCTTCCTAGAAGTTTTATGTTAGCCAACGGTGGGATACAGGAGCAAGGTCCAAATCAGTGCCTTGACTGGTAGTTTAATATACTGTGGGATTACAGAGCCAGCCCTGTATGAGGCTACTCAACAACATGCACACCTACCCAGCTCCAGGCAGGGCTGGCTGCTGCTGACTCCGTGGCCTCAGGCTGAGGAAAGGCCATTACAATAGAGAGGGCACAAAAAGTCTAACTCTAGTGAGACCTAGATCCTTTCATTAGATCCTGTGTTTGCAGAACTACTTTGCAAGACTTCCTCTGGCTGCTCCATGACCCCAGCATCCTGGCATCTTTCTGGCATGTGCTCATGCTACAAACACACTTCATGTGGCAGTCATGACTTTTTCTTTTCTGCTCTGCAGATCAGAGTTTAATGTAATTGTTATCAGGTAAGTCTGCTTTGCTGTGGTGGTGCCATCCCTAGCATCCTGGAACCAGGATTAAAACTCAAATTGTTATGGCTCAAGCAAGATTTAGAGTTTCCTTCATCGTGGGCTCATCTTTCGTACCTCAGTGCCTGGTTTATGGTTCTGTGGCTCTGGGTGCTTTAAGGACTCAATGGTAAAGTCAGGGATCACGTAGATGCCTTGGAAAGGTTTTCTCTGATCAATGTGACAACAAGAAGATGCTATTTTCAGCCCTACCAAAGAGGGTGCCTTGCAGAGCCTGTGGCTGGTTGACCTCCAGAGAGCAGTGGGAATGCTGTACTTCATTAAGCTGGAGAAAAGATTCTCATAAACATCTTCTTTGCTCACCAGAGAAGGGAAAATCTGAAATCTTGTGTTAGTACAAAATAAGAGATAAATAAAAATACTCTGGTTCTAGAGCTTTAAATAGAGAAAAGTGAAATGTGAAAGAATTGCATGCACACTTTTTTTCCGTAGTCATTCAGTGGAAGGTGGAGTAGTTAAGTCTGTGGTGTCTTTAAAATGATTCATTATTTCCATAGAAGCCAATTGATGTTTGTCCTTCAAATTGCTCTGTGGACATTAAAATAATGGAGAATTATATTTGCTTTTAATTTTGTTTCCAGACAGCTTGGCTTGAACATTTATGATGTGACTTGGAAACCATATCAAATTGTGATTTATAGTTACTCGTAATTGTGTGAAGATTGAAGATACTCTGGATACCGCTCTGCTTTTCTTTTTCCCTCCTCGCCTCCCCCTTTCTTTTGCTTAGAGTGTTCTTGAGTGTAACGTGGTGAAAGGCCAACATCTCTGCCTTCATTGCTTTTCCTTGTACAAGCCACAGCAAATGAAGATTTTATTTCTCCCTAACATGATGCTGTGTACAATGAATTGTGGTTTGGGGTTTTTTTGGATAATTGGTTTTTTGGATAATTGGTTTGGGGTTTTTTTCCTTGCTTAAGTTTCAACTGGTTTTGTGTTGTCATGATAATCACTCTTTTTGGAGGGTGGAGAGAGTGCTGTTTTTTAGTAAAGCTGTATGGGAATCATATGCAAAACATGAATGGGGAGGGGAAAGACTTTTCTTTGTGGTAAGGCATCTGTTAAGTGTATGGATGTCAAAGTTGCTCCACAGGTGAGCCAGCAGGAATAGTTCATACCTAAATTTATCTACTGGGTCTTATGGCTAAAGGAATTTATTTTTCCTATTTTCCTGAATTTCTTTTTCCTGCACAGTTTTATCTGCTTTTTCCTCCTACTGAGTAAAAAGCTATTCTTAGAGTTTTGTGCATAATATAATTTAACAGAAGAAAACAAAGGGGATTTTGTGACTGTAATAGAAAAGCCCTGTGAAGATTATGCAAATTTTGAAATTTTTTTCTACTCATATTGCAGACTCCAAAACAAATTATTCAAATCTAAAAATTCTAAATTATTATTAAAATTTTCCGGAATACTGTTTTCATATTGAATAGAAGAGTGTTCCTTACAGTTGTTTCCTGCCCTTACAAAAATCATCTGTGTGATACTGGGACATGCCACTTTTGTGGTGTGGTCCTGCACATGCAGCAGCGTGTTTTAGGGATTTTTCGGTTTTGTTTTTTATTTCTGTACATAAAAGGAAGCCTCAAAACATGCAGCAAGTGCATTTGGGCCCACTTAGGAAGTCCAGATGGCACTGTGGCCTAAACCAGCTGTTTTTCAGCATTGTAAGGAATTAATTTTTCTTCTTATCTTAGTTAAAAATGAGCCTGTTTAGTTTTACTTTTGTTCCCAACCTGTTTGCTTTCTCATTCTCATGCCTCAGAGCATTTCAGTTTTAATCACTGCATGAACATTGCTGAAATTGGGGCTGGAATGAAGTCACAAAAGTCTTATCCAAAATTCCTGGGAGGGAGCTGCATTCACAATTATTGGCATACATGAGTAAATGAACACTGACCATTGTGAAATTCAGTTCACCTTATCTTAGCTCCTCGTGGTTTTGTTTTGATTTATCAAATCAGTTGTTTGTTAGTGTTGATTGCAAGCGTTGTCCATGCCACTATTCCCAAGTATCCAGCCTTGGAGCTTCAAGGAGTGAGGTGGTTTGGAAAGAATCCAAACCAGTTCATGCAGAGGCTATGCAGGTTAGTAGAAAACAACTTACAGAGACTGAGCATTGATTTTGTATGAACTCTTACACTGAGAAGGCTCCCTGCATATATATCTGTGTGCATGTATGTGCATGTGCATATATACAATACTTATATGCAATTACATTAGTCTCAAATTTTCACCAGTTTACTCTCGTTTCACATCGTCATCTTGATTTACACTAAATTCCAGGTTTCCTTGCCCTTTAGGGAAATACATTATCATTGAATAATAAATGGTCTACAAAGCATATGCAGTTCTCCACTGTTTTTTTTAGTGAAATATTTTTAAATGTTCTCATGCATTCAATTTGTAATAATTTTTAGAAAATAATAGTTTAAATACTTGCCATTTTACCTAGCCAGGCTAGTCTGATTGTGCTCTAAACTGACCCTGAGATAGATGAACCATTCCTAATTTTTGACTCATCACAGCTTGACATTTGACTGGGACAAATCTGCCAGCTCTGAGTTAAGGCAGGGGTCACCAACACACATGACCACACAGGAAGCTGGAGATCCTGTGGCAGAAATCCACCGTGGAGAAGGGCTCTCCCTCTCCCCACTTGGTACTAATCATGGAGAACAGTGCTGGATGCTTTGCAAAATATTAGTACTGCTGTACAGAATCTCTGCTTATGGCCCGCTGAGTCAGACTTGTTTACTTCATACAAGTGTTAATCTCTGATTGGTGGTCAACAAGTCCAGGCTCCAGGCTTAATAGAATTTCAAACTGTAGATGACACAGTTTTGCTGAAAATATGAGGCTTCTATTGCATTTTGAGTGATGTATTCTGCCTCATTTCGCTTTGGTCTGTTTATTATGGCTGAGGTTAAGATAGATAATGAATTACTCCCATCCCAAGCCTTGTCCTTTAATTTAAGAATTTTCCTTAGCATCTGCCAGAATCTTCTGTGTGTACTTCTGAGATGTTATGCAATGTAGGAACCATTAAGTTAAAGTCAGGCATTAATTTTTTTCAGTTGGATGAAATAACTCTCCAGTAGATCAAGCAATTTCTGGTTTGTCATTTCACAGCATGGGAAAGAAATGTGGGAAGAGGCTGCAGGAGAGGATGGTGGGTGAGGAAGCCTCTTCTGGTCCTGCAGCTTACCTCAGCCTCAGCAAGAAGAAGGGCACGAGGAAGGGATCAGTGGAGTGAAATATCTCTTTGCCAAGGGCCTGCTGTCCACATTATGCAACCGAGAGGACAGAGGGAAGAGCTTTAGCTATACTTAACTCATATATCACTTACCTTAGAATTACTTTTTATTGCCTGTAAATCCTTTTCTGAGAAAGAAGCACTGTCAAGTTGTGTTACTCTATTCTTTGTGTTTTGAGGTCCATGAACACTGTCACTGATGAGTCATTCCTGGCTGGACCTTTAATCACTCTCCCTCTAAGCTTGACCAATTCTCTGTGCTCTTTTCTTGCCTCTCCAAGTAACTTATACGCTCTTTTCACAGGCATAACTTCCCCACTTAGCAAACTATGTATTTGAGCTTTTTCTAAGAAATACATGAAAGCAAATTAGTACAAAATGTGCTGCAGTGGTCTCTCTGGGAAACTGCACGTACACCTGCTAAGCCCCAAACTGCAGCAGCAGGACTGAATTTATGTGTCAAGGACACAACAAAGGGAAAATGGTCACTCTTGGGGTGCCTTGAATTGGCAGAATTTATGGTGGGTTTTAGTGCACCAGCTAGTGAGGCTGAAATGTCACTTCTGCACTGAAATTCCATGTGCCTCCTGCCTTTTTAGGTGTTCTACTTCTGTGTGCATCCAAGTCTCACTGTTCTTTATTAGACTTTACAGATCTTCAGACCTTTGTAATTGTACTATATAGCTGTCAATTCACAGACTTGACAACTTTAAGGTTTAAAAAATCCACTTTTTCCTCCATTTCAGTTTTGGTATAGCCGCCCGATATAGAATTGCTTGGAGAAGAATGTTGTTGCTACCATAGCAGAATATTCTAGCTTGTTACACTGAGATATTTTGCACATCTCAGTATATGCTTGGGATTAATGTCATTCATCTAGGCATAAGCACTGAAGATTAGTTGTTCTAGGTTAGTTGTTCTAGGTTAGTTGTTCTGTAGTTAGTACTCAGGCATCTCTCAAGAGTCTCCTCCCATCCTAAACCATGTCTCCAAAATTGTTTGTGCAAATGGGCCCTGGCTATTGACTATGTCTCCAGAGGGAGCCTGAACAATTCATTCAGATGGGTTAAGTCAGCTGCAGAGGGTGAAAGCTGTGAAATCAGACATGATGTAGTTCCAGAGTCTTTGCAGACTGTTGATTGATCTATTCAGCATTGTTCTCTGTATTTAAAGAAATATTTCATTTTATTATTTTTTCACCTGCAGCCACTTTAACAGCAGCTCTGAAGAGAGCTCACCACAGCTTGAGGTAGTGCCCAGCAGGTTGCTCACTTCTGCTGTCTCCCATGTTTTATTTCTCTCTTCTCCAGTCTTCTGGCACCAGTATCACCGTGGATATTGCTGTGATGGGAGAAGCCCACGGGCTCATCACAGACCTGCTGGCCGACCCTTCACTGCCCCCTAACGTGTGCACCTCGCTGAGAACAGTGAGCAACCTGCTCAACACACAGCTAACCTTCCAGGCCATCCACAAACCAAGGGTGAACCCCTTGGTGTCCTTCAGTGAGAACTACACCTGCTCTGACTCGGAGGAATGTCCAGAGAAAGGAGAGAAACTAGCTATTCCCAAGGTGGGTACTGGAGCCTGCCGCCCCCTGAAGGGACAGCACTGGGCTATCAGATGTCACTGGGCTTTTTGGATGAATGGCAATCTTGTCTTCCATCCCTTAACCAGAAGGGTGAAACCTACAGGAGCCAATGAAAAATTCTCTATTGATGACCTTCAGGTGCTTTGGATCAAGTCTAAACTGTCGTATACCCCACAAACAAACAAAAATATCACAGTCATTAGTTTGACAAATACTGTGAGTTCATGGACCCTGTCGAGAAGAAAAAGACAGAACCGTAAATATATACAATACTGCCTTGAAAAATGTCTTTATGAATGCTCAGGTATAAAGCAGGAAATAACCAGTGTTAACCACCCACACTTAGCGAGTGAACAGCTAGAAAGAGCACATCAGATTTGAAGTAGTTTGAGTTGTAGGCTTGTTGCTAATTAGCTGTCCTGCAAGGTTTGCATTTCAGTTCTGAAACGAAACCAAAATGCTTTTGTACTGCAGCCTGCTTTATAAAATGAAATGTTGGCAGTGTACGTTGTACAGGCGAATGCTTTTATGTGTGTACAGTTTAAATGGCACAGCCAGCATTCATGCCAGCATTTCCAGGCGTCTGAATTGCAGGGCTCGTGATTCCTTTGTTATGGTTTAGTGTGATGATAATTACCACCCTATTTGCCTGTTGAGCAGCTCTATGTAGGAAATGGATGTTCACAGGTTTTTAAGCACGTTTTCCAGTTTATTTTAGCCACCATATCTGTAATGGCTGTACTCTAGGCTCTGAGGGAAAGAATTAAGTGCAAGAGCACTGCCACCACATGAGCAAGCGCAGGGAACAGATACCAGTTTGCCATTGCATAATACCTTATGGGGAGAAGAGAAAGGAAGGATGAAGTGATGAGTTAATGCTACAGAGACCTAATAGGATTGTAGAATTCAATGATCTAAATGTATTATGGTTCACAAAACAAATGGTTTGCAGGTCTTTATTTAAAGTGTCTAAAAGCCCATTTAGGACCTTCACCTTAAGCATCTGACACTGAGCATTTACTGTAAGGAGATAATGTGTTAACATATTTATTTGCAACTTTGAGCTTTAGAACCACAGATGTCTTCCATCTCATATTTCTTAACCTTCTAGCAAAGTCCAAGCTCTCCATTACGCATATATTTATTTTAGTTCTTAACTATAAACACTTCACAAGAACTTCAAAAGAGAAACAACTTACAAAATTATGCTATCTGCAACAGCAAATCTGGATCACAAAAAAAGATCCTTTATTATCTTTGACTTTAAAAATTTGAGAAAAACATGTAAATCCTGTTAATTGGAGAAATGGAGAAATAGAAGAGTCAGGTGAAAGAAAAACTCAGGGTGCTCAAGAAAAATCTGCTGTTAACAGTGATGCTTTCTCTAAGGTTTTTGAGACATGGTATCCCAGAGCATGAAAGTTTTATTTCAATGTGTAATCTTTGAGTTGGGTAGATATGGCAGGGAAAAAAGTTGGAACTCCCCTGCCTAATTTTTCTTACAGCCTTTCTTGCCTTGAATGTCTGATTCTGAGAATTCATGACAGTTTAAATCACAGAGTAGTTGAGGCTGAAAATGCATCTGGAGATTTCCTAGTCCAGTCCTATCCCTCAGCTCATTGAGGAGAAAGTTTCTCTAGGCTCAGCCTAGATCATGTTGCTCAGGAGGATGTCCAGTTGGATTTGGAGTATCTTCATGAATGCAAACTTCATAGCTTCTTCAGGCAGCTTCTCTGTGTTCACTCCTCCTCAGAGTAAAAATATTTCCCTGCATTTTAATTAAATTTCTTGTATTTCAGTTCTTGCTCCACTGCCTCTTGTCCTGTCACTGGGCACTCTTGGAAAGAGCCTTCTTCTTTACACTCTCCTTTTAGGTTTTTGTGTGCACTGGTAAGAGCTACCCTGAGCAATCTCTTCTTCAGACTGAGCAATTCCAACTCCCTCAGCCTTGCCTGCAATGGCAGATGCTTCAGTCACCTTTGTGGCCCTGCTAATTGGTTTAATTACCTTTGGCTGCAGGAGCTGGATATCTGTGGCTGTGGAGCTGTGACTTCATATAGCTTCTTTTAAACTTGAGATATGGAGGATGGTCCAGACTCTCCAAGCATTTAAAGCACTGGCTGTTTGAAATGAATAGTACCTGGGAGAACCCAGATTTAAAGCAGATGTTGTCAGACAGAATTAAGCAGATGGGAGTGATTTTATTTCTGCATGTGCAGAGGTTCTGTAAGGCTGTACAAACTGTGAGGATCTGCTTTCCCCACAGCGTTTACGGAGAAGTTTGCCTCCAGGGCTGCTGCGACGAGTGTCCTCCACCTGGACCACAACAACCTCAGCCACAGGACTGCCCACCCTGGAGCCAGCTCCAGTGAGGAGGGACCGCAGTGCCAGCATCAAACCTCACGAGTCATCTTCCTCCAGGTTACAAATGGCCTCCTCTCCCTTTCCTGGTTTAATTCGGGTAGATTTCTTTGGTTCTGTGTGGTGATGCATTCAAAGATTCTGGCTGTGAACTGTGTTAGAATCACTTCTTCATGTTTCTCTAAATTGATTTGCCAAAGAGCCAGCATTTTTGACAGATTATGCCAAAATTTTAAAAACTAAATTTTAAAAAATATTTTTATGCTAATGAAGTGCTCAACTGACCAGTAAAATTGGAAGAAAGGCAAGATATCTGGTTAAAGTTTTCTTGATATGCAGGGGTTGCCTGTGTGGTTATTGCCACAGAAAAACTGTGGCGATTAACCCAGCCATTTCTAAGAATACACCTAATGATGTGTGTCATTAAACCAGTTCATAAAGTATTTTTCCATCTTCTCAGGGTCTGATCCCTGAGCTGGTGTTGTGAAACACATGGTCCTCCTATGAAATTGAGAGAGAACTGTGCTCAGCTGCTCGTAGCCAGCAGCCAGCTTGTTTGGGCAATTTGCAGAGGTAGCAATGAAAGTTGTAATAGCTATACATCATGTCACTGCAACAGGATTTCCTCCTTTCTGGCTCCATGAATACTTTTCTGTTCTAGTCAGAGAGGAGCAGAGCCTTCAAAGGAAGGTGGAGAGCAGTGAGTTCTGGTACCACCCTGTGAAAATCAAGTTCAGGAGTCCTCCCCACCTCAGCAAGGTCTATCATTTCGGAGCTGATGGATGAAGAAAGAGTGGGGAGACATGTTTTGTCTTGGGGAAATGATCAGAAGGAAAGCACTACATTCAAGAAGACAATTCAGAGCTGTGACATCAGAAGATTCACGTGCTTTTCTGAAATTCAAAATTGGGTGCTGATAGTAGAGAAAAAGATAGGGCCTTGGAAGGCCCAACATCACCAGTGTTGACTGTTGGATGGTTTGGGGGAATGCAGCCCCAAAGAGCTGCTTTCTTCCAAGGTTGACCTTTCCTCAGATACCTGAATCTCTCCCGTGGGTGAGACTGTCAGGCACGGTATGGAGGTGCTCAGCACAGCCTGCAGAGCACCCTGAAAGTCTCATGCAAGAAAAATCCATGGTTCGCCAAAGTTCCCTTTATGAGAAGTCCCGTCTGTCTCAGTGAAAGTAAATACAAGGGAGCTGTAACCAAATGCAAATGCTCCTTGCTCACAGACCTGTGCTTCCTGGGCTGCTTTTGATTTATGCTGTTGATCCCACTCACATGGTGTGCAAGCATCCCAACATGGGAATCAGAGGGAGAAGGAGAGCAATTAAATATTGTTGTTGGTCCTTTGTTATATAACTCTGCATGAGGAGCCAGCTAAGCAGGCTATCAATTCTTCCTATGTTTAATGTCTCCAGTTGTATAATTATAGCTCTGTCAAGCCTCCCAGCCTACTATTTGCACTACTTCTTTCACAGCAGGAGAAATAATGTGTGTTCCAGAAAGGGGGAAATGAATCCTATAAGTCTGGCTTTAAAACTTTTGGCAGACCAAGAGAGATCTGCTTTCAAGAAGAATTTTGAACTGAAGAGAAAAAAATATATCTTGGTTATCTGCCACTTTTCCTGTACCAAATTCAAGTGCTCCACTCATCACAGAGAAATAGTTCATAAGTTGAAGGGTAGGAGGGAGGCTGCCACTGGAATTGCCCTGTGGCCGATTCTGTAGTTACAAAATGTGCAACTTGTTCCTCACGATGTGGGACATCACTTCTGGATTTCTGTAGTCACATATCCCCTGAAACTGTTAGTTTGAGATTAGTAATTCTTTGTTCTTCCAACTCCATGTCACTGAACTGGGTAGAAATTATACTGGAAAAATAATAGAGCTCCCACGTTCTTTCCCTCACCCACTTTTATATTGAGTGATTCTCCTGTAGGAACTCAAAAAATGTGGTTCAGGGATTTTTTCTTTTTTTTTCTTGGTTCATTTGTGTTATTTTACTTTTCAGTGGGCCAGTGTGTTATACTCTTCATATCAATTAAAAAATAAAGCAAAACCATAAAACAAACTTTTTTTTTAATGTCTGTATTCTTTCTTTGCCTCACTTCATCACAGATTTTAAGAATTTGGGCCCATGAAGACAACCAGCAAATATTTTTGTAGGTAGTACTTACTACTCCAAAACAAGATGTTTGTAGATGTAACACAGTTTCACATGCTATTTTTATTTAACTTTAAATTTTTTAATTTAAATTTAACTTAAGTTTTGAGCCTCTTTGTACTGTCTGAACAATATAATGAAGGCATCTTTGTATAAATAAGGTCTCAGCATTGAGAGAAGTCCAGCTTTGGACTGTCTGCACTGTAAATATTTTTGCTGAACTGAGTGTCTCACAAGCACCAGTTCAGCCAGCCCGTAGAGGTTTCCCTCACCAGATTTTGTGCCATCTCAGTACCACATCCTTCTTGCTGCAGCTCCTGACTTGATAAGATCACCCCCTGAGGCTTTTTGCTGTGTTGAACGTTGCTTCTCTGTGCTCTGGTTTGGCAGCTCTGACTCCTGGAACAGCTCCATCCTAATGACAATCACCAAGAGCAGGTCCTTCTCCACCTCCTACGCCGTATCCTCCACCAACCACCTGAATACCAAAAGGCAGAGCCGCCAAGGTGAGTGGGCACCCGAACTGTGCCAGCCTTGCTGGCTGCTCCCCATGGAGCATCTGCTTCTGTTCTCTGTCCAACCTGCTGCTTTTATTATTTGTCCATCAGTATCATGTAGTTATTTCTTTTATTTAAAAAAAAAATACAGTTGGTTAAAGTACTATAGATTTTTGTCATGTCCTTTGTAAATGTTTTGATTCTTTTGGTCTATAGAAGTTAGACTAAATTGTGATTTATATTTTTGTAATTCCCTTGGCTATAGCAGGGTGTTTTCCATAACATTTGTGACATTAGCTGTCTGTCCATATTGCTTGACTGAGATTTCCTAAAGCACAACCTACGTAAGTCCATTTTCATCTGGAAACTGCCACTCACTTGTTTTACACAAACATATCCAAAGCACAACCTTTATAACTTGAGATCTGCCTCTGTATATCCACTATTGAGAAAATATAGGTCATTCTTAATGATTTTTAGACATGAGAAATACGGGAGTTTTCACTCAGCCTTTAGAACCCTTTAAAAAAACATTACTCCCAAATTTCTTTCTTGAAAGATATTAAGATGATGACTTTGGAATGGATAATGAAATATGTAATATGACAGCAATGAAACAGCTTTAATCCACAATAATGTGGCTCTCCTCTCTCTACAAATGCAGTATAACCTGATGGCTACCCATGCTTCAACTCACAATTCAAAATTATCACAAGACCTTCATTTTTCATAGCAGCCTGCTTTTTATCCAAACATAAATGCTATTAAGATAAGATTACTCAGAGATCCTGGCTACCCAGCTGTCAGATAGAAACTGATAGATGGCTGAGGCCATCTGGAAAAGTCAGAGAATCCCAGCTTAGAGATGAGTTTGAAGATATGGCTGCATAATTATTTTGCATTTCTAGTGCTGTCAGATCACCTTATCTTTTCAAACTGAAGACTACCATACAAAAGACCTTTTCTTCTACAAAGCTACTTTCTTTTAACACAGTTAAGTAGCACAATATTTTCTTAAAAGGTGATAGGCACATAGGCAAATGAATAAAATGTAACCTGAAAAATAATGGAGACATAGTAACAAGTATCCAGGAATTTGCTTTAGAAAAGGATAAACATTTGACTTGTGATTTTCAAAGGTTATCCCAGTAAATCGAAAGAGAGAGGAGTGGGTGCATAATTGTGTGGAAAACAATTATCAAACCCATCAGTCAGTTTTACTTGTAGCATTTCTGTTTTCAGAAAGTATTAATAATCATCTATGTTGTCCAAAGACAAGAGCTCCCCCAAGGTGAAGGGAGATCTCCATTCCATCATGAGCAATTCCTAGAGATGCTGGTGGAGAAGAGTAAAAATTTTGCATCAGTGCTTTATGTAGAAGATTGATATTACAATACTGTTGACTATTTATTATTATATCTTTTTAGTTATGATTTGTTTTCATGTTCCTGCTAAATAATTCTTTCAATCTGCACTAGTTAATACAATTTAGACTTTTATGTATTAGCTCCATTGGCAATACACAGTTATTATCAGTAGAAGTTGATCTAGCTAAATCTGTTAATATATTAATTTATAAAATGTGTCTTTATGCATGAAAGGATTCAGATTTTAAAATACTGCTAGTTCTACCTATTTTGGCAAAAACTTGAGTGTTTTCATACGTAGTTTCACATCACATTGAAATCACTGTTTTATATCTTCAACACTGCACATTTGAAGAAGTTCTGGAGGACCTAAATGCATGGATATACTTAAATACTTAAAAAATTATTTTTATATTTTTATTCTTATCTGGATTGTGAAAAATCCTTGATGTGGCAAGACACATTTTCTCTCACTTTTGCCAGTAAATGGCTGAATATTAGATAATTGAAAAAAAGTTTGCTTTTTTCTGGTAATTTTATTCATTTGTGGTTACCTTCCCCTAAATTACTCTCTTAAAAAAAAAAAATAAACACACACAGAAAAAATATTTCAAGAAACTGGATCCCTACCAGCAGTAGAAAGCTTGCTGTGATTAGAGACATTATTGTGATAAGCACT
Source organism: Catharus ustulatus (assembly GCF_009819885.2). NCBI lineage: Eukaryota > Metazoa > Chordata > Aves > Passeriformes > Turdidae > Catharus > Catharus ustulatus. The sequence goes on along the minus strand of NC_046224.1, from coordinate 72,297,357 downwards.
TATTTCAAATTGTTGAAAGATGACCATATGTATTGCATCCTCTAATAGTAATGAATATTGCTTGGTGACATATATCTCAAAGATAGATAATAATCCAACTCAATCCCCTGTGCAAGTAAAACACTGTGAAGTGTTTTTAAAAACATATTTTTGTTAGATGGAAAGATGATGCCTCAATGAATTCATAAATGTGAAACAGTTTTTCTGTATTTTAAAACCATTTCCCTGTGTCATGGCCATCTGATAACATTTTAATTGCTCTGAAGGCTGTAGTGTTCTGATCTCAAGACTAGCATTATATCCTCCTTGCAATCATTGAACTAAGACACTAAATGTATACCACATTTGCTGAAGAAATACCCTTAATCAGAACAGAGATGCTGGATATCTCCAAATTACAGCACAGTAACTATCCAAATTTTTTTTAACTCTTGGATTGTCAACAGTAAATTGTATTTTAGCCTATCACAATAAGTTGCTATCAGAAAAAAAAAACACTGCAACTGTACATGTATATCCAGCAAGGTTAATATTTCATAAACTTAGCTCAACATATTGCCTTGTTTTCAGATAATTTTTGTGTCTGGAATGCATTTAGATAGAGGGCAAAATTCAAACATAAAACCCATTCAAGTTCCTAAGGCTTTGAGACCCTTGGGCTCTGAAGATGAATGTGGTAAATTAACTGGGACTGAGTTCCTACAAACTTCAGAACAGGAGGCAACTCAATTTCTGTGAATTTCTTTTTTAAAATTAGATTTAGATTAAGTTTGCTTCTCTGCTCTTTGAGTCTCTCTTTGTCTGAGAGTAGGAATTGTCAAGTGGGTTCCAGGAGAAGACAGCACTTTGTTGAAATGCTGGACCGGCTGATGCATTTCACCTTGGCAGTGGGGCACAGGTGGAATAAGGGACCCAGAGAACTGTATCTTGCTAGTGCTGCACATGCGGATTTTGGCATTTCCATGCTCCAGCTCAGCTGTGGAGTACTAAAAATTGCTCTTTTTGGTTTATTGCTAGTCTTCAAACACGTAGGAATTTTCTGGGAATGTGTGTAAGCCTTCCTTAACCCTACTTTACAGATGGTGACAGAGAAACTGCATAAGAAGAAACTTCAGAGAAGAAACTCCCAAACTGGGAGCTGCCTGTTTGGGGTTGTGTGTGTCTGTCACCAGAACATGTTGATACCAGCAGTAGTGCCACAAACTTGTCTTTCACTTCATGTCCAGCTAGTGCATCCTGCTCAACAGGGAAAATATACTTTGTGTTTTGAGCCAGATGTTCAGCAGGTAGAATTGGCTGATAGTAATGGAAGTTGGACAGTAATGACAGCCCTGGGCTGTGCTCAGAGTGGAGAAGGGTATTCTGTTATCTGTTTTGATTTTGGAGACTGGTGTATCTCAAGAAGAGTATTTCTACACAGTGAGCTAATACCACCATCTGCCACTTCTGTTAATTGACAAGTCTTTTTTTGTCCTTGGGCAGGTATCCCACCAAATATTTCTCCTCTCACCTCCCCATGCCATTCACCAATTCAGGGGACGCCTGCCACAAGTCCTACTGGGAAAACATCTTCTGTGTCATTTCCAGAGCCTACAGACACTGACACCAAGCAGGGCTTAAAGCCACACAAAGTCTTAACTTCTACTCAGAGTGCACCTACCCTGTCAGACCCTATTATCAGCCCCTCCATCGTCTGCAGCAGGTAAGATGATCATTTGAAATGCCTCAGAATCATTTCACATTGTTCTCATGAACGTGTTCTATTGCCCACAAACAAGTTTTTGTGATTTACTACAGTGTTTATATTGCTGTTTCAGTAAATGTGTAGATCAATACTTTTGAAGTGGAAGACTGTTGGCTATGTTTATTGCTATGTTTATTGCTTTTACTTCTGTCAGATGGACAGCCTGATTGCTAAATAAGTTCTTTGTCAACCACCTGCAGATCCCAAAGCTGGATTTCATGTTTACAACTTGTGTTTCTGGAACCCTGCCCTTGACATGAGCAGTCACCTTTAGTTCACAGGCCAAGTCTTCCACATCAGGCACCTGATGTTACATAGAAAAATCTGCCTGCCAGGGCCAGCAATGCCTGAACACTCTGTAATTTGAGCATTCTCTCAGGAGGTGTGGATCCTGTCTTCCCTAGGCAGTCAGCTTAGGTACTGTGGGGATTTCTTTTTCAGAAATCAACTGCAGATGAGTTCTTTCTACTGCTAAGAGGTCCAGTAGCGCAGTTTGATTTCTTATTTTAACGTAGCCCTTTATTAGGTACCACAGACCAGACCTGCTTTACAAAATCAGCATTTTGGAAAGAAAGTTACTCTGCTTATCTTCTCAGAAAGGATTCATTTTCTAAATCAAATTACTGGAGTTTGCAATATGTTCAGAATAGTGGGAAATGCTGGTATTCCCAAGCCTGTTCTAGTGCAGTTTCAAGGTTGCTTTACTCACCAGATGTTGCTTTTGGTCACAGCATGAGTGGCCAGCCAACAGAGGGCTCGGCTGTTATCAAGCTTGACTATCTTTGGAAATAGGTTTTTGGTTTCTGACTTCAGTCAGATGCCTTTGGATGTGTCTCAGTGTGCTGTGTGTAAGGCTAGGAAGTGGCTGTGAGACAACCAAACTTGAGGCTGCAAGTTTGCTCAGGGGAGTTTGGAGTAAGATCCAAATAGGTTTTTGAGATGGATTTAGACAACTAAATAGTAACTTAAGTGCTTCTAAGAGTTTTCCAAAACTGTATCAAAATTGGGATTTGGACAGATTAATTTGAAATTAAAGCCATATTACATAACAGAAATAAAGCATAAAGGTGCTGCAGTCTTAGTAAACTTAACAACATACTGTTCTTTCACAAGTGGTATTCGTTTCTGGAAGCCTTCTATTAAAAAGAACAGTTAAGAATTGCATCACAAATGTCAAAAAAGAATCAATATGAGGTTGTTGTAGATAGTAAGGAAACTAATACCTTTTTCACCTTGCTCATCAACCTGACTGATACAAGATTTATTTGCTTGGCTATGCACTACAGGTATCATTGAAGAGAGAGTAGCATTTTTATTTCAAAGTTTTTCCAAAACTCATGATGTTTGCAAGGCATACCAAGCTCCAGGATATGTTTGGATGACTCAGTCAAAAGCTAGCTGGCACAGTAGTTAAGCCATTTTTATACATTGAACTTAAAATGGTGCAAAGGTTCTAGTACAAAGTTTGACCAATCCAAATAATTCTGTAATAGTTGCTTTGTGAAGACTTATATATAAGCTGTGCCACAAAATGCTGACTCAAACCAGAGAAAATGTTAAAATGTCAGGCTGTAATTAGGGTTTAAAGGGAATTACAGTAATTTCACGAATACAAGCCACACCATTTTGACTAAAATTTTGCTCCCACACCGGAAATGCAGCTAACACTCAGAAGCGGCTAATATGTGAATAATTTTCTGGCATTTCCAACCCTTTAAGTGCAAACCGAGGTGCCAAGGTGAGCAACCTGCCAGTAAAAGCCGGCATTTCGTGATCTTACAAATTGTTACTCTGTTGTGCCGCGGGTGGAGCTGGCTCCCTGCAGGCAGCACGAGGTGGGGAGAGGCGGGGCAGCTCTCCTTCCCTCCTCTCCCGCAGCCCGGGGGAGAGACGGGGGGGCCCCGTGCTGCCATCTCTGTGGCCTGGGGGGAAGGAGGGGGGCTCCTGCCGCCGCCGCGGGAGCTGGGGGGGCTCCATCCCTGCCTGCCACCACGGGGCAGCGCCGGGCCGGGGCAAGCGAGCCCAGTGGCAGCAGCAGCCAGCCCCGAGTGGCTCCGCCTAGCGGCCCCACCTGTTGGCAGCCCCGAGCGGGCCGAGCCTGCACAGCCTTAGCCGAGCCAGTAAACCCCCTGCCATCCCGCAATTCTGTTACTATTTGGCAACTTTGTTGCACGCGGGTCTTCGCTGCAAACCACAGAGCAGCTTATACTCAGGTGCGGCTTATTTATGGACAAATAACGAAATGTTTGCCAACACCCAGAGATGCGGCTTATAGTCCGTGTGGCTTGTATTCGTGAAATTACTGTATACACAAGAAATAAAGCTTTTTAATGGAAGGGAAGAGCCAGTCATTTGAAAAGGTCATAATATTGTGATCCCTCCCAAAATGTGTTTCTGTTCTGGAAATGATGAAGCAAACTCTGCCCTCTTGGTTCTTATGTACTAGGTATGCTGTCACTGAAGTAATGGTAAAATATAATTTCCCTCTTTAAGAGGAACATATTCAAGTTTTAAGCAAAAAGAGTGAAGCCAGATCATGACTGTGTTCAAACTGAATTCTGTAAGATTGTATGGGACTCTGACACATTTTCATAATTTTAATTCATCTTTATAGGGCAGCTGTCGTATAGAACTAGGGGTTTTATTTTGTCCTGGTATCCTTAGAGAATTTTTTAAAAATCCTTTAAAGAAATCACATAGTTCAGGTTTACTGTTGAAAACACAAATTTAATGGTGGTGGGCAGTTAATCCAAGGTCTTTCTGTATTTTTGTCCCAAGAGCTAATAAAACTTCAATGCTCTCCTGTGATTTTGCCTGGAGAATGTACCCTGGACCATGGCTTACACTGTATGACATAATCTCACACTAACAGCAGGAAATCATTTTACACAAGACTGTCTAAGGCACATGGTTCTTCATATTGTGCTTGTTTCTTGATGCCTTTCAGCTGTGGCAGACCCTACAACCAAATAGAAGCTGCTGATGGAACACTAAATAGAAATGATGCTACTACACACACCCTGAACAGAACAGGTAATTCCTTGTCAAAAACACCTCTTTCCCTCAAATTCAGTAATCATCCACTAAAAGGGCAGATGAGCTTGTCTGCCATAGAAGGAGGGCACACACAGGTGAGTCCATACAAATTGTCTTTTAGGCTCCTTCCCTTTTCGTGTGTACACGTACAAAAGGCTCATGGAGTTAAAATACAAAGGATATAGTGTTTCCCTAAATTTACTCTGATAATGGTTCTCAAATTCTTTTCTTTCTTCATTCTCTGATGCCATTTTTTACACTCTGCAGGGTATATCTTTAATGTCCTTGGACAGATTGTCCGGCTTTGGAGCCAGCCAAGCAGCACATATGCACTATGAGTCAGAGATCCTGTTATTCAGAAGGTCACAGGATGACTTCCATGACAGCCTTGCTGCTCACACCGCAAGCTTTGTCATTTGTGTTTGTAGATGATCCTGCCCAAGCCACGTCTGACTACGAGACCAACAACAGTGACAGCAGTGACATCGTGCAGAACGACGACGACACCGACTGCTCCAAGGAGCAGCCACGGAAGGGATCCAGCTGCAGGTCCTACACACCTGAGACCATCATCCTGCATCCCCTGACACCACCTGAGGTAGCTCCTCTAAGCTCCCCCAGCACACCAGACTGCATGTATGCTCACACTGAGGGGCGGGGGGTAACCAAAATGAAAACCAAACTAGCCAAATCCCCACAAAAAAAAAAACGTGGTCTACAGGTGCTGCAAGATATTATTGTAGATGGATGTCTTAAACAACAAATGTGGCAGTGTGGTGAACAAGTGGTGATTGTCTGTTTGAGATGCACTGGGAAAGCTTTGTTTAGTTACAGTAGTTTCACGAATACAAGCCGCACGGATTATAAGCCGCACCCCCGGTGCCTCGACAATGTTGCTGTCTTTGTCAATAGATAAGCCGCACCCCGAATATTAGCCGCACTTTCGTTCGTCGCGAGAATCCGTGCGCAGCTTTCACAAATTGGCCAATTAGTAACAGGATCGCGGCATAGCGGGCTTTACTGGCTCGGGGCGGGGCCAGGAAGGCTCGGCCCGCTCATGGTTGCCGACGGGGCCGGGTGGCCCAGCTCAGCGCCACGGCTCGGCGGGGCTGGCCGGCTGGTGCTGCCGCCGCCGCCGGGCTCGCTGGCCCCCCTCTCCCGTCAGCACCGCCCCGCTGCCGCGTTCGCTCGCCCGGCTGGCAGGGCTGCCGCCGCCGGGCTCGCCGCCCGCCCCGCTGCCGCTTTCGCTCGCCCTGCGCCGCGCCTCGCGAGCGCCGCGCCTCGCGAGCGCCGCGCCCGCCCCGCGGCGCTTTCGCTCGCGGCGGCGCTTTCGCTCGCGGCGGCGGCGCTTCGCTCGCGGCAGCGGCGCTTTCGCGAGCGGCGGCGCTTCCGCGAGCGGCGGCGGCGCTTCGCTCGCGGCGGCGGCGCTTTCGCGAGCGGCGGCGGCGCTTCGCGAGCGGCAGCGGCGCTTCCGCGAGCGGCGGCGGCGCTTCGCTCGCGGCAGCGGCGCTTTCGCGAGCGGCGGCGCTTCCGCGAGCGGCGGCGGCGCTTCGCTCGCGGCGGCGGCGCTTCCGCGAGCGGCGGCGGCGCTTCGCGAGCGGCAGCGGCGCTTCGCGAGCGGCGGCGCTTCGCGAGCGCCGCTTTCGCTCGCCCCGCCGGCAGGGCTGCCGCCGCCGCCACCAGGCTCGCCGGCCGCCCCCTCCCGTCTGCACCGCCGCCGCGTTTCCTCGCCCTGGCCGGCACTGCAGGCCCCCGCACCGCCGGGCTCCCCCACGCTGCTGGCCCCGATTATGCTGGGCTTCCCCCGCTGCCAGGCAGCCCCACCCGCCGGCCTTCCTGCTTCTGCCATGCTCCCCTGCACTGCTAGCCCCAGTTCTCCCGGGCTCCCCCGCCATGCTGGCTCAGGCTCTGCCGCCCTCCCTGCCCCGCCCTGCTGGCTCAGGCTCTGCCGCCCGCCCCCACACTGCTGGCCCCGCCTCTGCCAGGCTTTCCCACCTCTGCCGGGGCCGGCCGGGCTCCAGCTTGGCTTGGGGCTGCCGCGGGCTCTCACTTCCGTGTTGGCAGCTTTTAGAATTTTGTTAATAGATTAGCCGCCCCGGAATATTAGCCGCACTTCCGGGTTTCCACCAAAATTTTGGTCAAATTGGTGCGGCTTGTATTCGTGAAATTACTGTAAGTTTTCCGCAGCCTCTTGTACAACTGAATTAATAATCTGAAGTTGGCAGGAGGTCTTGAAAAATTTATTGTAATCTGTTGGAGTTGGACATGCTGAGAGAAAGCATTTTGCTTGGAAAGTTCTGGCATTTTCTCATCTCCAGTTTCTAAGTGAAATGAAATTCCAGGAGTGTAAAGGGAGAAATGTGAAAGGAAGGGCATAGTCCATCTTTTATGGGATGCAGACCATGAGAAGCAGGTAGGTTTAAGTTTAAGGAGTACAAGTCTCCACTTGGACTGAGTTCTGTTAGCCATGTTAGCATGTAGTGAATGGGTCCTGATGCAGAAGCAGAAACTGAGAGCTTTTCTCTGTGCCCCACAGTGAATTTCACAATGAAGGCAGACTCCCTTGGAAATGAATGAATGATTCCCATGAGTGAATGAATGAATGAGTCTCAGTGCTAAGTGCAGACACTGCTGTTTCATAAACAGATTTCCCTATCCATTCAAGTGAAACATTACAAAGGAGACTGAGTAGCTGCAGGGCTGCAAGAAATGAGGACAGCTACTCTGAGCCGAGTAAAGTACCTCTGACTTACACATGATACTAATGGGACTTCAGCTTTTAAGAACATAAATTTTTGCTTGAGATGCTTCACTGAACTAACAATTCTTTTTGTTCTGATTTCTGGCACAGGACAAGCCTGTACTGGCTCCTGAGCCTCTGGTTATGGACAACTTGGATCCCCTGATGGAGCAGCTAAATAGTTGGAACTTCCCAATTTTTGATTTGGTGGAAAAAATTGGGAAGAAATGTGGTCGGATTCTCAGCCAGGTGAGAGGTGTACCTTATCTGCAGTGTCTGGGTAGAATGGTGACAGATTTAGACACAGACGTGTTAAAAGGCATTGTCCTTACAAGCTGAATATCCACTGAAGTGTGATCCCTGACACCTAATTCAAAGCTCACAATATGAACTTTGTCTCATTATATTCCTTGTTTCTGAATGTCTTTATTTTTAAATTTTAAAATGCAAAAGAAAAACAACATGCACCTATTTTTCCTTTTGCTCTCTGCTTTTCTGAATATTCACTTGAGATGCTTCCAGCCCTTACTGAACTCTTTGGGTTTAGCATGGGAGGGCTAAACAGTAAGTCTATTCAGTGGATGCAAGATATAAGGAGTTTTTGTCCTCTTTTACCCTGAAGATTTCAGTAAAAATCCCAGAAATTAAATATTTCAGATTTCAGGCTATGAAAGAAAGCAAGGTCTGAGGAAGCAGGGATAGAAAGAATCCTTACTATAGTCCCTCATTTTTAAAGAATCAGAACTTTAAGAGAAAATTCATGTAATATTACATAGGGAAGACTAATTTGCTGTGAGTTGAGATGGCAGAAATTACGAGTTGTTCTTTCAGCTCTCAGGTTTTTATTCCTTCCTGTGGGTTTATTTCAGTTACTGACACAGCCTGTCTCTACCCAGCAGGATTAGTGTCACTTTCCATAATCACTTTCTTGGCTGAACTTTCTACTCTGTTATGCCTTTTTTCCTGGCACACTGACAAATTAGTCATTTTTTCTTATAAAAGTATTGAAGATTATTAAACAGGAAAAGCAAGTAATTATTTTTATTATTATTTAGGGATGAAAGGGGGAGAAAAGCCCAAGAGAGTCTGACTGAAGGAATATCACTTTACAAGGCATTATGTAGTGATGAGTGCTGGAAAGAAGAGATAAAGTTAATTGATACGATGTGGTACAATTATCACCCCACTCCCCCAGAAACACAGAGGTTAGTGTGTCAGGCAGATTTCAGTGTAACAAGCTCCAGAGAATGCTGGATCAAATCACAGTCCCTTGGTGGTTACCTATTATTCAGTTAGATTCAATTATCTGTGGTCAACAACGAAAACCATGGCATGAATTCAAATTTATTCAGTGGTCTGCTTTGTAGTGTTCTGCAGCTTGGCAAGCAACATCTGTTTTTGACCAGGCTGCCAAGCCTCTAGATTCATTTTAGAGAAATGGGAAAACTGTGGATATTGGATATATTTATTGGATAAATTCAGGGATGTTCACAGAGGCACTTTTGCACTAGACAGTGAGTGTGTGAGTGAAATGCTCTTCTAGATCATATTGCTTATTTTGCTAATAGCAGGGAATGATGATAGAATGATGAATGAAACATAAAGAAAACCAGACTTTTCTTTTAATGGTGTAATGAACAGTCTGGATGAGCCAAAATTTGTTCTGGTTTTACATGGGTACCTCTGTAGTCTCTAGGCACTTCACCAAGCTGCATGGGGTCTGTACCTCTGTTCACAAAATATAGATCCTTATTACCCCCACCTACTCAGATATTGCTAATGAAACTATTTTCAGAATTCAGGAAACTAAAATAAATAATTTTTTTTCTCTAGTCAAAAGCACTATTTTTTTTCTAGTTTGATTTTTAAATCCTGGGATATTATTAACAAAGGTGGGGGGAAGCTCTAATGATTTATTCCCTATATTTTGCTACTAAATGGACTAACCCATTAAAAAAAAAAGTAAATTAAAAAACTGAATTAACTATGTTTGCCATGCTAGGTTAAATTCATGAGATGGAACAAAGCAAAGTTGACACATGCCTCTAGGGAAGCATTCAGCATAGAAAGCAAATGCTGGCTTAGCATCTTTGAAGCTGCTTGAGATGTCTGTTCCTTCTTTGTGGAATGTTAAATTGATTAAGACATATAAAAAGACCCCAAACTGGTCAGGAAGCATGAAAGCATCTGTGCAAACTGGAGTGGCAAGCCCAGTAAATGTGGCAGTGACAAATATGCGTGAGAGGGAAGAGAGGAACATGCATTTGATCTTGTTTCAGAAACGAAGAGCCAAACTCTCAGAACTAAGCTGTTGCTTCATAACAGGCCATAAAATGCAACAATACCTTCTGTCACACTTTCCTTAAAGCTCCTGTTAGACTAAAACCTGTGGTTTAGCTTTTATCACTGGGCCCCCAGAGAGAAGTGAGGTGCTCCTCTGCTGGCAGTGCAGGAGCAGTGTCAGGGGCAGGCTGTCATTCCTGCTGGTCACTGTGTGCTGACAAGAGGATTGTGTGGCCTCTCCTCATTACACATGGGATGGGATATTCCTGGGATCATCACACCAGCCTGCTGAGCAGTTTACCAGAGCTGGACACTGGGTGCCAGCAATTTCAAGGAGCACATATCTGAGACAGCAAATGAAAATCCATAGAAAGGGCTGTGAGAGCCTGCAAACACTGAGAGGGGAACTGCAAATCTAAACTGCACGTATCCTCCAAGGAGAGCCATTGCTGTGTGCCTGCAGGCGCAGGAGAGGAGCTGATGTGAGTAACAATGCCCAACTGCGTTAGGAATCTGCAGAAATGCCTGTCCTCTGTCAGGCAGCGCCACCAGAAGTCTCTGAGTTAGAAATTATTCATTCCAGCATTAGCCATGCTGAGAGGCAGAGGAAGGAAAGGGAGGCTAGAGGACAGAGGCAGTGTGCTGGAGCAGACCCTGGCAGCAGGGGCCACACCTCAGCTCCACAGGATTCCAGCTCTCAGGGAGCTCCTGAAACAGAATGTGGGCTGGGAAGAAAGTATTTTGAAAGACAGAAGCATATTTAAATGTTTAACCAATAGCAAGGAATATAAATAGCTGCACAGTTGTTCTTTTTGGGGTTTTTTGGAAATTAAAAAATTTGGCTAGTTGACTTTGGGGAAGACATCAATGCCCTTTTTTTTCTTCTTTCTGGCTTGCTTTTACACCTGCTTCCTCCCTGTTTGCTGAGAGAGAGAGGAAGGAAGGGAAGGAAGGAAGTTAGTTATTGGAATGACCAAATTACTTGCTTGGCTGTTTATGCTTTCTAATGACCACAGAGAATAATGCTGTTTTACTCCAAGTCAGAGGGAAAAGCTGTCATTCCTACACTTCACAGCCAGCTTTGCTTCTTTTCAAGTATGGAATTTCCCAACCCCCAAAATCCAAGGGGAGGAAAACCATGCTTTTATGACATGCTTTATTTAAGACACCTGTCCACTACTGCCAGTGTAGATCAGTAAGACTTGGTCCTGCTGAATATTATTTCCTTATGATTCCTCTTTTTATACAGAGATGTTTTGCTGGAAATAAGTGGCTTACATTTGACTGACCTAAAACTAGATTCATTTGCTTGTATATTGGATCCCACCTGATATAGTTAAGCCACGATTCTGGAGACATAAACAGGACTCTATGCAGATTCCAATCCAAACTATGCATAAGGTCACTCTATTCACTCTATTCATTCTGCCTAAATACAGGGGAACCCCATGGGGTTTTCAGAGAGTAATGTCTTGCCTTTTACAGGCCCTACCTTTTATTCTAAGCTCTTGTCTTGCAGAGCACAATAGTTCAGCAGTTCAGCTCTGTCAGGAACAGAAGTGAGAGCAGAACCCCCCTGTCAGATTTTGGTCACTGGAGAGGCATCCTGGGAGGGGTCAGATGTTCAGCCTGCCTCTGCACCATCACTGCCTCTTGTGATGTTTTGCCAGAATTAGTTCACGTTTCCTGGTAAGAAATGACCATGAGGAGAGGCAGGAGGAAGATCATTAATGCTGCAAATTCATATCCCTTTTTTATTATTATTTTTACTGTAAAAATCCACAGTGGCAGGACATTTGGAGTTGATGTTCATTAAACTTTAGGTGCAGCTCACAGGTCCCAATTTATATACAAAATGTACAGACACAAACAGGTGTGGGTAGATACTTGGTTTACATTCAGGTGTGAAACACAAAGTGTAATTTGTAACCATTTCTTGCCATACTGCACTCATCAGTCCAAATGTGCTTCAAGTTGCTTAGCTCTAGGCAGGTCGTTACCAGGCAGATGGCATCAAAAGGGCAGAATTTAGCTAACAGCAGTAAATAAATAAAGATCCTGCAAGGCTTTAAGGTCCAGTCTGAGAAAGAAGTGAAAAAATCAGGCAGTGATTTTCCTGTGTCCCATTGTTTTGCATGACATGTTCCAACTTGTCTTCAGGAGTGCCCCTTTTGCATCAGCTGCTGTGTACATTTCTGAGCATTCATCTTTCCTGAACACCTCACTCATCCATTGCATTCTCCTTCCCAATACATCCTCTCCTGGATGTTTACAGTCATCTTTGATGCAGGAATGCTTAGAGCAGCTCTGCCTCCTAAGCTATTTGCTGTCTCTGATGTCCTGTTGAAGTCATTTTTATCATTTCTCTTCCAAAATTGGAGAGAAAGCAAGGAAACAATACATTGAATCCACATGGATCCCTCCTGTCAGTCCTCTGCTTGTTCCTCCTTTTCTGGGAATTTATTTGACTCAAGGATTTGAGGAAATACTACCAGGAAAGCAGATTTTCATGGGGTAATTCAAATAAGGAGTTTTAAATCTAATTTTTAGAGTGTTTCTCATCTGCTTAGCAGCATAGGGGGTTTTGTTGTTGGTTTTTTTTTTTTCTTTCAGGTATCATACAGGCTTTTTGAAGACATGGGGCTCTTTGAAACCTTTAAAATACCAGTGAGGGAATTTATGAACTACTTTCATGCCTTGGAGTGTGGATACCGAGAGATACCTTGTAAGTAAAAATTCCTGGCAGATAATAATGCTTCCTTAAGGTTTTGAGGATTTCCCATACATTTATATTGAAGCCTTTCTTCTTGCATTATAAAGCTACTTTTTTCTTCTAGTACATCATGACTAAATCGATGGCTGGGCAGAGGCAGGTACTGAACCACACCCTGCCATCTTTTTTCTTTGCATTTCATCTTTTACATTGTTTCATAATTCATGGCAAAATCTGCACAAGCCAGAAATCCTATAAAGATATTATAAGTAAAGATTGTTTCCCAGTGTACCCCAGTGACTCAGGTGGAGGTTCTTGAAACATTTAACCCCTCAAGTGGGAGGGACATGGACTTTTACACAGCAGCAGTGCTGTGCTACCAAAGGAGATGAGCTTTATAAGCAGAAAAAATATGCCCGACAGCTGAGTGAGCCCTGTTCTGTAACTGCAGCTTGGCTGATATGTTCCAGTGGAAAGCACTTACTCACTGAAAAATCTGTTTCCAGTCACCCCCAAAGTATTTACTGATTCAGATCAAGTTTTTCAAAGTGCTCCAGCTGCAAAAGACTCTTGTTTTCTCTGCACTCACAGAATCATGTGGGACACATCATTATAAAAAGTAATGTAGTGTCTCTGTCAAAATACTAAATACCATTTAGAGCAGCTACAGTGGGAAGGATTTAAGGAAAACTACCTCAAAATGCCTTCAGCCAGGTGGTTTGGAGTCTGTTCTGGCAAAGTAAGAGATCCAGTTTTGATCCTTTCCTTGTGTTTGAACTGGATCAGGGATTTAAAGCGGCAGATTTCAGCCTGAGGAGGTTAGAGAGGGAAGTCCCACAGTCTGTTCTACTGAAGCCATTACTGTGTGAAACATTAAACTGTTGATGGAGTCTCTGGGATTTTTCTGAACCTAGCACTCTATTTCCTTGGGTTTTTTCTTAAGTGTTTTTTTTGTTTTATAAAGAGGAATCTCTTTCTAATACAAAATCAATTTATCTTCCTTTTTTCTTCATTTCTGTGAAAAAGGTAAAAAACAACTGTGATGCTCGAGATAATGTTGGTTTTGTCTCTGCTGGATACCCACTAGATGGTGCTGATATCCCTGTGTCAGGAGCACCCTGATGTCTTACAGCTGGGTGGTTTTCTCTCCATCACAGATCACAACCGAATCCACGCCACTGATGTTCTGCACGCCGTGTGGTACCTCACAACCCAGCCCATCCCAGGACTGCCAACCGTGATCAGCGACCACGGCTCAGCCAGTGATTCAGGTACATTGCCATGTTCTAATCCTGGAGTTCCTCTCCTGGAATTTGCTGTGGGAAAGGCAGCAGCTGAGGGTTGTGTGCAGAGCTGGTTGCAGTCTGTGACACGGTGCAGAAGTTCAGCAGCGCAATGGATGTTGGAGGTGTTCAGGTGTGTTTGTGTCAATTTGAAGGGAATGGGATTGTTCCTCCAAAACCTCATACTTGACATTTAAAGATGTATGAATGCAAACCTTTGTGGTCACCTTTAAGGACTATTTGATTTTTGCAAAAAGGTTTTTTCCTAGGAAAAAAACCCTGTATTATTCATGCTTTTCAGTGCTGTACCAGGGACAGTGTAGACTTAAATCCTTAAACCCTTCATTGTTTTGCTATTCTACAATTTCTGGGGCAGGCAGGTAGTACCATGCGCTTCCTCTTCTTGGCTGGCATCAAGTGTTCTTTGCTTTTCCTCACTATCTCCAAATAAAAATACTTGTTACTATCTGACAGTTGCTTTGCAAGACCACTCTACTTCTGTTTAATGATTACTCATTACAGGAAGTTGTTCTTGCATTTTTATATTAACTGTTCAGCTGTGGCAACTAGAGGACCTGCCTGTGTTTTGTTAGGGTTCTCAGAGAATTGCTGGAAAAGCAGGAGTTTGTGGGTTTGGGGGGGATTTTTGTTTGGTTTTTGGGGTTGTTTTTGTTTTTGTTTTGTTTGTTTGTTTTTGTTGTTGTTTTTTGAGGGGTATTTTGGGGGGGGGGGGGGGGGTTGAGGTTTTGTTTTTGTTTTGTTTGGGGCTTTTTTTTGGTATGGTGTTAAATGATTTTATTCCTGGAAAAATTTATTAGCAAGGGATTTCAGTGTCTTTGTAAGTGAGGTGGAATTAAAGGGGTTGAGTTCCGGGGCTTTTTGATGGTTTTTATTTGCAAGACATTATTTAGCTGCATGCAAGATCCATTCAAGGTCGCTCAGATTAATTTAGCAAAGCATCTCAGTATCTGACTCTGACAGGTAAGCTCAAGATGCTTCAGAAAGAGGATGATAAGAGGATTATCAGGAAACATCCAAAGTCTAGACGTGTGTACTGGAAAACATGTACTGTAATTTAATTAATGAATTCTAGTCCATTGCCTTAAGGACTACCAGTGTCCCATGGACTTGTCTACATGATGAAAGAAATTCGAGAAAGGAGTGGGAAGATCAAGTTTCCCCACAAAACTCATGCATGGCTGGAGCCATGTCTTACTGCTTGTAACTTCCATTGTTTGAGAATAGGTTTCTCTGGCTGGCTGGAAGATCCCCAGGTGGGATCAGAATTTGTTCCTTTCCAGGTATTTGCCTTATTGTACCAGATCATAGGCACAGAAAGCATTGAGGTCAGGCTGTGTTTATTCTTACTGTAAATTTGCTCCTTCTCTCCCTGGTTTGTTGCTTCTGTTGCAGTAGGTCACAGGAAGAGTGGCACTGGATTTTTTATTGTTTTCCTCTATTTGTTTCTGCTCAGATTCCGACAGTGGCATCACTCACGGCCACATGGGCTATGTGTTTTCCAAGACATACACACCTACAGATGACAGTTATGGATGCCTGGCTGGCAACATCCCTGCCCTGGAGCTGATGGCTCTTTATGTAGCTGCAGCTATGCATGATTATGACCACCCAGGAAGGACCAATGCCTTCTTGGTAGCAACGAGTGCTCCTCAGGTAAATCAATCTCAGGCAGTGTTGCTGTACAGTTTGGAAGGTCTTGATGACAGCTTTTCCTTGCTAGTGGTGCCTGTGGCTTCCATTAAGCACAAGTCTGCCAAATATTTTGAAACAGCTTATCAAAGTGACAGAAATAATCACTTCACTTGGGGATTGCTGGTTAGAATCTTGTTGCACACCTTCAGTTAGCAGAGCTGTTAAGAAAGGTACAGATAAACTTGGTCAGTGAAGAAGGTAAAGCTCTGCTGACTGATAGAGAATCTGTAACTATGGAAGAATTATTCCACCAAGTAATGCACAGAAAGATTAAATAAAATAAAAAATCCCAGTTATGTAGTTGACTGTGCTTTGCAAGTTAATTGAGCATGATCATAACACATTTTCTGTTGTTACTATAGAATATGAGCACCTGCAGTCTTTTTATGAAAGTATTTGGAGGCAGGGAGTGGAAAATAATCTGAGTGTCATAAATTTAGAATTGAGGCTTGCCTGAGGTTACACAGAAGTTGCTGCCAGTCCTGAGAGTTGAATTCAGCAATTCTGAGTCACTCTTAATTGTGACATCATCTTTCCCTACTTTACATGGCTGGCCTGCCAGGCTTCAGCACACTGTGCTGAAAAACACTTCTTTGGACAAGGAAATTTAAAAAATATTCATGGTGGCAGGTCAGGTAGGGATGCAGAAATTCTAGAATTCCCCAGCTTGCATCCAAATTTCCTCTGTCACCAAGAGCAAGTCACCTGAGCTTGCTCTGGTATCAGTTTGTGTCTATGAATTGACAGTAATGCTTCTCATCCTTGCAATGCATTTCTGTGATAAAGAGCTTTGATGATCTGGCCAGGTAAATAGATTGGGAGAATGACCTATCTTTAAATCTAATTCTAAGAAACAAGTCCTATAGTTCTGTGTTTGTAAACATCAGAAAAGGAAGTTGTATTGACTCTAGTTTGAAAATAAATTAATTGGAAAACATTATTTTCTTGTTACTTTGTGAACAAAATTGCCCTCTTATTTTGGTATAGGTTTCACCAATTTTGCGTTTTAGCACTGAGATATCTGTCAGGCTGAGTATGTGTTTTCAGGTCGCAAACTGGCATTTCCCTTGTTCCTGTGTTTGGAATCTGTCCTACGTGGACACAGCTGCCCGGTGCAGTTAGCAAAGACAGTGATGCACTGGGAGAGGTCAGCTCTGAGGATGAGGGCAGCACAGAGCCGTACTATATTGGCCATTAACCACTGAGCCATGGTGCTGCTGGGCTCTGCTCAGCTCTCCCACCCGCATTCCTCCACAGGCAGTGCTGTACAACGACCGCTCCGTGCTGGAGAACCACCATGCTGCTGCTGCCTGGAACCTCTTCATGTCCAGGCCAGAGTACAACTTCCTGGTCAACCTGGACCACGTGGAGTTCAAGCATTTCCGCTTCCTCGTCATCGAGGCCATCCTGGCTACTGACCTGAAGAAACACTTTGATTTCGTTGCCAAATTCAACACCAAGGTGAGGTTGGTTTGAGGTTCTTGGGAATGGTCAGGAAAGACTGTGGGCCTTGGTAGTATCCAGCAAAAAGGGTTTCCATTTCCTCTGAATGTTGTTTTGGCTGCTGTAAAATATTGAATATCAATCTGGCCTTTCTGTTGGGTTTTAACAATTTAAAGTTAGTGACACGGTCTTTCTCCTCATACACATTTACTTTTTTTCAGAAAGTGCTTTAAGGCTAAAAAGTTTGGTTTTTACATTGTACTTTTCAACATTCTTGTTCGCTGGCACTTTAGACCTATTAGCAAAGCACTCCAGGGAAAAAATCAAAGGTGTTATTACCAAGTTTCCATAATGGCTACTTTAAGTGAATTTTTACCGATTTAGTCATTCCGTTGTATGACAGAGCACAGAAATCAGAACAGTTTTGACGCTCCAATTTCAAATGCAGTGAAAGCATGGTCTTCCTTTCCTTTCTCTTTCCAGAGGAAGGTCACTAAAGATCTTTCCTGCATGCTCCATGTGAGCTGTAAGATCACAACCCTGAGAAGCCATTCTTAAAAATTGTTTAAAGTTTCAACCTAACTCATTGAAAAATCACCTCCTATTAAGACATTTTAATAAACTCCATCACACATCAAAGCTGTTGGCATGTTAACTAGATACCTGCCTTTGGAGCTGCTGCTGCCTTCTTGGTCCTTGTGAGGAACCCCCAAAAACAGTGAGTTGTGTATCCAGGACCTCCCAGGTGTTTTGGTGACATGGATAAAATGTTTTCCTGTGGCATCACTTAGACTGGATCTGTATGCTGACACTTTGAAGCCTCCACACGTACAACTGGTTTTGTTTTCCATTTCCTTGTAACATCTCTCACTTCGTCAGGCTTTAAGAAGCTCTAGAGAGAGGCCCTAGATGTGGTCCAGGGTAGACAGGGAACTGATCTATAGATCCATAAAAGGCTGAACTCCTTCTGCACCCCTGCTTGTCATGTCCCTTCCAACCTTAACCTTTCTGCTTTTATTTTATAGCAGCTGATAGTATGGATCACTTTTTCTTGTGAGAGGCATGGGAAAAATAGAGAAAAGGAAAAAGGGAGTAAATAGTTTCAGCCACACTTAGATCAAACAGGAAAATAAGCTCATTACAGACATCTTCATGGTGCAATCAAGCCATCATGGTATTTTATAGCAATTTATATTTATACATCAATAGGTATCAACTTCTTGAAAAATGTTATGGAAAGATTGTATTTGTTTGTTTTCCTAGTAAATGCTTCCAAACAGGTACATAATGTGCTAAACATTGATTTCTCATTATTCACCTCAATGTTCCTTGGTTTTCACTTATTTTTCCTTTTCCATGTTGTTAATTCTAGCCTGGGGTTAGCTCGCCTGCTTATGCTAGTGATTTTGTTAAATAGCTAAATATATTGTACAGTATCCCGGGTCAGATCTTCCTCTGTGGATGCATCCTTCTGGCCAGGATTGCCATCATGGTTTCCTTGTTCCTGTCTCCCAGGTGAACAATGATGTTGGGATTGACTGGACCAACGAGAACGACCGCTTGCTGGTTTGTCAGATGTGCATCAAACTGGCAGACATCAACGGGCCTGCCAAATGCAAAGACTTGCACCTGCAGTGGACAGAAGGCATTGTCAATGAGTTCTATGAACAGGTAAATGCATTGCAAAGCTGCATGCCTGCTGTTCTGGAGCATGGGAGTGCTGATGGCAAGCGAAAAGCCACAGAGAGCAGGTGTGAGGAGGTTGGCTGGAGTTACATTAATCCATGTTTTTGCTGGACCAGTGAAAGTCCATTTGTCACTTAAGTTTCTGATGTGTCCTCAGAGACCTCTGATGGTGTTTCTACAGGCTGAACCCTTCAAGTCTGGCACTGTGGACAAACCCCAGCATGATGAACAAGTGTTTGGTTTTTTTTTCTTTTTCCTCTTGTCAGTCATCATGGCTGTCATTTCCCTCTTTAGTGCAAGCCCTGTTTTCATCCTTCCTTCTTTGTTCTTCTGAGACAACAGCTGGTTCTCGTGGCTCTCCTCTGCAGTCTCCAAAAGTGGACACGACACCCTTGCCCAGGTGATCTGAACAGAGCACTGGGGTTGTTTTAGCTTCTCTGTTAACATCTCTGTTCACACAACCAGAACCTTTATGGCTGGGCAGGACTGTAACACTGACTTTCAGTTCATCACAACCACATCTGCACACTGATGCTGACCCACACCTCATTTTTAAGGCAGAACTTGCAGCTCTCAGAGGTTTGTCAGTACAAGTGCACCAATTATATAAGGCCATGCTGGTGGCACAAGGAAGGAGGACAGCCACAGATTGATTTACAAAGAGCTGGGAATACAACCAGGCACTGCCCGTCTCTTTTAGGTACAAGGGAGCCCTTAATTGAACCCTTTCTCATTATAACCTATTTAGCCCTGCTGAGTGCGAGGGTCAGGGCTGTTCCCACACTATTCCTCTCTTTCCTGAGTGGGAACATTTTGAATGTTCTGGTCAGATTAAACTCCACATCCTGTCTTTTCCAGATGGAGCAAACAGGCTAAATCATTGAACAAGACAAGCCACAGACTTCTCAGGGAGGCTGTGCACTAACTTGGAGTCACAGACTAATCCCTTTGGATCCCTTTGGATCACTTGCATTACAGCACTAAGTTACATATCAGGCTTGGTTAGGGTGGTTAGATATTTTTGCGGGGGAAATGGCATCTGGTCCTGTCATGTCTGCTCAGCTGAAGGCACACTGGTGTCACCAGAAGATTTGCTCTGATAGGGAATTGAGTATATCAGATTTGCTTCCACAATGAAGTTTTACCTTATTTTACATCATGAGAAAGAAGAGAAAAATCTCATCTCATGCCTCCCTCTCTCCCCCCAAAAAAACTAACAGAAAGTTTTATGGGAAAGATTTACTGTTTCTGAACAAATGCCATACATTGCTTTCATAGGGATTATTCCAATAGTCTCAGGAAACAAATATTTATGACCCAAAGCCAGGAGGACATCTCCAGGTTACATTTAATAAGGATGAAATGAATAAGAATAGTCTGGTGAGATAGCCCTGTCCTGTAGAAGTTGTTTTCTTCCCTGTAAACGAGGTTGTTGTGAGCTAACAGTCACACAATCAGAACGGATTTTTCTGAAATAATGTGAACAAAGAATTGAAATAACAATTTTCAGGTTTTCACACAGTGTAAAGTTCGGGGCTGGGGCATGCCTCTGCAGAGTCATGAACATCCTTGCTAAATTCACATGGTTGGTATCAATAATATGGGCTGGAGTCAGCTCCTGCAAGAGAAGAGCTGTAACTCTGAGATGTGACATGCTGGCACTGCAGCAATGTCATGGTGGAAGTGCCAGGGTCACACCAAGATGCTGTTCTTTCACCATTTTTAATTGGTTGGATATGCTCTGCTCCTTTTTGTGGCATGGTTTTGTTTCGTTTAGCTGAGAGGAATCACAGCTGTTTGTTCCTCTGCAGGGTGATGAGGAGGCCAGCCTGGGGCTGCCCATCAGCCCCTTCATGGACCGCTCTGCTCCGCAGCTGGCACACCTCCAGGAATCCTTCATCACCCACATCGTGGGACCACTCTGCAACTCCTATGACTCAGCAGGGCTGATGCCAGGGAAGTGGATAGAAGACAGTGATGAATCAGGAGACACTGATGAACAGGAAGAGGAAGAAACAGCAGAAATGGAAACTTGTGAAAATGCCGGGTCCAGTAAGTTGTGGTTCATATGCACTTATTTATACCTCAGCTGGACTTTCTGGTGGTGGATTATCTGTCTGCATGAGGGCTTTCTAGACTCTTTCAGGGCTGGTGTTAATAGACTGCAATATCCTGAAAAAAAGATATCCAGGAGAAGATTTTTTCAAGGAAAACACTCACCATTTCCATGAGTTAACATGACATACAGGAATAATAGAATGGGGGTCTGAAGTGCTGATGTACTAAAAGAGTTTTTAACAATGGAATAATTTGAATGCAAACCTCTTGAAGGAAGAAGAGAGGGAAGAGAATTGGCACTGAGCATTGCTGTGTTGTGTGCTGGGAGCTGCATCACTTGGCTAATCAGTAACCAAAGCTCATATTCTCCTGCCTCTCCTCTAGAAAGGCAACATTGACAATATTTTCTGTACTGAGTTGAAAGGTTTTTTACCTTGAAAGGAGATTTCAGGCACTTGTGGGAAGTGATTTTTAAGAGAAAATACTGCAACTATAGACCTCTTCCTTTCATCAGTTTAATCCTTCCTTCCTTCCTTCCTTCCTTCCTTCCTTCCTTCCTTCCTTCCTTCCTTCCTTCCTTCCTTCCTTCCTTCCTTCCTTCCTTCCTTCCTTCCTTCCTTCCTTCCTTCCTCCCTTCCTCCCTTCCTCCCTCCCTTCCTTCTTCCCTTCTTCCCATTCTTTCCCATTCTTTTTCTCCCTCTGAATCTTCTACTACTATTCCTTTGTTTCACTCCCCTGCATTATCTTTCTCTCTCTCCCCTGTACCCAGAAGTTTTAGGAAAGAGAAGCCTTAGGTGCGGTCCTGAAATACCAATACATAGTTTTTTCCCTCAACAGCCTCAGTTTTTCTGTTCTTTCCCACACACTTTCGTGCCCTGCCTGTGTATCATCCCTGTTTTCTGTTAGAAAAGCTGAGAAAGATTTGGTGAGTGCAGGAAGTCACATACGGATGTGGAGCTAAAATCTGTGTCTCCTGATGTGCAGAATTAACCTTTTATCTCCAAAGGTAAACAGTTTGTATTTAAGAAATCATTGCTGTCTTTCACACACACTCACACTTGCACATATTTTAAGTTTAGCACTTTCACATGCACAAAAAAATCTCTTAGAGAGCAGTAAACATCAAGTAATATAACGCACATGGGTTATTTTAGCACCTTATGATCTATTACAGTTCTGTAATAGGCAGCACCACAAGTTTGTGGCAGATTAGCCTTTTTGGAAGTGCCTGCTAAGAGGACATGTATGCAACTGGTAATTAACACAGAGCCCAAAGCCTGAAACTGGTACTGCTGTATTAAAAAAAAAAGTTGAAGGATATTCTCATATGCCCATGGAGTGTCTACCCTTACTCTGAAATCCTTGGTTTCCTTTCATCTAATATCTCTAGTCACTTATCTTCTGTATTACTATCAATGGAGTCAAACAGTACTGTTTTCAGGTTAAAAGCACTGATTATTATTAAACCTTTTCACATTACAAACAGACTGATTTTAGTAATCTTCTGTTTTCTTTTTTACATTCTACCCTGTTATAGTACCTTACTATTCAGCCTGGTGGTTTTTAGACTATGGTTTTCAAAACCTGAAAAATTAATGTATCAGAAGTTTTGCAATATTCAACAAATTCTTTCTCCTTCCTTTGTACCAAGTGAGGGATGCTCCTCTTCTCAATCATACTAAATAATGTGTGGCAAATTGTTGTCTCCAGGTCCTCTCAATTCTCTGTGGCTGTGTGGACCTTACTCAAGATTCTATGACAACTTTTGTGTCCATATAGGGGCCTCACAACTCCTTAGAAATGTGCACCTGTGGTCAACATAATTTTGGGCTTTCTAAACTTTCTCAATGGAACAATAAAAGGCTGAGATGTCAGATGCACAGACATAAGACTGGTATGGATGTTGGTAAAGATCTTTTGATGAAAATGCTTTTAGGCAGATAGAAATACAAAAACACTTCATCTAGGTCTTGATAATTCACTGAAGCAGTTGAGGTACATTTAAGAGGTACAACCTTAAAGTAGCCTTTAGTGATTTTTTTACTATACAGGAGCATGTGTTTTGCCTGAAGGTCTTATGCAAGTATAAGAACTTATGCAACTATAAGACTCAGTCTTTAGTGATTCTGTGTTGGACTTACTGCATTGACAGGGAAAAAAGCCACCGTTCAGACAGCAAAACACTTGTAGTGTCAGCTGTGCAGGAGCCATGAGACCCACCAGGGACAAAAACACTTCATGGACTGAGAGCAGGGGACTGGTGCCTCAAAACTAAAGAGAAGCAAATTCCCTGATAGTCTCTGGCTATAGGAGGACTTCTCTGGTGCTCAGGCTGGTGCCAAAGCAATGTCATGCTTAAGGTTTAAGGTCACTTCCACTGCGATGATGGAGTGATAGATGACTTTGAAATTGGAACATAGGAAAGCAAAATCATGATTTTTCTTTTTTCCCTAGGATAATCAGCAGGGATCTATTGGGGGTGAGGAGGGCACAGAATTTATTGTGTGTTGATCAGAGCCTTTAAGAACTTGATATAAAATGAGCAGAACCAGCTCAGCAGCATGTTTTATGTGTAATCATTCAAAGACTAGATAGCTCTGTGAGCAGTGGAGTCAGGCACAACATGCAGCCTTGGGACAGGATGAAGCTGGGGCTCAACCTTCAGGAAAACAGTCTGCTTTCCCCAAGATCTGGAGAGGCACAGCTTCCTGAATTTTAGCACTGTTTACATTTTAGCATTTAAAAACCTGTCACAGTGCTCTCTGCTTCCCATGCCTTCAGTCTCTTTTCCTTCTCCAGTACATTAATGTCACGTGGTGTTTTACAGGAAAGAAGAAATTCAAGAGGAGGAAAATCTACTGTCAGATCACTCAGCACCTGCTTCAGAACCATAAGATGTGGCAGAAAGTGATAGAGGATGAGGAGAGGTTAGCTGGGTCCGAGAAGCAAGGCACGGAGCAATCCCCACTGCACCAATCTTCAGAACAAATCCAGGCCATCAGGGAAGAGGAGGAGGAGAAAGGGAAGGCCAAGAAGGACAAAGAGGAGAACACAACTGTAGAACCAAACCAATGACAATATTTACAGCAGTATTTTAGGACAGATTGACTCGTGCACAGACTCTTTCTCAAGCCAGCACAGCATTTAGACACAACACTGTAGAAGTATTGGATAATGCGCCTACAGCTGTTCAATTTGTTTCTCTTTCCTTTTTATGGTGAAGTACATTGTTTAAACTCCTATGCTCAAGGAAGCTTTCACACTGCAACACCGGCTTTACAGACTTTCTTTGAAGAGATTTGGGGGTGGGTGGAATTATATAAATATATACATATAGCCAGGGTTATTGGCTGCACACTTCAGCAAAATACCTTTAATGATATATTATGGTCACTGTGATATTTACAGGAGAAACTTATCTAAGGAAATGCTGCTTCTGAAGCACATTTGCAATTAACAGTAAGGTACCAGTTAGGTAGCTTTTGCTCTTAATGCTGAGGGATAAAAGTTCCAAAGCTTCACATGAGTGCTGATATATCATGCCAACACATCTGTGTGAGTGAAGGGGTGTTTCCAAGTGTGAGTGGATGTAAGGAAATCCAGCATGGGCTGAGTTCTTATCACACTGTAGCACATGTCCCAGCATACCACAACAAACAGAAGGCCAGAATTGTAGAGAATCCGTGCCTGCAAGGGAACAATTTCGAGGAGCTTTGCTTTCCCCTAGCCCTGCAGTCCCAGTTTGCACTCCAGCTGTGTGCAGCAGCCATCCAGCTGTGGCCCAGGCTGTTGCTCTGGCCCTAACCAGCTGTGCCTCCTCCTGGGCACAAGGGATGTGCCAGGAGGGTGATTCCCAAAGGGAGCTGCACAGCAAGGTGTTCCTGCTCCTGCCTGTCCCTCTGCAGATGTGAAGGGCTCAGCACCATGCTGGGGCAGGAGAAAGGGTGCTGCAGGCACCCCCAGCCCCTGGGCATCCATGACCAAATGTCTCATTTCAGAACAAAGCTAAACTGCTGTGAGGGACAAGGGAAGCCTTCCTCAGAAAAAGGCAAAGGGTGCATGAAGAGCTGCATGAGGACAGGGGCCACTCCTGGCATGTGGATGTCCCACAGGTTGAGCTTCAGACAGCTTGGGGTTCAGGTGAGGTGCTGGATGGGAGCAGTTTGTTGCTGGCATTCTGCTTAGAAGCAGCATGTTTGATCCCACCAATATTTTTTTCCTTCTTTCTTCTTTTTATTTTTTTAAGAGAAAGAAAAAGATCAGGCCTGTAAGAACAGCAGATCTTCTGTTGTTGTTTTGTTCATTTGTTTTCTCTGTTGTTTATGCTGTGAGCCAAATGTCTATTTAAAAGGTTGGGTATTCACTTTCAATATTTTATTTCACAATATATTTGTCAATGATTAGCTATCTAGATGTAAATATGGAAAAAATTTTATGGGTTCCTGTAGATAATGATATCTTTAAGAAAAAAAAAAAGTAAAAGAAAAAAGGGAAAAGTTGTTTTGTAAAGATAATTTTTTTAAAAATAAATACAAAAACATTTTTATACAGTGTAGCCATTTCCCAACCCCACTAATAAAGTCATGAGTAATTTGTACAGACCCTTCTGGAAAACAGCGGTCTACAGGATCAAGGCTTTAAAATATAAATGCTCTTGGGGACTGGTAGCACCAACCAGTACCCCACAATTTAGAGATTTGTTCCCACAGGAAGAGTTATATATATAAACTTCAGTATCTCTGAGAAATCCTTTGACTTATGTGTGCTTTTTCTGCTTTGATTCTGCAGCCCATTACCAAGAAGAGGGTTGCTTGTGAGAGTAGGATTTCTTGTGAAAGGCAGTTTGTTGAAGTCCTTTCTGTATTAAATTTCTGACATTACACCCATCACTTTTTGCTATTGTTACACATTCACCAAATTTCATGATCCTGTTGACACCTCCCAAAATGTTGGAAAATATTCTCTATCAAAGCCAAACGTGTGTTATCACTTCAGAGTTCCTTCTTGCTTTGCATTTCTGTCAGAATGAGGTTTTGCTCAAAAGAGGATTTTGGGTTTTTACTGCTTGCATTTGCCTGATATTGTCCTGTCCTAGTCTTACCAACAGAAAATGTGTTTGCCTCTCAGCAGAGTGGCTGGAGCAGGGTTCTGAATGATCTTATCAACAGGAATATTTAGGAAGTGTTTTCTAATGAAATCAGGAAAACAAAGATCCAAATCACACTGCTATTTTAAAGGGAAGGGACATAGCAGAATACATTCAAAAGAAGAAAGCTGTCTTCAAGATCTCAGCAAGTCTCAACCAGCTTGCATTGTTTTCATATCTCTTCACTTTGATCATTTTATTTGGGCTTTTCTTGTACAAGAGATATGCATACCTTAGAGTATGAGAAGGATTTACTATTTCTCATTCTGTCCTTTAAAAATTAAACTTGCAGAGATGCTTTAAAATATCCCCTCTCCAAGAACTTCTTTCTGGATTTTCAGTGCATAATCACTGCAACTCAATTTTAATACTGGCTTTTATACTGCCTTTGCTGGAAGATGAAAAAATCTATTACAGCAAGTGTTAGTGGATGCCCAGTTGGTAAAATTATGAAGAAGATTCAAGAATGAGGCAAAAATCCTGTAAGTAGGTTTTCACATATTCTTCTAAACTGGCATTCATAGGGTTGAAAAGAACAAAGAATAACTAAGAAAAGTTATCTAAGAATGTGGTGAAATAAAACCATCATATTTTTTGGTTGGCATTAAGTAAAAATTACTGTCAGCTTGTAATTTGGTTTTGTGCATTGCCAAGGCAGCTGTTAGAAATTGATACACCACTGATACCCAAGCCTGTTGAAGGGAACAGTCATTGAACTGGACCTTTATGGTGAAGGAATTGCTGACAGACTTAAAATGAGAATGATTGCTGTTTTTATCCAAACTAGAAAGAAATTCCAGAGAAGAAGCTGAAGTAACTGTGAGTGCTCAGCTTGGTAAGAGGTGACTTTTTTTTTCCCCCCCACTCCATAGTAATCCAGTTTGTGCAGATGGCCCCTCCTTATGAATCTGATTCTCAGTCTTTGACATGCATGTCTGGTAGGCAATGATCAGGCAATCACCAGGTTGGCTTAGATATAACACAAAAGGAAACACCAAAGAGATGAATATGAAACCTTTCCTTTTTTTTAGGGGGGTAGTGCTTTGGGATTCATATATAACAAAGTGGATAATTTAGGGGGCTTTATAATACTTTCTAATCCAAAGGAGAAAAATTTTCTCCTGCAGTTATGGCAGTCTTTGGAAGCATATCTTGAAGGTTTTCCACTTAGTGTAGTCCTTTGGTCTTGCAAGCACCAAATAAACCACAGTCTAGGAAATATTTTAGGAAGAAAAAACAAATTAAAGAAAATTAATTGCATTCAATCAGCAAAATACTCATGTTTTGGGTGGGATGTTTACAATGTTGATATGAATTCCTGGTATATATACCATATGTACAGCAGTGTGCTAGATACTAAAGAAAGCAACCCCCATTTAATCAGTGTTTTGCAGTGGCAAACCCAAAGTATTTTAGTTTTCTGTTCTTTAAGAACAGGAAGATAAAGGTTAGATGATTTTTTCCATTTGGATATTTTGTGTTCCCCACTTTAATGGCACTTGGTGTCTGATCCTGTTCTCTTCTAGTCTAGAAGTTTGCCCGAAATAGGAGGATTGTGCAGTCCTTGCAGCCCCCAGTGCAGTGACAGAAGGATTCTGTGTCACATAGCAAGCACATGTAAACACTTTTGTCCCTATATTGGCACTTTTGTTGGTAGCCACATAGTGTTTATCATGGAATATAACTTCTCTCATTACACTTGTGTTGCAGAGGGAACATGTGGGAGTGTGAAAACCCCAAAGTATTTAATTCCCTTTTCTTATAGGAGGAGTGTAAGAGACTAGCTTCTAAGATACCAAATATGCTGTGTCTAAAAACAATAGTTTCCACCATGTTCAAAGAACCATAGTTAACTGTGCTCTGTATTTATGCTCTAATTCTAAAATCTTGGTTAGTTTTTAGCTAGTGTGCAGAGCATTTTGACACATCTGTGAAAAACATCTACTTCTTCCAGCAGGAAAATGGTGTTTGATGAGATGTTGCAAGCTGTGCATCAGAAATGAGTGGCTAGAACCTAGGGAAAAGGGATTTTGGATGGCCTTCTTCTGTGAGTGAAATGTTTTGCACAAAGCTGTGTCACCAAAGGCCTCTCCTGTGACATCGTGCAGGGCTCTGGTTCTCACAGCAAACATGGTCAGATTATGGCAGGAAATGGTTCCCAGGGTAGATGTAATCTCAGAATGCTTTTGTTCATAATGCAAGGATAATTTTCATCAGTTTTTATTCTAACATCATGTGTGAAGTCCTCTTTGCATCATCATCAGCCTAAAGATGGATTTAGGTCTTTACCTTAGTGCACCACTGTTAGAATTTCTTAAGATCCTGGCCATCTGAAAATGGAAGAAAATTAAGGCTATAGAGGTTCAAGTAGATGCTTTTAAAGGTACCATTTGGCATCTAAGCAAGTTTTGTTCCCAAGTCCAATTCTGTGCATTCCATGCTGGACAATATGTTCACTTGTTTTCTTTAAATTCTAAATTTCTGTCTGCTTTATCGCTAATATGTTTTTTTTTTCTTTCTGAAATTCTGGCCCCATCTTTCTTCAGAAATGCCCTGGAAAGCAAAATGCAGCGTGAAGAAGGCAAGGACCTTGCCAAATTGAGCATTAGTCAGTGGCAGAGCCTTTAAGGGCTCTATCAGCATCCAGTGCTGCTGAACTGTGAGCTGTCAGCAACCTGAGCCTAGCTGGACTTGGAATCCTAGAGGATTTTGTCAGTTTTCAAAATTAACCCTAAGCATTTTTGAAAACTTAGCCATAAGTCTAATGCAGCAAAAGGTTTGTGCTTGGTCCTGGTTTTTAATGAAGGATTTGTGCAAAGCCTATGTATGTCCTGTCAGATCAGAGAAGATCATTATTCCCATTAATTAGAGCGGGGGAAATTTTTTTCCTGTTTTTCAGTGAATCAACGAGTAAGAATGTCTGGGAATCTTGGAGAAAAATACATGCTAAATACATGATTTTGAACAGGTGAAAGAATAATAGAAATTAGATGTCTTAAGAAACATTGGAAGAGCTTGCCAAATTATTATTGGAGTCAAACTTTGATTTAGAGCAAAATAGTACCAGTACTTTTGAAAGCAATTTAGTATGGTAAATCTTTCTTTGAATTTCATCACCTTCTTTTAGCAAAACAACATTCCTCTGCAGGTGAATCAAAGCAGGGTTTAGCCCTTGCTGTGGTAGTTATTGAGTCCCAATGTTGGAGGGAGCAGTGTAAGAATTATTCTCCATTTACAACTTAATTATGATTTATTCAGAGGCCATTAGTGGGATTTTCCTGGCAGGCAGGTGTGCTGGTGTATTTCTGGAGAGCTCATTTTCACAATGACAAAAGGGGGCTGGAGCTGGTTAACAGTACTTCTTTGATAAAACTGAAATGGTGAGCACAGTGCAGTCTCAAACGCTGCCAGTGTCACCTGAGGTGTATGCAGGCATTCTCCCAAGTGCTTGCTTGTGTAAAACTGCTGCTCAGTTCAGGAAAAACCAGCTGGCCTTGGATGAGGTCTGTCAGACTGAAGGATGTAGTAAATCAAGAAGAAATTTTGGCTGAAGTTGTTTAATTTTCCTCCATTAAGGAAAACTTTGCTTGGTGCAAGAGAAGGAAAGCACAAAGAATATTTCACTTGAGCTTTCCAGGTTGCTAGTCAGTGCCAGCGGTTTCTTGCTTCCAAAGGTGTGCATCTGAGATGTGGGAATGGGGCAGCAGAGGAGAGTTGCTCTGCCCTGGAAGCCACAGGGAGCCTTTGTGCTCTGGGGAGCACCTCTGAAATCTGCAGGTGTGACAAGAGGTGCATTCGAGCGCTGAACTAGTCAAGGAAACCCAAATATTTCTGTTTTCTGTCTGGAAGCATAAAGGCAGGTATACAGGACTTTGCCACAGCTGCAGGCCATGTGTCCTTTTATGACTGAATCCTCCTCTTGTCTGAGGCAAAACCCACGGAAATCAGATCAAATAATAGCTTCAGTTTTCGACACTGTCTTCCTTTACTGCAGTGGACGCTTAGAAACAATTGATGTGAATTAGCAACTGCTCTTTGCTTTTAAGTATTTATTTAAAGGAGTTGGGAGATTTTTGGTTGTGCTTTTTTTGTCTCCTCTGACCCTAGTCGTTTTCCCCCCATGCTTTCCTTAAAAAATATACATATATATTAAAAAAATAAAAAATTAAAGCTCTGTGATCTAATCAGAGAGAAAACAGTGAGCAGTTTGCCATGTGTGTACATACTGCTTTAGGTAGAAAGCCTGCTAGTCTGTTAAATTTCCTTTTCAAAATTCCTGCCTGATCCTGAAACACAATGAAAACCTGTATTTGAATGCAAAACGTTGATTCATACATGTTTGTAAACCTTGATACTGCAGATGGTGTCCCAAAAGATCAAAGGCAACCTTAATAACTGCTATGTGATGTTGATGATATCTTTAATATTTCAACCGTGTCAGCATACTTTTGGTCATTACTTTTCTAAAGTTAAGTCTTCTTCTCTTGAATAATCAATATCAGATGTTTGCATGATGGAAAGTAATTTAAGTTCACTTTTTAAAAAGCCGTGATTCATACTGTGGGTTACATTTGTTTAACAGATTAACTTTTTCACGAATGGGTGGCAGTTTTCTTTTTTTTGTTGGTTTTTTTTTTTTTTTTTTTCTTTTTAGTGCTTTTGATAGAAGAACATCTAGGACATTTTCCAACAAAAACACATTTTTTCACCTGTGACTCCAGTTGTGGAAGAAATACCTTCCAAAAATAATTATTTTCCAATACAGTTTGGCCTGTCTGGATAACAATATGCAAGCATGCATATCGTATAGAAGATGTGATTGAAAAAGATTAAAAATCCCATTTTGGTACAGTAATTGAGAAATTAACCTAGCAAGATACAACCCTTTCTGAATCAAAATCTTGGGTGTGCCAATATAAGTTAGGCACTTGACCCCCACCAGATTTGAGGGCCAAATTATACACATTTTTTATTTTGAAATTGACAGCAACCAGACAAAGTTCTTTTACTTCAGGAAACACTGAGAAATTTGGTTGTCTTACATCCTGTCCTGTGAGGTTTGACTCCTGACCTGAAACCTCGGGGCAAAATTATTTTAATGATGCTTATTCAGACTCAGCTATAGTAGCAAGATTCCACAAATCACTTGTGTACTACAAATTTAATCCCTCCTTGAGTTTTTTTTTCACTTCAAAAGGTGAGAAAAATGTGGGGGGAGTGCAATTTTATACGGCTCTATTTGAAAAGGGTTTTGTGTACCTTTATAATTATTTTGAAGCAATATTTTAAAAAATAACTGCCAGCCAAAGTGGCAATGCAGAAAAGTGCCATCTTGTTTAGGATTTGTACATGCCAGTTTTTAACACAGTGTTCTTTTCACTAAGTACTACATATGTTAATTTATATTTATATATTGTCAATATTGTAACCAAGCTTCTCCTTTCTAAACCCTTCAGGAACAAGGCCTTGTATTTTTAGGTGATTTTCATAAACAGAATAATTCTTTTCCTTTCACTAGTATCTTGCACTCGATACATGTAGCAATACTTAATATATTCTCTTCACAAGTATTTGTTAAGTGATTTAGTTAATGGCTGATAAATGTTTTGTACAAAATAGATTCTGTACAGGAAAAAAATCTTTTAGATAAACATTATTTATTTTTACCATTTTGTAAGTTAGACACTATAATGAAGCTCCTTTTTGCCAGAATTACTGGAAGTGCCTCTTGGTAAAATGTATTATATAGTAAATATGTATTCAAAATTATTAGAAATACTTGTCACAAAATGAACAATGTGGATGTTGCAATGTGAAGACAAATGTACAACATAAATATAATTCTGTGGTATCCTGTTGGCTGTGTTTCTTTTTACTTTACTGAACAAAATTGCTTTCAGTGCCCAGCTTTCAGTTTAAGTGTCAGATTACAAATGACTTGTACCCTCTTTAGACTCTGGTCAAAACCCAGTGAAAGCTTGAATATATTGAAGCATCATTTTAGCTGCCAGCCCTGCTTGGTATGTGTTAGTGAGCCAAGCTCGTGTTTACTGGTATCCGATTTCCTCAGACTTTTACCTGCAGAATTCTGCACTTTGGCTCAGATTGCTAATAGATCCCATGGTAAATGCTTTGTGACTCAGCCAATCTGTAGAAAACCTTGTTATAACCATTGTTCTTTAATGATGACCAGTGTACTACTCAATGCAATTAATATGAACCATACAGATTGAATGTGGTCAGTATTGCATGGCAGCATTGAGCAATGCAGAGTGACTAACACTTCCAGAGAAAATGAAATGTGTTACCTTAACAATTTCCGGCATTAATCATAGAAATAATCTGTTCAAGTGGGACATCAGTGAGTGAAATCAACATTCTTGCCATTATATTGGTAAGTATGCTGTCATTTTTCAGAGTAAAATTTTACTATTTTTTATGTGGGCTAGAATTGACATCTAGCAGCCGTCTTTGCTCACTTTTTTTAATTTCAAAAAAGTAAGTCACAGCTGACAAAAATTTTACCCATTTTAAAATTTTATTATCTACTTTCATCAAGACCTGGAGAGCTCTTCAGCTAATTGATTTGAAATGGTTGCATAAAAATTACCTATATCAACCATGTGTTCAAGGTCTCTTTTCCTATCAGTGAAAAATTAACAGGTTTCAAAATCCTCTAGAGTATCAGCCACATATCTGGCTGTCAGTTTTCAAATGTCCCGTTTCCTAAATGCAAAGTTGCCTTCCATTTGTGCTGCTATCTTGTGCACCAGAACAGGAGGCAAAACACTGGATAATTTTTGTCTCTTTCTGTTTTTTTAACAGCTGTTTCTTAAAGAAAGCAAGATGTACATTCACATGGGCAACCAGCATTGATTGTCTCTTAAGTGGATCAAAACATGATGTGTAGAGGTTTTGGAGACATGTCCAGCAGTTATAAAGCTGGAGAGATCTATGGAAAGTGCCAGAATATGAAAAGGACTCCTGGCTGGGGGACCATTCCACTGTTGGGGTGATATCCCATGATTTAGAAGCTGCTGGCTGGGTACCAGGGAAGCTCTAGGGCTGTGGCAGCTTCACCTCTATACCTGCTGCTCAGGAAAGGTGTTTTGCATAGCAACTTGCTCCATGAAAGTAGGTTAGAAAATAATTACTGAAGGCAAACAAATTAGTTCTCTCAGAAGTTGTATGACTTCTAGCATTCTGACATGGACTTTTACTGGATTTCAAATTGTATTTCCATCAAGAAAAGCAGGTCAGCCTGTCATTTGATGCAGGTTTGACTGTAAGATCCAAGTTAGATTTCTCTTATAAACCTCTGAAGTGGAGGAAAGATGCCCATAGAAAGTTGAACTCAAGAATAGAGCTGACTGAGTTAGCTAAAGGGTTTTATCTTGCATCCAGTTTAAACACTTAATGAGTGAGATGTTCACTTTGAATCCATTGAATGTATTAAGTACTTGGGTTTTTGGTTTGTTTTCTTTATTTGTTTGTTCATTTGTTGAGGGGGTTGTGTGTATATTTTTTGTTTGTTTGTGTTTTGTTGGCTTTGGTTTGGTTTTTTCTTAATCCTATTTATTGGAGGGGGCATCCTGTGTCAATTTTCCCTGGAAGTGTTCAAGACCAGGTTGGATGGCACCCTGAGCAGCCTGGTCTAGTGAACGGCATCCTTGCCCAAGGCAAGGGGTTGGAAGTGGGGGAGCTTTAGGTCCCTTCCAACCCAAAATAGTGTGCAAGTCTGTGAATTTGTGAGGACATTTGGCATGTTCAGGTAGATAAAATGTAAACCTGAATTCCCAACTTTTGCTGACACAGGAACAACTAAGCACCAGATTCAAATGCTGTGTTACAGCATCAGTGCTCTTGGTGACCTCCAGTTGGTAATGACATTGAAAGAACAGTAGGCTCTTCATAAGTCTGGACTTAAAGACGTAACTGCTAGCATACTTATGTTCATTGATGACAGTCTGGGTCACTACTTAGTCATAGCGTCAAATGTTTCCAGCAGACAAAATGTGGAGAGGAATGCATTTTAACAAATAACAGGTTGTTTTCTTTTGTTTATTTTATTCTGAGGTGTTTATACAGGTTGTCAGGGTTGGAATACAGAAACAGAGCTCATGGTAAATCTTGTTTAAACACTGTTAATATCAAAACGTATTAAAACAGAGACTTTTCTATTGCAAGCCTAGGTGCAAGCTGTCCTTATTAAAGATCCACATTGATGGATGTTTTGTCAAACCACTGAGGACAGAATGTGTCCAAGAGCTTTGTTAACCCCTTGTCCTCTGCTGGTAGGATAGCATCTTAGCTCAGGTCTCCGGGGCTGTGTGGAGATTCCTCCCTGGAGCAGGGAACCCCTGTGAGGATGAGCCAGAGATGGGGCCATTGGACCAGGTAAGGATATGTTTCTATTTGGTCATTGTTTTTGCTGATTTTAATGTCAGGGCTGCAGTGTTCCTTCAGACCTTGTGCCCTGCACCAGCAATTCCAGCTCCTGGGGTGGGGCTTTCAGCCTCATCAGTGTCCTTTTAAATCAATCATTTGGTTTATTTCGTCAGTCTCTCAGGTTTGTGGAGCTGTGCAAAGGCTCAAACCCATCTGTACAAAATCCTGGGCAGTGTTTCCAGTAGCAGGGTCTGGAGGCAGCATCAGGGGCTGCCTTTAGAGCCTTGCTCTTCCTCTGTGTTTTACAGAAGGTGACAGACTCTGCCCTAAAGGATCCAATGTTTATTTTGAATATTGATCCTACAGCTGGACAGTTCAGGTAACAGGGATTAGAGTCAGTTCTTGGACCCAACACAGATTTTATCCCACAAAAATCGTTGATTTAAAACTGAACTTCATGAGATAGTACACAGATGATACACTGGGACCTTGGGGTTCATAGTAAGTGTTGCCAGGTGATTTTGGGAGGTTGAACTGAAGTGATCTCATGACTGAGAGCTGCATCTCCCCTTGCTGCTGGCAGAGGAGGCAGAGCTGGGACAGCACAGCTCCTCCATTCCCTGATTCCCCAAAATCCCATGTTTTTCTTCCCAGGGCTGCTGCGGGCGTTGATCCTGTGAGCTGCAGATAAAGGCTGTGCTTACTGCTGCACGGAGGTTGGTGTCACACTGGACCTGGTCCTTCATCTGGGAAGTTTTACTGAGGATGTTGTTACAAGGGAAATGGCCCTTTATGCAGGAGGTTCTGCTGTGGCCCTTGTACCGACGGACCTGATACTTTATATGCTATGTGCTACCGAGGATGTTACAAACCTCTGAGCTTTCATGTGGGAAGTTTTATGGAAGATGTTATTACAAGCTAAATGCTCCTTCATGTGTGAAGGTTTACTTCCCTGTCAAAGGAAATGCTCAGGAACACAGCATGGGATATTTGACCTCTGAAATGGGTCCTGGTTGGTGTAAAATACCCATTTTTTACTGGTTTGTGGGTTTTCTGCCCCTGGAGGAGTGTGAGGCTAGCTAGTCAGGTTGGTATCTGAGAAGGGGAGGGTGTCCTGGCTTCCAGCAGTACTCCCACAGCTGCTGCTTTGGGATGTAAACCAGCAATCTTCCTCCTCTGCAAACATGGGAGGCAGTGGAACAGCAAGCGGCAAAGCTGGGCTTTGCTCCTTAAATCCCACAACACCCGGGTTTAAGTTCTGTCAGCCAGAGGAGGGAATGAACCCTGGTGCCAGCAATCCTGGGGGCACTGGACTGGTGTTACCATCTTATCTATTGTCATTTGCATGATGTGATTCTCCCTTGATGAGAGGAGGCGGAAAACGAACCAGGAGGGAGATGGTTTTGCTTCTGTAAACTCCAGGCTTGGGGCAGCTGCAGAGTGCTTTGGTTTCAAATAATGCTGCCCAAACACAGTGAACTTGAACCTCTCTTGGGCACTTTTGGATCCCTCTGTGCCACTCCTCCTCTGATCCTTTACCTGCAAGGTGTGGGCTCAAACACCTGCCCCTTCTGGATGGGTTTTTACACATACAAATTTATTTTCTTAGAGAAGTCATCAGGTGTAATGAAAAATCTATGGAAAACAGGTGGTCTGTACACTAGCTGATAGTAGGTCTTGGGCTTTTTTCCTCTTCTTTAACCTGTTCTTAAAAGGACTCTTAACCTGGAAACTTGAAAAGTGGGAGAAGTTGCTTTTCATTTTTATAAGCATTGCTGTGGATTTGGCTATGTCAAGTGACCAAAATAAGATGGGAAGAACTGAGCATCAGAACTCCACACTTAACTCTTTTAATGTGTTTGTGTGGGTGGAGGAAACACCAAATCCAAAAGCAATTCTGTGTCTGTAACATTAAGTGCAGCAACTTTTAAGCCAACTGCTCAGTGTGGGGTTTTCACGTATATTTTTATGGTCTAAAGGCTTTTCTTGTGCCTCAAAAGCCACAAGGAACCTGCCAGAAGTAGGCCTTCATTGCATACCTGGGATTTCAATTTGCTCCTGGATTCTTCCCTCAAATCTTCTCAGATTCTTGTGCCAGAGGGGCTCTGACCCCAGAGCCATACAGAGTCTGGTGCCTTGAGAAATGTAAACGAAATTGGCCAAGTCTGTTAGGAAAGCAAAAACATCCTGGGGTTTGTTTGGCCAAAGATGGACCATGAAGATGTCTGTACTAGCAGTGGGGGTGAGTGCTGATAGTTTTAGGATGTGTGGGTGCCTCTGGCCCCTCAGAAGTCAGGGCAAGGCTGAAGGAGGAAGGGAAGCTGCCACAGCTGCAGGTCCTGCTTCCTTGTAATGTCTGAAATAGTCAGGAATAAAAATGCTGGAAAAGGGCACTCTGAATTGGTGTCACCTGTCATGGATAAAACCCAGAGTGAGCAATCAGAGCACAAGTGTCAAAGCTGGGATCCTTTGACTTGTGCAATGGACTTAATTTTCTTTTCCTCGTTTCAGCACAGGAGAAATCATTACACTTCTCCTATCTTTGCCCAAAGCTGTGGTGTTTGAGCAACCAAAGCCAAGAGGCTTCAGCACCAGAGCTCTGCCCTGGAGGGCTCCTGCTCCTGTCTGTGCTGTGGGCTAAGTCAGAGGATGCAGGGTTCCTCTTCCTCCCTGCTGGGATTAACTACCTAAGGAATCTGGGATCTGGGTGAAATTCCAGTTCTCCAGGTGTTCAGGGATGCAAGATGTGAGGGACTGCATTTACCTGTGGCTTTCCAGGTCAGCAGGAACAAGAGGAAATGGGGTGCCAGAGCCCTGTCCCATCAGGCTGAGTTTCCCTCAGAGGACAGAGAGTTCAGGCTGAGGTGAGATTGCCAAGAGTGCTGGGAGGAACAATACAGGAACAGGGAGCTCAGAATTGCAGCTGCTGTTGGAACCATTGCCTTAGGTCCGTTCTGTCTGCGTCTGTGCCGAGTGGGATTTGTGCTGGAGAGAGAGGTGCTGTCAGGAACAAAAGGTGGAGGTGAATCCTCTCACTGGGGATGTGCAGTGAAGGCCTGAATAGCACGGAAGGAGAGTACAGTAATTTCTAGACTATAAGGCGCACCCTTTTGACTAAATTTTTCCCCCGAACCCAGAAGTGCACCTTATAGTCTGGTGCACCTTATATGATGGACAAAGTTGCAACATTTGTCAAACCGGAAGTGCGAGCCGCAATGGGGGGAGGGATGGTGAGGGAGTGCTGAGCCGTGAGGGTGTGGCGGGAGCAGGCAGCCGCAGTCGGCAGGAGCCGCAAGGGGAGGGAGGGAGCTGCCGCCGGCCCTGGCGGAACAAGAAG
This sequence comes from Catharus ustulatus, assembly GCF_009819885.2. Taxonomy (NCBI): domain Eukaryota; kingdom Metazoa; phylum Chordata; class Aves; order Passeriformes; family Turdidae; genus Catharus; species Catharus ustulatus. The sequence goes on along the minus strand of NC_046224.1, from coordinate 72,259,787 downwards.
CCGGGTGACACCACTCCAGGCGCGGGGCAAATGAGAAGCCAGGTGGTGCTGGCCCCGGCCTGGGTGCGGGGAAAATGAGAAGCCAGGCAGCCCCAGCCCGGGCATGGGGGGAACGAGAGGTGCGAGCCTGCAACAGCCCCGAGCAGAGCCCACTCGGCGGCGGCATCGGAGCAGCAGCGGCGCGGCCCGGGTGGCCGGGGGAAAGCAGCAGGGGTGGCCGCGGCGCAGCCCCTGCGGCCACAGCAAAGCGGCCAGATGCAGCACAGCCACTGCCAGCACCGCCACAGAAAAGTGGCCAGAGGCGGCACAGCCGCCAGCGCCGCCACGGAAAAGCGGCCAGAGGCAGCCAGAGGTGGCACGGGCACCACCACGGAAAAGCAGCGACAAGAGGCGCAGCCCCGGGAAAGCGGGGAGAAGCGCTGCCGCTGCCGGCCAGGTGGAAGCCGGGACGCAGCGCGGAGCCAGGAGCCGTGCCAGACGGCGCCGGGGGCAGGCAGGAGTGCCGGGGCCCGCTGCACAGGGAGGGCGCCTGGGGTTGCGTTTAAAGGCTACACCGATCTTTGAAAAATGTCTGCAAATTGAGCACCTGCCAGTAATTCGTTACTTTGTTGCGCACCACGCGGTTCCTCGCTGCAAAAAATAAAAATGCTCCTTTTAGTCCGGTGCGCCTTATATGATCTACAAAGTTGTGAAATTTGCCGACTCCCGGGGGGTGCGCCTTATAGTCCAGTGCGCCTTATGGTCATGAAATTACTGTATTTAGAAACTCTATCACTATTTCTCCCAACATTGGAGTGGAGCAGTGATGGGGGTGCTTGGGTTTGGTCTGGGCCTGTTATTCTTTGTGCAATTTTTCAAGTCTGTTGTATGATTTCCTGTCCAGTACCTTCCTAACAAAAGCATTTAGGTTAAGCATTAGACCTTAGGTCCATTCACTGCAAAAATTTGCCAAGGCTGGAGGACTGGGATGATGACTGCTCCCAGCAAAGGTTACTTTTTAATGCCGGGTCAGATTTCCCTCAGTGACTGAGGCCTGAATGGCTGCGAGTCTGTGCTTTTCTCACTGGGGAATTGGAAATTATTTCAGTATAACTGTAAATTTTAGAAAAATCTAGTTTAAAAAATCTCACCTCTGTCCCCTCTAGATTATCCAAGTTTTTCCCAGCTAGGAGCTGCACAGAAGTGAGGCAGGGGAAATGATATTAGGGAACAGCTGTAAATTCAAAGGCAGAAAGAGAAGATGTACCCAGCAAAGGGCAGGAAAGGGGAAAGGTTTCAGAAAACATTTCTGTGGTCTAATGAATAATAATTTCTGATTGCCCAGGGAGAAGAACACAAACTCACAGCCATTCAGACCTGGCAGTCCCCTGCAAAAAGAGCTCAGCACAAATCCACAGAGGTAAGTCCAGCATCTGAAACAAAAAAAGAAAATAGAAGAAAAAGGTGATTTCTTGTGCTTTGAAGTTCTTTAAGCCCAACCAAAATTTGCTCTCAATTTTGGTTGGCAGAATCACGAGTAGTAGGCATAGGTCATGCCATTCATTTAGCTGAAAACCCACGGTAATTTAGAGGGGACACAATGAGGGTTTGTGTAGGAAAATGTGAGGGGATGTCAAGGGGAGGGAGGTGGCATTTTGGAGGGGATTGCTGAGGGAAGTGAAGGGAGTGGATCTGAGCTCATCTACAGGGAAATAAGGAGGCAATATTTTGGAGGGAAAAGCTGAGGTGATGAGTTCACTCACCCTGGCATGAGTTGTATTTGCAAAAATAAGGACCAGAGGTGAAGGTCAATCTAAAGTGAATCCTGCTTGACCTCTGAATTCCAGGGTAAATTTTACAAGCTGCTAAATAAGGGATTAAAAATACATAACAAAGAAACTGAAAGCATTAACAAGGTTCCTGAGAATCCATTACATTGTTGTCATAGAATTCATAAGTGTTTTGAACTTTTAATGACAACAGTGCAATTCTTCATTTGGATTAGGCAACTATGTGGGATTTGGGGTTTACCTGCATTTTGAAGTCCTCATGGTGGCCCTGACACTGCTCAGGATCTGGGAGGAAAAGCAGAGTCAGAGCTCCTGGCAGGCACAGAGTGTTTTCCACCAGAGTGGATTGTGGAGGAATTGTTTGGGACTTGGATTGTCCCTCTGGGTGATCACAGCCCAGTTGCTGTGATTTGTGTAATTCCATACATTTGCCTCCCAAAACTTCCTAGCCCAGGGACTTGAGCTGACAGGGCAGTACAAAGATTGTTCTCTGTGCAGTGCTCAGATTGGGGTACCCTATCAGCTTTTCTACTTCCCATGAATTATCCCATAGCCCCAAATTCCCTGCTCCATTCCTGCTGCCATAACCTCACAGTGCCTCATGGATTGTGGATATTCCCATGCCGAGCTGCCTCTTGAACACCAGCTGTGCCAGGAACCAGCAGAGCTTCCAAGGAAGCTCAGCAGCATCAGAACAGGTGAATATTCCAAAGATTTTGCTATTTTAAACCCTTATCCCCTCAACCCACCCATGTCCCTGGGGACACTGGATAGAGTTGCCTGGAATGCAGCTGATTTAACCCCCTGAGCGCAGGCTCCAGGCAATATTTTCAAGCAGGAGAAGGCAGGGGCTGGAGGTGCTCTCGGCCCATTCCAGGGCAGCCCCTGCACCCATTGGAAGACATCTCTACCTGCAGAAGCTCAGTTCCTTTCAGAGCCTCAGCAGTTATCTCTGCAAGTTCTTTTCCCTCAGGAAAGAGGTGCACATCCCTGCCTTCAGCACACCCCCAGTGGGACTCACCTGCAAAAGCTTTCCATCCCTTCTGCACTTCCAGTTGGCTCCCTCGAAAATTCCCACCTTCATCCTAACAAAACTTCATTCCACCCAAACCTTTGATTAAGGCATCTCTTCAGGCTGCTGCTTGGGATTTAACATCTGTGAGGGAAGATTACCTTGGCTTTAATGCTGCTGCTGGGTGATGGCCTCAGGCTGGAAGGGAAGGGATTTGGGGTGGCCAGGACATACCTGGCAGTTGCGTGAGAGCTCTGGAAAGTCAGAACCAGGAATTGCTGCCTGAGCCCCTCTGCATGTAGCCTGTGCTGCCATCACCAGGGAATTCCAGCTGTTCCTTGGGGTGTTCTTAGGGTGTCCCTGGCTTCTGTCCAGGCTGAAGCATCTCCAGGTGCATGTTCAGAGCAGCCCCTGGCCCAGCAGCCGCAGGCAGCCCTTGAGCTGTGTCCGTGCCAGCACTGGCTGGGCACCCCAGCGCCCATCCCTGGGGTGTGTTTGGCACAGGCAGGACACCGCAGAGCCCAAGGACAAGAGGTGCTTGTTGCCCTTCAGGGGCTCCCGGCCTCCTCCTACCCCACATTCCCTGCCAGCTGGGACATACAGAAACACTAAGGAGCCTTGCTGGCAGCAAGCAGGAGACACTGAGAGACCTCTGTGCAGCTCTGGGTCACAAAAGCAGCCCCAGCTTCAGCAGCTGCCATCATTTTAGCAACACTTACCTGCAGCAAACACCCCCTGTCTCTCTCCAGAAGAATTTTAGTCATGCAGCAAGGTAAGCCTCAGGACTCATCCTGCTCATTTCTCCCTACAAAACAACATTGCAAGACCAAATTTACAGCTACTGGATAAATCCTGGAAAAGACAAGAAAATAAGGGTTATTGGTGCTGTTATGTTGGCTGCCAGCCAGTTCTAACAGCCATAGCAGGGGCTTGTGTTAAGCAGCTTTAGCAGTAAAGAAGGAGCTGCGCTTCCCTTGCTGGTTCCAAGGATTCCCATGCTCGGGAGGTGCATGCCCATGACCCAGAGTCGGTTGGACCCCAATATATCCTGTGACCTGGAAATAAAGAAGAAAACTCAGCTGATTTTCAGTTAAGGAGGTTTTACCATTACAGAGCTTTTTTTGTTGTGAGGGAGGGGGGCAGTATCTCACCCGGCGGTGCTGAAGAAGCAGCCCGAGTGGAACCGTGCCCAGCCGAGCGGCTCCTGCCGTGCTCCGCTCGTTCCACACGGGTGCGGCGGGCGGGAGCCCCGCGGCTGTGTGGACCCGGGGAAGGGGAGCCCGGCACTGCTCTCCGCTGGGGGCTGCGGGGGCTCCGCACACCCGCGGGGTGTAGGCGGTACTGTGGGATGGGAGCGGCGGGATTCAGGGCGCCAGGGCTGGCACGGCAGTCCCGGTGTCCCAGCCAGTTCCAGTGGCAATCCAGCGTCCGCACGAGGAGATTCCGCCGCCATTCTCTCGGGCACAGTTACCGGCAGAGGCCCGGCTCCCTGCAGCAGAGGAGGGATCGTGCCCGGAGTCCCAAGCCCGCTGTGGCCGGAGCAGGAGCGGCAGCATCAGGCTCGGCCCAGCACCCGTCCCCGAGTGGCTCCGGCTGCCCGCGGTAAGCCCGGTCCCGATTCTGATCCCGGCCCCAGTCCCGTCCCAATCCTGCGATCCGCACCCTGCTGGCTCGGGGAGAGGCGGCACCACTGCGATCCCCCAGCGAGCACCGACAAAACCCAAAACCGACCCCGGGTCCTACCTAAGCACCCTGGGCTCCGCGTAGCACCGGGAGCAGCCCCTGGGTTGGGCTCGCGCAGCGCTCCGAGGGAGGATCCCATTGCATCCCAGAAAAAGCATTCCTGTATGAAGTAGACCCGGCCTCGCTCGGCCGCTCTTAAAGGGCGCGGGCCGGGTGGGGCTCTGGGGGCTGGGGCCTGCACAGGTGCGCGGGGCACCAGAGCTCATGCGCGGGTATTTAAATGGCGGGGGCAGAGCAGCAGAGCTATTTCCTCCTTGGAGTTCGTGGCAGGTGGGTTAGGCTCTCTCTCTACTTCTATGTGTTTATTTCTATGTGTTTTTCTTTGCACCTTACCTTTCTCCCTACCCTTCCTCTCCTCCCCCGCCTCCCTCTCCCCCCTAGCCTTTCCCTCCCTCCTGGCCCAGCTCCACCCCTCTCCCCGCCCAGCCCAGCCCCTTGCCCCGCCTCCACCCTATTCCTTTCTCCTCCCCCACCCCGCCCTCCCAATTCTCCCCCACCTTCCCTTGCCCCCTCTCCCTGCTGGCCTGCACACCCCAACACTCCACCTGCCCTCCGTTCCCAGGTGCCCCACTCCAACCACCTCTCTGCCCGCCATCCCCATCCTCCAGCCCCGCCTTTTTCTCTTTCCCCCGCAGCTTGGGGTGCCGGACAATAAAGCCCAGAGGGTCGGACCGGCGCCCCCACCATTCCTGCAGCCCCACACGGGGACCGGCCCACTCTGCGGGTGTCCCCATTCCGGTCCAACACACTGCCCGACACTACCGGGGCTCCGGCTTTCCCTACATCACACTGGGGGTATCAGGTGGTTTAGGATGGGGCCCCCTCACTAGGAGGGGGTCCTGGGGAGGAAGGTGGGCGGGGCCCCTCCAGGGGTGGGGGGCGAGAGGGGCCAGGGGGGCTTGACCCCTGGGAGAAGTGCAGGGGAAGCTGAGTGGGTCACGTCACTCTGAACCGTGAAAACACACACAAAAAAGTCACCGTCCACCACTCCCTCCCCCAGGGGCCCCCGTCCGGGGGAGCGGCCTTGGGGGCGGAGCGTGTCCAGAGGGGAGGGGCCAGGGAGATTGACATACACACATCCCCCTTCCCCCACAAGGATCCCCTCCTAGTGAGGGGGTCCATCCTAAAGCCCCCCGACCTCCCAGCCCACCCCCTCAGTGTGATGTGGGGACAGCCGGACCCCCAGCAGTGTAGGGCAGTGTTGTGTGGGGATCCCACGAGGGGCGCCGGCTCGGGCTCTCTGGCCTTTATTATCCAGCACCCCGAACCCCGTGGCTGCGGGGGAACAAAGGGAGAGGGGACAGAGAAGAGGGACAGCAGGGATGGGCTGCGGAGGGAAGTGGGAGGGGAAGAGAACAGCCGGGCAGGGGAGAGAGGGACGGTGGACACAGGAGGGGGAATAGAAGGGGGTATGGGGTAGAGACAGGAAAGGAAAAATGGGGGGGAGGGTTTGGGGGAGAAAGAACAGGAACACGGAGAGGAGGAAGGAAAGGTAGAGAAGGGAGTAGGAGGGGAAAGGGGGGAAAGGAAGAGAAAGAAGGGGAACACGAGGAAGAAGGTGGGGGGGAGTGTTGGAGAAGAGGGGAAACCAAAGTCCATCCCATCCCTTTTGTGTGGAGCCTGACAGTGAAATAGAGAAATTCAGATTTAAGAATTAAATATTTAGAAAGATTTTGATTGAAAAGGGGACTGACAAAACTATAGTGTCAGCTATAATTTATGGTACTTGCAAAACAGGAAGAGCAGCCAAGCTGCAGGATGAAGGTGGCAGATTAAAATAGAAGAACAAAGACCCACAGGATGAGGGGGTCCCTGGGAAGAGAAAACTGATACCGAAGTCCGGAAACTGACCAAAGGACTAAGAAGAGAGCATGCGCAAGAATACAAGGTGAAAAGTTCAAACTGAGAGGAAGACGACTTTACTTCATCTGAAGACCCCCAAAGACCACCAGAGCGACCCAAAAGGAACAATGCGCAGTCGCAAGGAGGCGTGAAGCGGGGATAGGCAATGAATATGTATTAGGCGAACTGTATATTCCTAGTTTGTAGAGAATAAAAGGCAAGGCGCAGGTCGCCAAAGGTGTGCATGCTTTTGGAGCAGTTATCCCCCATGCACCCAGCGCTGAATAAATACATACCTACTCTTATAACTTATTTCTGTGAGTTATAGAGTGCTTTCCGCGCATCATTTTGGCGAGCCAGGCAGGAGAATCTCTGTCCGGCTGCAGGAGCGGCTGAGGAGCGGATTCCCTGGCGCGCCCCAGGACTTTCCTGGAGGGACCCTGAACCTCAGCTCACTCACTGCGGGGACAGACAACGACCTGCTGGCATTGCAGATAAAACGGTATGTATTAAATATCTAGAACAGGGCTGCTGGTAAGTCGTGCAGAGACGTCTGATGCACAGCACAGTCCCTTGGGCTTGCAAGCAGCCAGCCGAGGGGGGGCCAGAGACAGAGGGAGAGAGGTCGATCCCGGCCGATAGCACGACCGATGGAGGGGTCTCACTGAGCTGACAGAGCAGCCCGCTAGCGACTCTGGGGGTGGGTAGAGTGAACCCTTGTTTTTGCTGCTATATTGTGTGACTGTTAAGTCTGGACATGTCAAGTTGTGGAGTGTGTCAGTGAGTGAATGAACGAGTGAGACATACCTCTGGTATGGTGTGAGTGCGGAGCTCTATCCATGGTTCCGACCTCGGGCGACTGAGGCGGCCGGAGAAAAGCGAAGCGACTGGGGTCAGTGTGGAGCGAGTGCAAGTGTGAAATTCAAAATCCTGAAGCTAGCGTGGGAAGTTACATTGGGTGCCTGTGATTTAGGGTTGTGTGTGTAGTAAGACAACTGGGAAAGAATAGTAAAACTGTATGAGGAAAAGTTTGGGTGAAAACAAGACAAGACAAAAGGGAGAAGATAATGGCAACTGGACAAAGTAAAGAAATCCCTAAGGCTAGTCCATTAGGCTGTATTATTGCACATTGGAAAGACCTTTCTGGACAAGGAGGCACAGAAAGCAAAAGAGACCTTATTAAATTCTGTAAAAACTGGTGGCCTTTATACAAACTGGACGAGGGAGCGAAGTGGCCACCCAGTGGAACTTTGGACTATGACACGCTATTACAGCTCATGCTGTTTCTCAGGAGAGAAGGGAAGTGGACAGAGGTAGCATATGCAGATATGTTTTTCTCTCTTAGAAATCACCCCGAATGGCAGAGGGATTGTAGGCTCAGGGTTCCATCTGATCCTCTGGTTTTGGCCCTAGAAAAGAAGGAGACTAAGAGAGGAAAACTTAAGCGGTGTTGTTCAGCGTGTAGCATAGGGCAAAGGTGCACAAAATCTGATAAGGTTTACCAGACTGTGGCCCAGGAACAAGATCTGGCAGATGATTTGCTCAGGTCTCCCCACATAAGACAGGGAGGGGATGAGGATGAGGATGCAGACTCAGAGGCACCATCAGCCCCAGTCCATTCGTCCCCTCCAATCGCACACCGGACTAGACAACAGAAACCCATAATACAGGCACCTCTGCGAGAGGCAGTGGGACCAGAGGGAGAAAGGATATTGGTTAAATCTCCCTTCTCCTCAATTGACTTGGAGGCATGGGAAAAGGTTGCTAAAAATTACCGAAGTGATCCAGTTAACACTGCTAACCATCTGCGATGTATAATAAAACAACATAATCCAGATTGGAATGATATGCAGTTATTATTGGATGCACTGACTGAGACAGAAAGACAATTAATTATAAAAACTGCAGGGGATTTGGCAGAAGATTTTTATAGAATCCAACAATTGGATGCTAAAGAATATTTCCCACTCCAAAATCCACAGTGGGACCCAAACAGATCAGCAGAATTGAAAAAGTTGGAAAGCTATCGGGAGTGGATTGCAAAGGGAAAAGGCCATTCCCAAAACTATAAATTGGTCAGCATTGTATGAAATTAAGCAAAGGCCCTCTGAGTCACCAACCAAATTCCTCAATCGATTAAGGGATGCAATGCGCCGCCATACGCCACTGGATCCTGGGTCTGACATAGGGATACAGCAGCTAGTCAGTTTATTCCTGGGGCAATCTACGAGTGACATAAGGCGTAAACTTCAAAAGATATGGGGGGCAGAAGGGAGGAATTTAGAGACTCTGGTGGATGAGGCATGGAGAGTTTTTAGTAACAGAGAAGAAGGAAAGAGGGGGCTGGTAGCTGTCGTAAGTGAGAGGGAGAGAGGAAGACGTGGACGGGGACCACCTAGACAAGGCCCGTCCCGGCTGGGCAGAGACCAGTGTGCAATCTGTAAGAAGTATGGCCACTGGAAAGATAAGTGCCCAGAACGAAGACGTGGTGGCCCTCAGGAGAAGGGAAAAATAATTGCACATGTGAATGAAGACTGAGGAGGACCGGTAGATCGCACCCCAGGAGATCCACTGGTTATAAAATTGAAACTGGGGGAAAAAGGGAAAGAGGTGGAATTTCTGGTTGACACAGGGGCAACATATTCAGCTTTAAATAAAACTTTGACACATGTGGGAGAGGATTATGCTACGGTAATAGGAGCAACTGGCGAACCTGAAAAAGCATATCTTTGTAAACCATTAAAATATAGGTTTGGAAAGCAATGGGGTATTCATAAATTTCTATACCTCCCGAGATCCCCAAAACATCTTTTGGGGAGAGACCTGTTAGAACAATTACAAGTAACTATTAAATATAAAAATTGGGAGGTTATTCCGGAGGTAAATGATGAACAGTACATAGAGGCATTACAGTAAATTCACGAATACAAACCGCACGGAGTGTAAGCCGCATATCCGGTGTGTTGGCAACATTGATGTCTTTGTCAATAAATAAGCCACACCCAGAATATTAGCCACACTTTAGTTCGCAGCGAACTTTCACAAAGTCGTCACTTAGTAACACAATTGTGGGATCGCCGGGGCTTACTGGCTTACTGCTGACCTCGGAAACATTGTTTCCAAGTGAAAAAAGACACACCCTTTATTTACAAGCCGAAAAAGACACGAACAATAGTGTGGTCATTTTGCGAGCATTCTCGATGGATCCGCGGTGCCTTTAAACAGCCGCTCAGCCCCGCGCGGGCAGGCAGCTGAGCTCCGAGTGGAGCCACATCTCCGTGCTGGCACAGGAGCGGCCGCTCTACCCCTCGCAGCCCCGCGGGGCGAGTGGCCACTCTACCCCTCGCAGCCCCGCGGGGCGAGCGGCCGCTCTACCCCTCGCAGCCCCGTGGGGCCAGCGGCTGCTCTACCCCTCTCCCTGCGAGCCGATCGCCCGCTTCATCCCTCTCCCTGCGGGGCGAGAGGCTCCCCCAGCCCTCTCCCTGTGAGCCCAGCCAGCCCCGCAGCCGCACAAGACTGAAAACACTTTAAAAAGTACAGAGAAATATCACAGACTTTTATCAAACTGCCGAGGTAACTCGTTGAGGTAACTCACCCCGATAACAACCCCCACCCCTCAGTAACGCCACCATCCACAGGCAGGCAATAAGCTGTTCTCTGATTGGTTCATCGTCGGAACAACGGGAAACCATGGATTTCAAACTGTTTCAGCTCGGGACTGGACTGGTATGATACTAGGTAAGGGCAGATATCACATTTTTGTTCATAAATTAGCCGCACCCGAGTATTAGCCGCACTTCCGGGTTTCCACCAAAATTTTTGAGATTCATCCAGATACTAGTCAGGAGACTGTGCTTGTATATATTGGCTTAGGCTGTGTATGTTTAAGAACTGCTTGTGCTTCTGTAGAAATAGATGATAATGTAATCTTATCCACTAAGAACCATTCTAACCTTTGTATTTATAGTTTTGTTAAGATAGTTGGATGTGACTTTTCATATGTGGCACCAGTTACATTCCACCAGTTGATAAGATCTAATTACACAATATATCATAGATTATTACCTACACCCATTGGAATGAATCTTACATTAGTAAGGCAGCTAATGAAACACCAAGACCTGACAGAAATCCTGAAAGAGATTCAGGAAAATGGGCAAAAGACTCTGGTTACTGTCTACCATGATATAAAAGAGATAAGCAAAGTGTTACAAAGAGTAAAACAGGATGCAACTCATCACTGGTGGGATGCACTCTTTGGATGGTCACCAACTGCAACTGGGATTCTGAACACGCTTTGCCACCCTATCATTGTCATGCTGATATTAGTAGGTGTAAGTCTGGTGTTGTCTATTGGAATACTTGTTTGGAACTGGAGGATGTTAAAGTGGATAGTGGCACTGACCTCCCTAGTGACAGTATATGGTAATGTAATGAGGGATACATTCCGAGAGGGGCAAGCTGTGAAGTTAGACTGGAAAAGAGACAAGTATCGATATTAAGTAAAAGAATTTACTAATTTTCCAGAAAAGGGGGGACTGAAATAGAGAAATTCAGATTTAAGAATTAAATATTTAGAAAGATTTTGATTGAAAAGGGGACTGACAAAACTATAGTGTCAGCTATAATTTATGGTACTTGCAAAACAGGAAGAGCAGCCAAGCTGCAGGATGAAGGTGGCAGATTAAAATAGAAGAACAAAGACCCACAGGATGAGGGGGTCCCTGGGAAGAGAAAACTGATGCTGAAGTCCGGAAATTGACCAAAGGACTAAGAAGAGAGCATGCGCAAGAATACAAGGTGAAAAGTTCAAACTGAGAGGAAGACGACTTTACTTCATCTGAAGACCCCCAAAGACCACCAGAGCGACCCAAAAGGAACAATGCGCAGTCGCAAAGAGGCGTGAAACTAATTTCCATATGAAGCGGGGATAGGCAATGAATATGTATTAGGCGAATTGCATATTCCTAGTTTGTAGAGAATAAAAGGCCGCCAAAGGTGTGCATGCTTTTGGAGGAGTTATCCCCCATGCACCCATGCACCCAGCGCTGAATAAATACATACCTACTCTTATAACTTATTTCTGTGAGTTATAGAGTGCTTTCCGCGCATCAACAGCACCACCACATCTGCACCCAGCTCAGCCTGAGCAAATGGTGGCCGAGGAGCGATTTCCCGGGATTAAATCACCTCAGCCCTGCCCCGCGCAGCCGCACTGGGGCCTCGCGTACTCGAGCCGGGCCCGCCTCCAGTACCACCCCTGAATCACAGCAGTACCGCCCCTGAATCACCGCTGCGGTACCGCCCAGTCCCGCCCCGGTGCTGCCTGGCCCCGTCTCCGGGTCTGCCCCTGAATCACAGCCCCGGTCCCACCCCTGAAACCCCGCGCCCGATCCTTCCCTGTCCTGTCCTTGGTACTTCCGGGCCGCGCCTCACAGACCCCCGGTTCCCCGCCCCGCCCGGGCCGAACTGGGGCTGCTCCCACCTTGCGCGGAGCCCGGGGCGCTGGGGCGGGGCTGCCAGTGGGACCGGGGCTCCTGGTTCGGTGCTGTCGGTGCTCACCGGGGCTCCTGGTTCGGTGCTCTCGGTGCTGAGCGGAATCGGCCGGGCCGGGCCCCCCAAACCCCACTGCTCCCCTCGCTGCCAGGGAAATTTTTTACCAGAGTAGGCAGAGAATTCTTTATGAGAAAACTCAAAAGTCAGGGATACAGCATCTGAGGGGAGAGGAGAGATTCTGGTATAAATTCAAACCACATTGGGAAAAATAAATTTATGGAAGAGTTCATTTCCTCTCCCAGGCTGGTTTCTATGTGATCGTCTGGGTCCCAACTGCTCCCTAGGGCTCTTCAACCTGTGGGCCTGGAAGGACCTGCCAGGTGTTAAGCACGGCACAAAATAATGGGAAAACTCTGTTCAGGCAATGGAGCCTCTCAGTAGTGTCCCAAAGGTCTGGCAATGCCCAGTAGCTCTGGAGGGAATTTCAGGGATCCCAGCACAGCCCTGCTGTTGTGTTCCTCTGGAGCTGACACCTCCCAGCACCCCTGACCAGAGCTTGGGGGTCCCAGCACAGAGACCCTGGCACATCTCACTGCTTCTTCCAGTCCCCTTTCACCAGGATCATTTCCTGGCTAGGAGCACCCAAAGCCAGCAGAACTGGCCTTAACAACTTTTTGGAGCATCTCTCCTCTTCCTTGCCAAATCCCCACTGTCAAAACCCAGCCTGAAGCTTGGTTCCCCATCCCCTCAATCTCCAAGGAATTGGGTTTGGATTTCCCAGTCCAGCATGGCAGAAATCCTTATTGTATATCCTAAGTGCAGTAATTGCTTAATAAATAATTGAAAGAAATAATTGAAATTAAAGGAATGAAGAGAAATTAAATAAGAGCTGCCAGTTCCAACTAAGGGATGCTCAAACTCTTTATCAATTATTTGCTTTAATTAAACAACTCAAAGTAATGAACACCATATTGATACAGTATGATTCTTTTTAATTGAGTTATAGAGGAATATGGCAGGATGCAAAAACCTTTACAAACCCAGGAACTCTTTTAAGAGATCTGCAGGGAATAGCTGCAGAGACAGTCTTGGGATTCAGGGGAAAAAAAACAAAGTTTTCGGTCTTATCATCTTCCACTATGTCACCATTGACAGAACACACAGCTTCACCCTCAGGGACACGTGGAGAGTCAGAGATTTTACACATCCTGCCCTCACTTCAGCCTTTCAGCAGGTAGAGTCTGCAGAGAGAGGGAAGAAAATTGATCAGAACGGACAGAAAATCACCATCATTCATAAAGTATTAAGGAGAGCTGTGAGAACTTCCCCAGAGCTTCACTTCCCTGTGGACTGAAGGCTCAAAGTTGAAGCACAGGCTGGATCTGCCATGGACAGACTATGGAAACCCTAGAAGTAAAAGCTACTGGCCAATTCCATGAAACATTCCAAAATCAGGCTCCTGAGATGTGACCCTCTCTTCTCTCACCTGGTGGTGGAAGCACAAGTGATGATCTTCCCTCCTGTAGGTGTTTTGGGATCTGCAGTGAACTGCAGGGAGAACAACCAAAACCCAGTTATTTCCCACAACTGGAACAGAAAAGTGGGGGGAAAGGGCACAGGGGCACTGCTGGTATGAAAAACTGGGATCAAGACCCTCCAAACCAATGGAAGCAGAGACTGAGTGACAAGGCCTTTGGGACCAGTTTGCTGGGATTTATAGGAAAAGTGACGAGTTTTATTTTGGCAATAAAGCCGGGTGCAGGAGCATCCCCAGGAGCCTGGCCAGGTGCATGTGCCTGTCAGAGAGCTCTCCCTTCCTGGGAATCTGTGTGCCATAGGGCTGTGGCACTGGCCATTAAAACACTTCCTACCTGTCCTTTCACAAGGCAAGATGGTTTTTCCCTACAGCAAATATTTTTTCAATTAAGAAGATAACACTACACTCAACTGGAGAAGAAAAAAAAAAAAAAAAAAAAAGTGAGATCTGTTAAGTTTTTCTAAGCCAGGCAAAAAAAAAGAAAACCAAAACACAAACCAACAATAACAATGAAAAAACCAAACCTATTAAGTGCATTTCAAGACAGGATAAATCAGAATGAGGTGACTTTGTGCCAGCACAGCATTAGAGATGGGACAGCAGGAGACTCACCAGGCAATATTCCCTGCAGACGCTCCATTCTGAGCACCCCAGCTGCAGTATCCTCGTTTCTCAGACTCCCAGTTCTGTTTCCAGGACTCCCATCAGGAAGCTGATGGCTGTTTCCAGATGCAAATCCTCAAGGAACCGTTGGTCCCAATCACTACTCCTCTCCCCTCTGCTCCATCCTTTACCCCTTTTCCAGCCACAGCTGCACCCAGGACACAAAAGGAGGCTCCCAGGTGCCTCCTGAGACCCAAATCACTCCAGGTGGATCAGGACATATTTTTTCTTCACATTCTGCGATTCACGTGCTTGCCTGGAGAAAAGCAACCATTTCTCCCATGCGTACCCTCAGTTTTCACTGGACACAGGAGCTGTGCTGGGGACAGGAACAGAGATGTTAGAAATCCACCCACACAAGTGTCAGAAGGAATTCAGCTCCTGAGTCTCTTTAGGCAGCCAGCTCTGAACCACAGGCTGCTGCCCTCCACATGCACGTTTAAATATAGAGGTGCTGCTTGTCACCAGCAAATCTGATCCTTTCTACCCAATCCAAAGTGAAACCCTATCTTGCATAGCTTAACAAAGACAAGAACCCACTTAGACACCACCTCCAGCTTGATAAACTTTGCCTTATTCAACCTCCCACCTCTAACATGAACGCAAGGGCAGCTCATGGCTCTCTTCTGACATGCAGAATGAGGTCTGCTGCTGCTGAGCAGCACTCAAAAACTTGTTAGAGCACCAACTGCCTCACAAATTACACTGCAGTAATGTGAGCTCCTGTGGCAGATGTGGCAATAACAAAATGTTTTAATTACCTGAACAGAAAAGAATGCAAGACCCATCACTGCAGGCTAAACTGGAGCACTGCTTCAAAACAGGGCAGTGAAGGTGGAGGGTAGAAGCTTTTTTAACAAACAGGGTCTACCAATGGAGCACAATGGGGAAATTCATGCCAAGTTTTTGGAGAAAACTTTAAAACTCACAGTAACAAAGTTAAATACTGTTGGGTAACAAAAAGAAAAAAACAAAACCAAACCCAACAAAACCCAAACCCCAAAAAAACCCCCAAACCACTTTTGGGATTATTCTTGCTTTATACCACAATTGCTTGATTTTAGTGAAAAACACTGGGAGCAACACTCTTACTGTATGAGAAACACTGACAATGAGTCAAATGCACAGTAAACCAAACACAACCAAAAGCAGCATTAACACAAAAAAACTCCTGCTGAATTACAGTAATTTCACGATTATAAGCCGCACCTCATTATAAGCCGCATTTTTGGGTGTCAGTAACTTTTCGTTCTTTGTCCATATATAAACCACACCTGATTATAAGCCGCAGGTTACAATACCGAGTGTGATAAAAGGTATCTATTTTAACACCATCTGTTGAGGGTGGGGGCAGTGATCCTTATCTCCGTGGGAGATATTCTGCTAATGAGCCATCCATTGAAACCAGGCGGGGCATTGTCCTTCAGCTTTTCACAACCCATCCTTCCTCCAGCGAGTCATTTTCTGCTCATGGCCCATTGAGTCCCACTGTGTGACTGATAAAATTACTTCATCCCATTGGAAGTTGCTGCAGCCAGAGGGAAGAGCCCAACATTTCTTACCAAGATAAAACAGGGGTTTTGGGACACTAAGGGAGCCGCTTTCTCCACTGGACTCCAGAGGAAAACCAGATTTCTCCACATCACCACTGGACCTTTAGAGGGAAACTGCACCTTGTACAGGAGCACTGCTCCAACTGAACCCTACAAGAGGACTGCAGCCACCATTTAATCGAACTGCTACCAACACCCTCCCTGATGGGGTGTCAGGTTGTACTCCGACTTTGTCAGGGTTTGGAGTTTGTTTTTTTGTAGTACTGTATTTCTATTTTGATTTCCCTAGAAAAGAACTGTTATTCCTAATTCCCATATCTTTGCCTGAAAGCCCCTTGATTTCCAAATTATAATAGTTTGAAGGGAGGGGGTTTACATTCTCTATTTCAAAGAGAAGCTCCTACCTTTCTCAGCAGACCCCTGTCCTCCAAACTAAAACAGCAATTTTTCGTTCTTTGTCCATATATAAGCCGCACCTGATTATAAGCCGCACTTCGGGTTCGGACCAAAATTTTAGTCAAAATGGTGCAGCTTATAATCGTGAAATTACTGTAATTGCTCAAATGCATCCCAAGCCTTGCTGAAAGGAGTGTCACCGTCAGCCTGGTTTGGTTTTCTCCTTTTGAACTGGTAAAACAACTGACCTTCAACACCTCATGAAAAAACATTTACGTAATGTTACCAAAAAATCCTTTTCTTACACCGTATTTTAGCCCTGAACTTGCAAATCCCCCACCAAAATAACAATTCAGCACATATGGCTATGGAGTCATTCCTGGCTTTGAGCACGAGTCAAACTAAACCTGTGGAGACAAAAAAAAAAGAAAAGTGACTTCATGCTGTTCCTTTGGAAATTACAAAATCACAAGGAACATTTTTATTAGCTTAGGAAAATGCACACCCAGTTCAGTAGATAGGGAAGTCAGGAGATAAATGCTTTGCTTTCAGGGACAAAAATTTAAATAAATATTGACATGAAACCAGGAGTCTACAGATTGCCTGATAAGAAGTCCTTATCAATAAAAAATGCCTGGGGTGTCCTGAACTCCTTGGCTGGGACACAGCCTGGGCCAGTACTGCTCCACCCGTGGCCTGCAGCCCTTTCACATCTCTCTGAGTCCCCACAGACCCTAGAGGATTGCAGGGCCAAGTCTCACCTTGGCCATTCTCTGCAGTTTAAGTGCATTTCCTGCCAGAGCTGCCTGTGCAGAGCAGAACACACCACTCAGTAGTGCTCAGCCTCATCTCCAGAGCTGTGAATATCCTCTGTACCTGCAAAATAACCAGGGAAAGGTTCTTGCTTACATACAGAATTTGACAACACAAAGAGCATGCGTGGATGTCAGAGAGGCTTCAAATCCCATCTCACATCACCAAATCTTTTCATGGCATTCTTTCCCTGCTACTTTCACGCTTTGACACCTCACCCCACTCCAATATTCACTGTGCACACAGTAACTTTTCCAGCCTTGGGAAGTGTCAGAGCCACACACTCAACTTTTACTGGACAACCTTCAGCTTCCATAGTCAACTTCCTTACACTGTTTTCTCCCAGCTATTCCTACCTGCAACCAAAAGATTTTAGTAGGGCAAAACATCAACTTGATTTATGATGTAACATTTCAATACAAAGTTACAGCAAAAGCATTAAGTCCATTTCCACAAAAGGCAGAAGGAACGTGACTAAAAGTGAAGTGAAGATCTGGAGAAGTCAGTCAGAAGTAACTAGAAACAACACATTAAATAACCCAAACATAAATAGGAACCCGGTGCTGAGCTTGACACACAGAAAATGCTAATTTGAAGGAACAGTTATTGAAAACCTTGCATAACACAGGACAGCGATGACATGAAGCCATCCAGTGCATGTTACAATGCACAGAATGGCTCTGGGTGAAACAAGCTGTTCTGCAGGATCTGTTGAAGCATACTGAAGTTTTACAGAGGTGATTTAAACAAAGAATGGTATAAGGTTAAATCTCACCCTTTGCAGCATCTCTCCTAAGACAGTTCGAATTTCAGGAATAAGTGGTTCCTCAGGAATAACAGCTTGCTTTTCCGGGGTTCCTGGAATAGAGCAGATATGCCACAGTTTAGGTCATGCACTTCCCACTCCAAAGCCAAACACCCAAACACGGCACTGCTCCAGAGCCCTGGGAGACACCTATGGATTCTGGGGCTGCAGGATACAGAGAATAACTGCAGACACCAAGAACAGCGCAGTGCTGGGTGGGGGAAGCAGCACTGCTGTGCAAGGAAAGATGTCTTGAATACAGCTGCAAACAACATGCCAAAGCTGCCGACCTGTGCTGGGCGTGCTCCTGAGACTGTGAGGGTTTGTTTATGCTGTTTGAGTGACTCGGTTCGGTTGAACCCGGCTCAGTTCGGCTACTGGGCTGGGCAGAGCTGGACGGGGTTCACATAATCTCGGCAGTATTCGGGACTTCGGCTACACTCGGCTACACTCAGTTTCACTCAGTTTCAGTAGGCACTTCAACCACACTCAGCTTTTGCCGGCTCAACTCGGCTACAGTCAGGTCGCTTAGCTGGAGCCCGGTTCAGTTCGGTCCAGCTCGGCCCAGCTTGCTGCATTCCCCGGGGCCCGGCTCACTCCCGGAGGGTGGCGCGGGCCGAGTCGAAGTGCCCCGCGGGGGAAGGCAGGGGCCGCCTCGCATTAAACGCGCAGAGCTCGGTGTTTTCCTGCCGCCAAGTCCCACGGGCAGCCCGGCCATCGCACGGGCACGGACGGGAGCGCGGGGCCGGGCAGGAGCTCGCTGGGCAGTGCCTGCACCCGTGCTAATTAATGGGCACGAGAGCAGCGCTGGGCTCGGCCGGGCTGGGCTCGGGGGTGGCTGCAGTACCGAGCTGTGTCCACACGGGGGCAGCACTGTGAGGGTTCTGGCTCAGGGTGGCTGCAGTACCACGTTGTGTCCACATGGGGGCAGCACTGTGAGGGTTCTGGCTCGGGGTGGCTGCAGTACCGCGCTGTGTCCGCATGACAACAGCACTGCCGCCGAGCTCAGCCTGGGTTGCGGCGCTTTGGGGACACGGAATTGGGGGACAGTCCCAGTCCTTCAAAAAATTCCTCCTAAATGAATGCCCCAAAAAAACCCCGAGCAAAACTAAAAAAAACCTCAGCCTCTAACCAAATAAAAACACATATTGGTATATGCATCTGTATTTATATTTATAATTTTTTATGTCTGTATTCAGTTATTGTATAATTGTATATTTCTATTTTGCTTATATTATTTATGAAAAACACATCTTCTAACCAAATAAAAGCCAATAAAACATTTAAACTATAATAAAAACTATAACTTTTTTCTATTTCTATACTCATATTTATAATTTATATTTTATACATTATATATTACATTTACATCATTTATATTCTATACATTTCATATAAATTTGTTACTTGTATTTGTTTATATTTCAATTTCATACAAATGTATTTATATTTTGATTTTTTCCTATCATTAATATTTTATAAATATTTTATTTAAAAAGCCTGCCTCTAACCGAATAAAAAACAACTCCCTCATTTGCATCTCATTTTTATTTAACCCCCCAAAATTCAGTTCATACCACAAGGAATGTGCAGTTCTGGCTTTTCCCTGTACAGTATTTGTACAAAGGACCTGGGCACAGCAATCAGTCCTGAGTCGTTGAATAAATTCTGGTTTACATTTCCAAGGTTCTCGTTCTGGCACTGCCTATTTGCAGATCTGGGTTGGCATGTTCTCCTCCCCTCAGGACCACATTCGAGAGCAATTGATCAGATTTTGCAGAGAACTCCCAATGAAACCCAGATCTTCAGTGAGCAGAAGATCCTCTGGGGTTTAGTTCCTGTTGCAAGTGGAGGGAAGATGGCTTTTTGTCACACATCACAGTAGCAGTGATGGATCAGGGTTGTTTTTTTTCATTTAATAAAAAGGTAATAAAAATAAACCAGGTCTGATATAAAAGTCTTTTAAAAACACCGAAGTTTTTTAAACCCTGTCCTGGGGTGACGTTATGGTGGCTTGTATCCCCAGTCGTGTGTTCTGTTTAAGCAAAAGTTTGTTTAGTCTACTTATCAGTTGGCTCCCCTCCCCCATGTCTGTGCTTGGGAGGCTAGCTCTGCTGGCACAGGCGGGCTGCTTGCTACTTGCTGGCTGCTAGCTGCTTTTGCTTGCTTTGCTTGCTTTTGCTAGCTTTAGTTTGCTTTTACTTATTAGTTAGGCAGTCCAATCTATTTCTGTGGACTGTTCTTTGTTCTTTCTCCCCTTTCCTTTCTGTATACTTTCTGAATCTGTTTGGACCGGACTTGGATCACCGAGGAACACCAGGACCCTGCAATTTGAGATCTGCAGCAGCCACTCTCAGCGCTGGACACTGACACTACCCACAGGAGAGATTTTCCTGAGTTTGTCACCCTCTCACACCGGTGAAAGAGTTCTTGGTCATCCGGGGTTGTTAATTTTCTTCTCTTGTGTTGGGAGTGTTTTGTTTAATTACAGTAAATTCACGAATACAAGCGGCACGGAGTATAAACCGCATATCTGGTGTGTTGGCAACATTGATATCTTTGTCAATAAATAAGCCGCACCCGGAATATTAGCCGCACTTTAGTTCGCAGTGAACTTTCACAAAGTCGTTATTTAGTAACACAATCGCGGGATCGCCGGGGTTTACTGGTTTACTGCCGACCTCAGAAACATTGTTTCCAAGTGAAAAAAGACACAGACAATAGCTGCAGCAGCACCCTTTATTTACAAGCCGAAAAAGACACAAACAATAGTGTGGTCATTTTGCGAGCATTCCCAATGGATCCGCGTTGCCTTTAAACAGCCACTTAGCCGCGCAGGCAGGCAGCTGAGCTCCGAGTGGAGCCACATCTCCATGCTGGCACAGCCCCCCCGCTCAGCCCCGCAGGCGAACGCCCCCCCACCCCTCTCCCTGCGAGCCGAGCGGCCGCTCTACCCCTCGCAACCCCGCAGGGCCAGTGGCCGCTCTACCCCTCTCCCTGCGAGCCCAGCCAGCCCCACAGCCGTACAAGACTGAAAACACTTTAAAAAGTACAGAGAAATATCACACACTTTTATCGAACTGCCGAGGTAACTCGTTGAGGTAACTCACCCCGATAACAACCCCCGCCTCTCAGTAAAGTTGTCATCCACAGGCAGGCAATAAGCTGTTCTCTGATTGGTTCATTGTCGGAACAATGGGAAACCATGGATTTCAAACTGTTTTGGCTCGGGACTGGACTGGCATGATACTAGGTAAGGGCAGATATCACATTTTTGTTCATAAATTAGCCGCACCCGAGTATTAGCCGCACTTCCGGGTTTCCACCAAAATTTTTGTCTAATTGCTGCGGCTTGTATTCGTGAAATTACTGTAATAAACAGGTTTTTTTTCCACTTTTTCCTCTGAGGAAATTCTTCCCGAACCCGGTGGTGGGGAAGGAGTCTTGGGGGGTATGTTTGTTTGGTTGGTTGGTTGGTTGGTTGGTTTTTTCCCTCTCCTGGGGGCTCCTCCAGGAGGTTTTTTCCCTAAATTTGCCCTAAGCTAGGATAACCCAAGGAGACCATCATAATTCCCAAGTTCAGTCTTCTATTCATACTGGTTTTGCTATCATTAAATCAATCAAGTTCTTTTAAGAAATAGTAAATCATCATGACTAAACCTCTGACTCCTTGTTATTTGCACTTACAGCTCCTTGTAGGAATCTCTTTTCCCATCCTACATTGGTAAGAGGATGGAAATTAATGACACACATGCACAAACACTCTGATTCTTCAAAAAGTTCAAAATGCCTGTAATAAAAATGATATAAAGTAATACGGTGTCTCAAACTGTTGAAGAAAAGGGAAAGTGGAGCTTTAATGTCTCACTGAGGGATGTTGAATAATATCTTCCCCCTGAGTTCCCACACAATAATAAAATTTTTTTGACCAAACAAAAGTAAGATTTCTTTGACCAAACAGGTTAGGTCTATATGAGAACAGCTCAGGAGGCCTTCAGGGCTCACAGTGATGATGGCAGAGCACAGAATGTTAAAGATGAAGTGTTAGTTCCCTGAATTAATGCCCTGATATAGCCAAATCTTTTTGCAAAGAGACATAATGGTTTCTTCTGCTTGTTTCCAAGTTCCCAAGCCATCCTGTAATTCATGACCTGCACTAGTGCAGACCAGTGGGGCAGTAACAGATCCAGCTCCTGAGCTCCAAGCCATGTGTCCCCAACGTAAATCAAAGTCAGGAATACAAAAACAGCTGTGGAAGAAAGATGAGAGAAAAATCAGAAGAGATGTTCTTCTATTTCCACACAGAAATACTAGACCGAGCTGTTTACCTCCAGGACTATGTTTTAAAATAGTTCCCTAACCCTTTTCCTAGATGGAAAATTGGAGTGGTTTTGCATGGGCAAAGTCAATGACCCTGCTCACAAGAAGGAACAAACCAGTCTCCTGTTAAATCAAGCAGTTTGAAATCTGACCTATCAGCTGCTGCCATGGACAGCACCTCCCCAAGAAATCTGAGGATCCATTCACCCTCTCTTTTCTACTGGAAGCCACAGACAAAAATACTACCATCAGACATTGCAACATTTCCAAGCAATACCTACTCCTAGGAGCACAAAAACCTGGTTCCCTGGGAGTGTCAGCTCAGGGCTTAGCACAACTTGTTCTGGACTTCTCAATTTCCTTTCCTACCAAATTTAATCACTAACATCCATCAGGAACACTCAGTCTGCAGCCCAAACACCTAGTGGAAATGGAACTTTAGAAGCTGCTGTTCCTAAAATACCTCAGTTGAACTCAATGATATTAATCTAAACTCAAAGACAAAAGTAGCCCAGTTGGGGCAGAATATTCTGATTATTGTGCTCACAGAGCATACACAGCACAACTCGTTGTGTGTCAGTGTAATTAACACAACAAAAGCCCCAGAGAAATCACATTTTTAATTCCAATATGAAACAAAAGAAAGATGCCTCTAATTAACCACCTAGGGGAGAATGAGATTTCATTGTATTGTTATGGCTTTTTTCTATACATTCCTGAAGAATTACTGGATACTTAAAATGGGACTCTTACCTCAAAATCAAAACTGTAGAAAAGCTGCAAAAAATATGGTACTTTCCTCAGGTCCAAATACTGGTGTGACAGAAGGAATCTGTTTACCTGTGTGTACATGTGCTCCTCTGTGAAGAGAAAAAGCTGGCACTGTGGAGGAGGACAACATTCCCACCCCACAGCCACGGACAGCAGTAAATGGAAGCTGCACTGAGCAGAGCTCCAAGCTGGGAGAACAGCCCAGGAACTGCAGAAGGTCTTTGCTCTGGGCTCATTACATTGCTGGCCATCCCTCCCCTTCTCTTCCCCAGAATGAAAAGCTCAGTCAGGAGTGCTGAAGAGATGAACACTCCCCAAGGCTCCGTTTGCCACCCCAGCAGTGACACACGCAGGAAGGTCCCGTACCTGGCTTCAGCATCTACTGTGCCACTAAGCAATGCAGAGGGTCAGGGAGAAGGTGAACCTGAGCTCTGGCTGCCTGATTCCATTCTGCACAGCATCCAAGAGATCCAGTAACTGCAAGAGTCCAGGGAGAGAAGCCTGAGCCACAGTCCAAATGAACACAACAGGAGCATGAACACATCAGTCAGCTTCTGGGATGTTTCACAGGCTACACAGGTCAAATATCAATTTCATCAGCATTTCCATTCCTACTAACAAAATTCCCAAGAATTTCTACAACACATTTCCCACTTTCTCTGTCCACAGATTATAACAGGAGGAAACACCAAGCAGCAGAGGAGAAACAAGGGGAGAGAGCGATGACAAAAAGCTTCTTTCAGCTGTCTCACCACACACACATAGGTGGATGAGCAAGGCAACATCTCTCCCACACACGTCCATGACCTATAAGGTCTCACCTGCCAAAGTGGCAATGGAGCTGAGCCTTAGCTCTCCAAAGCTCTCCAAAGTCAGCCCCTTCCAGACGGGAGCAGAAGGAAGCCAGGGCAAAACACGCAGCCACTCTCATGCTGGGGCCATAGCTGCTCAGGGCAGCCACTGGGAGACCCACGGCAGTGGCTTCCACAAACTTGTGACGCACCACCACACACTCTGTCGGGGGACAGCAGAGAAGAAACAGAAAGCACCCGGGTATGTTAGCACTGACATGTCCCAGTGTATGTAACAGCACTACAGTCCTTAACATTTCTGATCATGAGCACCCATTTCTGGCTCTACTCCCACACAAACCATGGCCTCAGTGCACAAAAGCTCCTCCAGCTGGCAAAGGGCTTCAGCAATTCACTCTGAACAGGAATTTGTTACCTAAGCTGAAATTCATGGGGTTGTTTTCATTAATTTTCTTGTATTTATGTGAGACAGAGATGGTCCTGCTCACTAGGCCACGCAAAGCTAGGGGTAAATTCTGTAAAGACATCCTGTAGCCCACTGTTTCAGGGAAATCAAGTACAAAGAACAACAAGAGGGAAAATCATCTCTCCAGAGCATTTCTGGGTGCCTGAAAGACCAACACTAAAAAGCCTCTGTAACAGAAAGGAGTCCATGAATAGCCCATAAACCACAGCAGTTGTCCCTGTGCTGGCACCAGTGACTCTGCTGGTACTCAGCCAAGTACTCAGCTGTATCCCTGAGCCCTTCTGGGTAAAACAAAATCCAGCAATGACCAGAAACCAGCCCAATAGAAAACAGGAAAGACACCCTTCAATGTAGTATTTACCTTCCACAGCATCTTGCCATCAGGATTTGGAGTTTCTCCTTTAAGGGTTTGTGTTCTGTGTGTTTTGAAGGGTTGCTGCCATTTCTACCCACTGATGGCTGGAAATGACTTGGCGTGAACCTTTCACCTTACCTCCAGGAATGGAGCACAACGGCACCTCAGTGGTATTTAACAGCTACCGATATACCCTGAGTTTAGCAATAATATTCCTCTATTTTCTTGTCATTTACATTAATAATATTCCTCTATTTTCTTGTCATTTACATTGAGGTCAAGAGAAAGTTTCTAGAAACAAATATTCCTATTTAAGAAGAGGCTGAAATCTTACTGCCAAATACCTACATCTGGTCCAATGATTTCCCCCCATCACTGCTCAGACTAGTGTGAGTGTGTGTATACATATGTATATATATATAATATTATGTTTAAAAAAATCACACACTATTTCTGTCCCTGTACCAGCCAGTTCTCTCATCTTTTTCTCAACTGCTCGAACTAGTAAAACTCCATTTCATGCCTGGCAGTTTCTTATTGCCAGCTCTACTGTTTATGGGCCAGGTAAAGCAGGGTCTCCACTTCACTGAAAACATGCAGTGGTAATATTTTCCCTCCTTCTGACCCTGGAGAGTGTGTTCAACAACTAACATAAAATAACAAGTTCTTATTACAAAAGTATCACAATTTAATTCTATGTCTGACATATGGCTTGTTTAAAGGACCTTGAGAACCAGGATGGAAAAGCTTTCCACAAGATGTTTATCAGAGCTAAAGATAGATAGAACTTGCTATCTGCTCAACTCCAGACTTACTTTTTCCTCAGTGAGCACTAAACACTGTGCAAAAAGTCCATGTTTATGTATTTTGAGGGCACTGTGCAGCCAGGACAAAGAGCAAATAAATAAAGAACTGGGAACAAGAACAGCTGACATGGTTTACAAGCACCATGGGACTGGGATTCATCAATCACTTGGGCCCTTTAAAAATGCCCCTCTTAGGACACAGATTCCCAGTCTGTGTGGAGAAGCTAAGAGGACTATTTTCTCCTCTCCAGGTTCAGATTCAGAACAGCCACTGTCTCTACAGCTCCACAAGAACATCATGCACAGCAATTCCCTCAGCTTTGGTGCTTCCCACATCAGCAGCCACCTGCAGTCCTGCTGGGGCTGCCACAGACAACAAATCCCTCCCTTCAGGGGTGGGTGCTGCTGGCCGTGTACTTTTTCCAGCTATCAGCACTAGGTGCCAAAGACACCAGCTGTCCATGCTCCTCATCCCTGTGCACCTCAAATGCCCAGCATTAACTGGATTGTCTAAGAACCCTCCAACTGCAAAATGCCAAAGAGTTCTGGTACTTTTTCTCCTCAGAGGACTTCAAGACTGCTCTTTTCCTGCTGCCAGGACTACACAGAGCAGGTCAAACCATAGCTAAATACAGGCTAAGAACATTCAAACTGGTGCTCTACTTGCAGGGGTCTGGGTGAGCAAGGGACTGTGTGACTGCACTGACAGACCCTAACAGCCTGCCAATTGCTTCTGACATGACTGCTGTGGGAAGCCAAATCCAGTTGTAACTACACCAGCTCAACTATAACCAGCACAGAGAGAGAGCTGGTTAGGAAATCCCTTAGGCTTCTTGTCTCCCTTTGACCTCTGAGGGCTCTCTCCAGGGACAGTGTGCCTGTGGAGCACAGCAGGGATGTGCAAAGTGCATGTGCAAAGTCAAGACATGTCACACAAGAAACCTGCTGACAGTTCACAGCACCAGCCTATTTACCAAACACACTGGCCTTATGCCCATCTATCTGGTGGAAAATGAGTTGGCTGAAGTTTCCCTGCTCTATAACCACAGCATGTGAGAAGCCCCATCTCCAGCCAGTTCACTCACAGCCCTCAGAGTAGTTTGTTTCTTCCCTCTAAAGTCAGCCACAAATTCCTTGCAGGATTAGCTCTTGGATCAGGGATAACAGAGCTCCAGGTGCAGCTCCTGCAGCAGAGCAACCTGACACTAAACGCCAAAGAAAAACACTCATTTTACCTGGTCTGGTCAGTTCATTGAAGAGCTGAAGTAGAAAACAAGGATCACAGAAGTCATCGAGGCTGTTGACTGTTTCATCTTCTTATAGTGACTCTTGTATCTCCTGAAACCAAATCCAAAACAGTATTTGTAAGGCTCTTGCTGTATATCCAAAGAAGGGTAACCATAGGCAGGCTGAACCAAAAGCACCTGTGATAGCAGCAGCTGGGGATGCTGAGGGAACGACAGAATCTCTTCATCATCTTCTCTCCATCCAGCAGACACAGAATCTCCTCCATGCTTGACTGCTGCCACAGGAACTTCCCCAGACTCTTGCAAGTCTTATGATGCTCCACAGCAGCTGGATCCCACAGCAGGATCCTTAAACATCATTAAAGGTAACTGCGTTGCAGCAGGGTTCAGCACTGCAGCTGGCTCGTGAGCCGCAGCACCTCTGTCCTGGGGGGTACACAAATTATCCACCTTTGCTCTGTACCTAACTGAGAAACAGAAAATAGAAGTGATTGGGCTCCTCAAAAGCAAACAGGATGTCAGTAACACACTCAAGACTCGACTCCAGATTTCTCTGCTCCCAGTATCTGAAAAGGCTTTGACCCCAGTCATGTGCAGGAATATAAAATGCATGTCCAAACTGAAGAGCTCCTAAAGTACCATCCTGAGTGAATGCACTTGTGACACCAAGCTTCTGGAATACTGTAGCTGGCCTCAAAGAATCCATCCTGCTGATCTACAGAAATGCACTCTAAAGGTAAGACACATACCTACAGTAAGCAGCAAAATCTATTCCTTATTTTTCATTCCACTAGAACTTTTTTCTCTTTTCAGGTGTTTTAAAACTTGAAAGCTTGTTTACATGTTACTCATCAATGAACACAAAATTTGTTATCAACATGCTGCCCTGAGAATTTCCCCTCCGCTTTTCTTACACAGCTCTTTCAACCACTGCATGTCAAACCCCTGTACAGTGGAGAAAAGATTTGGTTTGAGGTCAGGCAGCATTTCAGTTGCCAGTGAAGAAGAAACAAAGCCACTCCTACAAATGAAGTACCATCCAATTTATATTCCTCTAGAAGGATATTCCTCATGAAAGGTTTGAATGTTTAAACATCACAGGACCTAGGTGCACTTCAGTGATCTTACTGCCTCAGAGGAACTGAAAGAATCAATCCAAGACTTCAACTGGGTTAAAAATACCAGAAAAACAGATAAACAAGAACCCAAACAAAATAAAAACCCAAACCCACCTTTCCCAGTAGTTTTAAAAACAGCATAAAATGAATGTAACATTTGGATCCAAGCAGAGGTAAAATTTAAATGCCAATATTCTGGAACTGTTAATAACTCTGCAAGTATTTACATGGGTGGGTGTGTTGCTGAGTGGAGAGAGCACAACACAAAAAAGACAAGATTGACTGTATTTAGTATAGGAAGAAGATGTTTTAAAAATACCTCTTGTCTGGATCTTTGTGCCATGTTCTTCTATTGACCTTAGGATGGTTGACAAAAATAGAGAGTGCTGTGTGACCATCACGTGAAGTTTGGAGAGCTTGACTAAGCTCTGGCTAAGTGAGGATTCTTTCTTGTATAGTAACTGGATGGCAACATTCAGGACTTTCAGAAATGTTTCATCTCTGTAAGGGTACCTTTGGGAGAAGGATCACAGAGAAGTCAGATCCCAACCCAACCCAAGGAAACCTGCTTGAAATGAAAAGCTGTTCAAGAAATGAGAACTTGGAAAAGAAAATGAACTTAGTAAACCAAACCAAATTAAAATGAAAACACTTCCCCGAGTCCTGTCTTCACAAGACTGCACCAGTCATCTGGGTCCACTTCCCCAACCACACACTGTGTGCAGCAAGCCAAAGCAGATGTTGGTTCACGTTTGGCATACAGCCTGTTTTTGTCCAAGAGACACACTAAGAACCTGCAAGCCAAACACTCACATGGGATGATCAGAGGATAACAGGGAAAAAAGCTCATGGATACAACAATCCTAACTCCTGCTCCAAAGGAAACTGCAAGTGTTTTGTTGGTCTGGGAGCAGGGGAATATATGGACTGTATGGAATTAAAAAGCAAGCTGGGTTGTAGGTTCCAAAAACGCACTGGCCCAATACTCTTCAAACTCTCGAAGCATGAAAGGAATCACAACTTGACAAGTCAAAGCAAGACTGGGTACCAGGTTTCTGTGTGGTTTAGTTATCCAAGCTTTGCATGTGGCACACAGGGTGGCTGGCGTAGGTGTTCCTTACAACTAATGTGCTCTGAGGAGCTGGGAAGCACAACAAACCAGTCAGTCTGGAGGAGACTGACAGCTGCACATACCAACAGTCCTGGGAATGCAGGTGCCAGCCTCGGCTGGAAACTCCCCCAGGATGGGATGGACACAGTGAGGTGGCCCCAGGCCTGCACAGCCAGCCAGGTCCTACAAGGGAGTCTAAGCAAAAGCCAGCGAGAAGGCACAGGCATTCCCTGCTCATAGACGTGCAGTATTATGTGTCACAGGGATTTGTGTTCACTGAACTCAAACCAAGAGCACAGAACACAGGGAGCAATCAAGCAGTGTTCTTCAAGATCAAAGTCTGGATTTCTATTTATAGTCAACCAGATTTTTACCCCAGACTTCAGATGGCATGGCAGCTGGGTCTTGGCAGAACTATCTCTATCACCTTTTTTAATAATAAAAAAAAAAAAAATCCACTGGTAATCTTTGATTTCTTACTCTGAAATACCTAAAACTCCTGTCCTCAAAGGGGATTCTTACCAAAAAGCCATTGTCAAGAACATGAAACTGCTTCATATAGAAGGATTCTCAAACCCCATGGAGACCAGATTCCCCAAAACAGGAAATCAAGCCCAATCTGTTTTTACAAAATCTTCAAGTGCCCAATCACACATATGCATACATTCCCACTGTGGCAAAGCAGATAAGAAGTCTCACCAATAATTCCTCTAACCTCAGCAGGATGACCCTGTCCACCTGTTGCTTACTTTCATCTCTACTGCTGCTGTACGAGGCAACTCACCCCTTCATGCAGGCTGAAGAGAGACGTCTCCTCCAGGAATGCAGCTCCTCTGAGTTATTAAGCACTCTGGGTATGGCATCTGCCATGGTCCAACTGCAGAGAGATCATGATTGATATTTTATTAATATTTTAACTTGCTTTTGTATATGTTAAAGATACCTTGCTGCCAAAGTGCACAGCAACAGATTCTCTGAGGAAAGGATGCTGTTACTGCTCCCATTGTCATTACAGTGCTTCCCAGGACAAACCGTGCCCTGAGGGAGGCAAGCACATGCTACCCACCTCTCTTCATTCCCTGCTCTCCCCAGAGCAGCAGGAAACTGCTCCATTAGATCATGCAACCCTTTGCTTTCCAAAGGTGGCAACAACTTTGAAGGAATTTGCAGTCTCACGGAGACCTCGTGCGTCGCTCCGGCGTCCTGAACCCCAGCGCAGAGCTCCTTCCACAGGGCTTTCCTCAGGGCAGGCCGGACAGCAGAGACAACTGCTGTCCAGGAGAGCAGAGGGCACAGGTCCCACCACCTGCAGATGTCAATCAATAACACACTAACCCCAAAGCACTTTCTATTCCAAGCCCGGACAACTCAGTTTCTAGGAAATTATGCTGCAGCAGCTACCAATCTGTTACAGAGAAGTGCTCCAGAGAGGCTCACTTCTTTACCAATCCTCTCCTTCCCAGGGTGCTGACAAATTCCTATCACTGCTTGTAGGTAGAGCTACAGCCCCAGTCACACTGTTTCCTTTGCTATTTACATTTATGGGCAACAAGAGAAATGAAATGAAAGTGATCCTGCTCTAGCCAGTTGGATCCTAACTCATTGTTCGCTGGTGGAGAATTTAACACACTTGTCCATAGATGTAATGCTGCTGTGGGTTTAGAAAGTTCTGGACTGCCAGTTTAGGACAGCATAACTGATAGGGGTTAGGTTTAGGGTTAGGGTTAGGGTTAGGGTTAGGGTTAGGGTTAGGGTTAGGGTTAGGGTTAGGGTTAGGGTTAGGGTTAGGGTTAGGGTTAGGGTTAGGGTTAGGGTTAGGGTTAGGGTTAGGGTTAGGGTTAGGGTTAGGGTTAGGGTTAGGGTTAGGGTTAGGGTTAGGGTTAGGGTTAGGGTTAGGGTTAGGGTTAGGGTTAGGGTTAGGGTTAGGGTTAGGGTTAGGGTTAGGGTTAGGGTTAGGGTTAGGGTTAGGGTTAGGGTTAGGGTTAGGGTTAGGGTTAGGGTTAGGGTTAGGGTTAGGGTTAGGGTTAGGGTTAGGGTTAGGGTTAGGGTTAGGGTTAGGGTTAGGGTTAGGGTTAGGGTTAGGGTTAGGGTTAGGGTTAGGGTTAGGGTTAGGGTTAGGGTTAGGGTTAGGGTTAGGGTTAGGGTTAGGGTTAGGGTTAGGGTTAGGGTTAGGGTTAGGGTTAGGGTTAGGGTTAGGGTTAGGGTTAGGGTTAGGGTTAGGGTTAGGGTTAGGGTTAGGGTTAGGGTTAGGGTTAGGGTTAGGGTTAGGGTTAGGGTTAGGGTTAGGGTTAGGGTTAGGGTTAGGGTTAGGGTTAGGGTTAGGGTTAGGGTTAGGGTTAGGGTTAGGGTTAGGGTTAGGGTTAGGGTTAGGGTTAGGGTTAGGGTTAGGGTTAGGGTTAGGGTTAGGGTTAGGGTTAGGGTTAGGGTTAGGGTTAGGGTTAGGGTTAGGGTTAGGGTTAGGGTTAGGGTTAGGGTTAGGGTTAGGGTTAGGGTTAGGGTTAGGGTTAGGGTTAGGGTTAGGGTTAGGGTTAGGGTTAGGGTTAGGGTTAGGGTTAGGGTTAGGGTTAGGGTTAGGGTTAGGGTTAGGGTTAGGGTTAGGGTTAGGGTTAGGGTTAGGGTTAGGGTTAGGGTTAGGGTTAGGGTTAGGGTTAGGGTTAGGGTTAGGGTTAGGGTTAGGGTTAGGGTTAGGGTTAGGGTTAGGGTTAGGGTTAGGGTTAGGGTTAGGGTTAGGGTTAGGGTTAGGGTTAGGGTTAGGGTTAGGGTTAGGGTTAGGGTTAGGGTTAGGGTTAGGGTTAGGGTTAGGGTTAGGGTTAGGGTTAGGGTTAGGGTTAGGGTTAGGGTTAGGGTTAGGGTTAGGGTTAGGGTTAGGGTTAGGGTTAGGGTTAGGGTTAGGGTTAGGGTTAGGGTTAGGGTTAGGGTTAGGGTTAGGGTTAGGGTTAGGGTTAGGGTTAGGGTTAGGGTTAGGGTTAGGGTTAGGGTTAGGGTTAGGGTTAGGGTTAGGGTTAGGGTTAGGGTTAGGGTTAGGGTTAGGGTTAGGGTTAGGGTTAGGGTTAGGGTTAGGGTTAGGGTTAGGGTTAGGGTTAGGGTTAGGGTTAGGGTTAGGGTTAGGGTTAGGGTTAGGGTTAGGGTTAGGGTTAGGGTTAGGGTTAGGGTTAGGGTTAGGGTTAGGGTTAGGGTTAGGGTTAGGGTTAGGGTTAGGGTTAGGGTTAGGGTTAGGGTTAGGGTTAGGGTTAGGGTTAGGGTTAGGGTTAGGGTTAGGGTTAGGGTTAGGGTTAGGGTTAGGGTTAGGGTTAGGGTTAGGGTTAGGGTTAGGGTTAGGGTTAGGGTTAGGGTTAGGGTTAGGGTTAGGGTTAGGGTTAGGGTTAGGGTTAGGGTTAGGGTTAGGGTTAGGGTTAGGGTTAGGGTTAGGGTTAGGGTTAGGGTTAGGGTTAGGGTTAGGGTTAGGGTTAGGGTTAGGGTTAGGGTTAGGGTTAGGGTTAGGGTTAGGGTTAGGGTTAGGGTTAGGGTTAGGGTTAGGGTTAGGGTTAGGGTTAGGGTTAGGGTTAGGGTTAGGGTTAGGGTTAGGGTTAGGGTTAGGGTTAGGGTTAGGGTTAGGGTTAGGGTTAGGGTTAGGGTTAGGGTTAGGGTTAGGGTTAGGGTTAGGGTTAGGGTTAGGGTTAGGGTTAGGGTTAGGGTTAGGGTTAGGGTTAGGGTTAGGGTTAGGGTTAGGGTTAGGGTTAGGGTTAGGGTTAGGGTTAGGGTTAGGGTTAGGGTTAGGGTTAGGGTTAGGGTTAGGGTTAGGGTTAGGGTTAGGGTTAGGGTTAGGGTTAGGGTTAGGGTTAGGGTTAGGGTTAGGGTTAGGGTTAGGGTTAGGGTTAGGGTTAGGGTTAGGGTTAGGGTTAGGGTTAGGGTTAGGGTTAGGGTTAGGGTTAGGGTTAGGGTTAGGGTTAGGGTTAGGGTTAGGGTTAGGGTTAGGGTTAGGGTTAGGGTTAGGGTTAGGGTTAGGGTTAGGGTTAGGGTTAGGGTTAGGGTTAGGGTTAGGGTTAGGGTTAGGGTTAGGGTTAGGGTTAGGGTTAGGGTTAGGGTTAGGGTTAGGGTTAGGGTTAGGGTTAGGGTTAGGGTTAGGGTTAGGGTTAGGGTTAGGGTTAGGGTTAGGGTTAGGGTTAGGGTTAGGGTTAGGGTTAGGGTTAGGGTTAGGGTTAGGGTTAGGGTTAGGGTTAGGGTTAGGGTTAGGGTTAGGGTTAGGGTTAGGGTTAGGGTTAGGGTTAGGGTTAGGGTTAGGGTTAGGGTTAGGGTTAGGGTTAGGGTTAGGGTTAGGGTTAGGGTTAGGGTTAGGGTTAGGGTTAGGGTTAGGGTTAGGGTTAGGGTTAGGGTTAGGGTTAGGGTTAGGGTTAGGGTTAGGGTTAGGGTTAGGGTTAGGGTTAGGGTTAGGGTTAGGGTTAGGGTTAGGGTTAGGGTTAGGGTTAGGGTTAGGGTTAGGGTTAGGGTTAGGGTTAGGGTTAGGGTTAGGGTTAGGGTTAGGGTTAGGGTTAGGGTTAGGGTTAGGGTTAGGGTTAGGGTTAGGGTTAGGGTTAGGGTTAGGGTTAGGGTTAGGGTTAGGGTTAGGGTTAGGGTTAGGGTTAGGGTTAGGGTTAGGGTTAGGGTTAGGGTTAGGGTTAGGGTTAGGGTTAGGGTTAGGGTTAGGGTTAGGGTTAGGGTTAGGGTTAGGGTTAGGGTTAGGGTTAGGGTTAGGGTTAGGGTTAGGGTTAGGGTTAGGGTTAGGGTTAGGGTTAGGGTTAGGGTTAGGGTTAGGGTTAGGGTTAGGGTTAGGGTTAGGGTTAGGGTTAGGGTTAGGGTTAGGGTTAGGGTTAGGGTTAGGGTTAGGGTTAGGGTTAGGGTTAGGGTTAGGGTTAGGGTTAGGGTTAGGGTTAGGGTTAGGGTTAGGGTTAGGGTTAGGGTTAGGGTTAGGGTTAGGGTTAGGGTTAGGGTTAGGGTTAGGGTTAGGGTTAGGGTTAGGGTTAGGGTTAGGGTTAGGGTTAGGGTTAGGGTTAGGGTTAGGGTTAGGGTTAGGGTTAGGGTTAGGGTTAGGGTTAGGGTTAGGGTTAGGGTTAGGGTTAGGGTTAGGGTTAGGGTTAGGGTTAGGGTTAGGGTTAGGGTTAGGGTTAGGGTTAGGGTTAGGGTTAGGGTTAGGGTTAGGGTTAGGGTTAGGGTTAGGGTTAGGGTTAGGGTTAGGGTTAGGGTTAGGGTTAGGGTTAGGGTTAGGGTTAGGGTTAGGGTTAGGGTTAGGGTTAGGGTTAGGGTTAGGGTTAGGGTTAGGGTTAGGGTTAGGGTTAGGGTTAGGGTTAGGGTTAGGGTTAGGGTTAGGGTTAGGGTTAGGGTTAGGGTTAGGGTTAGGGTTAGGGTTAGGGTTAGGGTTAGGGTTAGGGTTAGGGTTAGGGTTAGGGTTAGGGTTAGGGTTAGGGTTAGGGTTAGGGTTAGGGTTAGGGTTAGGGTTAGGGTTAGGGTTAGGGTTAGGGTTAGGGTTAGGGTTAGGGTTAGGGTTAGGGTTAGGGTTAGGGTTAGGGTTAGGGTTAGGGTTAGGGTTAGGGTTAGGGTTAGGGTTAGGGTTAGGGTTAGGGTTAGGGTTAGGGTTAGGGTTAGGGTTAGGGTTAGGGTTAGGGTTAGGGTTAGGGTTAGGGTTAGGGTTAGGGTTAGGGTTAGGGTTAGGGTTAGGGTTAGGGTTAGGGTTAGGGTTAGGGTTAGGGTTAGGGTTAGGGTTAGGGTTAGGGTTAGGGTTAGGGTTAGGGTTAGGGTTAGGGTTAGGGTTAGGGTTAGGGTTAGGGTTAGGGTTAGGGTTAGGGTTAGGGTTAGGGTTAGGGTTAGGGTTAGGGTTAGGGTTAGGGTTAGGGTTAGGGTTAGGGTTAGGGTTAGGGTTAGGGTTAGGGTTAGGGTTAGGGTTAGGGTTAGGGTTAGGGTTAGGGTTAGGGTTAGGGTTAGGGTTAGGGTTAGGGTTAGGGTTAGGGTTAGGGTTAGGGTTAGGGTTAGGGTTAGGGTTAGGGTTAGGGTTAGGGTTAGGGTTAGGGTTAGGGTTAGGGTTAGGGTTAGGGTTAGGGTTAGGGTTAGGGTTAGGGTTAGGGTTAGGGTTAGGGTTAGGGTTAGGGTTAGGGTTAGGGTTAGGGTTAGGGTTAGGGTTAGGGTTAGGGTTAGGGTTAGGGTTAGGGTTAGGGTTAGGGTTAGGGTTAGGGTTAGGGTTAGGGTTAGGGTTAGGGTTAGGGTTAGGGTTAGGGTTAGGGTTAGGGTTAGGGTTAGGGTTAGGGTTAGGGTTAGGGTTAGGGTTAGGGTTAGGGTTAGGGTTAGGGTTAGGGTTAGGGTTAGGGTTAGGGTTAGGGTTAGGGTTAGGGTTAGGGTTAGGGTTAGGGTTAGGGTTAGGGTTAGGGTTAGGGTTAGGGTTAGGGTTAGGGTTAGGGTTAGGGTTAGGGTTAGGGTTAGGGTTAGGGTTAGGGTTAGGGTTAGGGTTAGGGTTAGGGTTAGGGTTAGGGTTAGGGTTAGGGTTAGGGTTAGGGTTAGGGTTAGGGTTAGGGTTAGGGTTAGGGTTAGGGTTAGGGTTAGGGTTAGGGTTAGGGTTAGGGTTAGGGTTAGGGTTAGGGTTAGGGTTAGGGTTAGGGTTAGGGTTAGGGTTAGGGTTAGGGTTAGGGTTAGGGTTAGGGTTAGGGTTAGGGTTAGGGTTAGGGTTAGGGTTAGGGTTAGGGTTAGGGTTAGGGTTAGGGTTAGGGTTAGGGTTAGGGTTAGGGTTAGGGTTAGGGTTAGGGTTAGGGTTAGGGTTAGGGTTAGGGTTAGGGTTAGGGTTAGGGTTAGGGTTAGGGTTAGGGTTAGGGTTAGGGTTAGGGTTAGGGTTAGGGTTAGGGTTAGGGTTAGGGTTAGGGTTAGGGTTAGGGTTAGGGTTAGGGTTAGGGTTAGGGTTAGGGTTAGGGTTAGGGTTAGGGTTAGGGTTAGGGTTAGGGTTAGGGTTAGGGTTAGGGTTAGGGTTAGGGTTAGGGTTAGGGTTAGGGTTAGGGTTAGGGTTAGGGTTAGGGTTAGGGTTAGGGTTAGGGTTAGGGTTAGGGTTAGGGTTAGGGTTAGGGTTAGGGTTAGGGTTAGGGTTAGGGTTAGGGTTAGGGTTAGGGTTAGGGTTAGGGTTAGGGTTAGGGTTAGGGTTAGGGTTAGGGTTAGGGTTAGGGTTAGGGTTAGGGTTAGGGTTAGGGTTAGGGTTAGGGTTAGGGTTAGGGTTAGGGTTAGGGTTAGGGTTAGGGTTAGGGTTAGGGTTAGGGTTAGGGTTAGGGTTAGGGTTAGGGTTAGGGTTAGGGTTAGGGTTAGGGTTAGGGTTAGGGTTAGGGTTAGGGTTAGGGTTAGGGTTAGGGTTAGGGTTAGGGTTAGGGTTAGGGTTAGGGTTAGGGTTAGGGTTAGGGTTAGGGTTAGGGTTAGGGTTAGGGTTAGGGTTAGGGTTAGGGTTAGGGTTAGGGTTAGGGTTAGGGTTAGGGTTAGGGTTAGGGTTAGGGTTAGGGTTAGGGTTAGGGTTAGGGTTAGGGTTAGGGTTAGGGTTAGGGTTAGGGTTAGGGTTAGGGTTAGGGTTAGGGTTAGGGTTAGGGTTAGGGTTAGGGTTAGGGTTAGGGTTAGGGTTAGGGTTAGGGTTAGGGTTAGGGTTAGGGTTAGGGTTAGGGTTAGGGTTAGGGTTAGGGTTAGGGTTAGGGTTAGGGTTAGGGTTAGGGTTAGGGTTAGGGTTAGGGTTAGGGTTAGGGTTAGGGTTAGGGTTAGGGTTAGGGTTAGGGTTAGGGTTAGGGTTAGGGTTAGGGTTAGGGTTAGGGTTAGGGTTAGGGTTAGGGTTAGGGTTAGGGTTAGGGTTAGGGTTAGGGTTAGGGTTAGGGTTAGGGTTAGGGTTAGGGTTAGGGTTAGGGTTAGGGTTAGGGTTAGGGTTAGGGTTAGGGTTAGGGTTAGGGTTAGGGTTAGGGTTAGGGTTAGGGTTAGGGTTAGGGTTAGGGTTAGGGTTAGGGTTAGGGTTAGGGTTAGGGTTAGGGTTAGGGTTAGGGTTAGGGTTAGGGTTAGGGTTAGGGTTAGGGTTAGGGTTAGGGTTAGGGTTAGGGTTAGGGTTAGGGTTAGGGTTAGGGTTAGGGTTAGGGTTAGGGTTAGGGTTAGGGTTAGGGTTAGGGTTAGGGTTAGGGTTAGGGTTAGGGTTAGGGTTAGGGTTAGGGTTAGGGTTAGGGTTAGGGTTAGGGTTAGGGTTAGGGTTAGGGTTAGGGTTAGGGTTAGGGTTAGGGTTAGGGTTAGGGTTAGGGTTAGGGTTAGGGTTAGGGTTAGGGTTAGGGTTAGGGTTAGGGTTAGGGTTAGGGTTAGGGTTAGGGTTAGGGTTAGGGTTAGGGTTAGGGTTAGGGTTAGGGTTAGGGTTAGGGTTAGGGTTAGGGTTAGGGTTAGGGTTAGGGTTAGGGTTAGGGTTAGGGTTAGGGTTAGGGTTAGGGTTAGGGTTAGGGTTAGGGTTAGGGTTAGGGTTAGGGTTAGGGTTAGGGTTAGGGTTAGGGTTAGGGTTAGGGTTAGGGTTAGGGTTAGGGTTAGGGTTAGGGTTAGGGTTAGGGTTAGGGTTAGGGTTAGGGTTAGGGTTAGGGTTAGGGTTAGGGTTAGGGTTAGGGTTAGGGTTAGGGTTAGGGTTAGGGTTAGGGTTAGGGTTAGGGTTAGGGTTAGGGTTAGGGTTAGGGTTAGGGTTAGGGTTAGGGTTAGGGTTAGGGTTAGGGTTAGGGTTAGGGTTAGGGTTAGGGTTAGGGTTAGGGTTAGGGTTAGGGTTAGGGTTAGGGTTAGGGTTAGGGTTAGGGTTAGGGTTAGGGTTAGGGTTAGGGTTAGGGTTAGGGTTAGGGTTAGGGTTAGGGTTAGGGTTAGGGTTAGGGTTAGGGTTAGGGTTAGGGTTAGGGTT